>NC_069508.1:54587896-54892896 GCF_027579735.1 Bombina bombina
TTTAAAGGCCAAAGTGGAGCCCAATAGAATTTTTGTGTACTAATTGCATTGATGCTACTTTAAATAAAAGCCAATCTGTACATGTAAAGAAAATTTCACCAGACAACGAGGGGGAAGTTATGCCGACTAACTCTCCTCACGTGTCAGTACCTTCATCTCCCGCTCAGGAGGTGCGTGATATTGTGGCGTCAAGTACATCAGGGCGGCCCATACAAATCACTTTGTAAGACATGGCTAATGTTATGACTGAAGTATTATCTAAATTGCCAGAATTTAGGGGTAAGCGTGACCACTCTGGGGTGAGAACCGAGTGTGCTGATAATAATAGAGCCATGTCTGATACTGCGTCACAATTTGCAGAAAATGAGGACGGAGAGCTTCATTCTGTGGGTGACGGAGCTGATCCAAGTAAACTGGACTCAGACATTTCAAATTTTAAATTTAAGCTTGAGAACCTCCGTGTATTGCTAGGGGAGGTATTAGCGGCTCTGAATGATTGTAACACGGTTGCAATCCCAGAGAAAATATGTAGGCTGGATAAATATTTTGCGGTACCGACGTGTACTGATGTTTTTCCTATTCCTAAAAGGCTTACAGAAATTGTTAACAAGGAGTGGGATAGACCCGGTGTGCCTTTTTCACCCCCTCCTATATTTAGAAAAATGTTTCCAATAGACGCCACCACATGGGACTTATGGCAGACGGTCCCTAAGGTGGAGGGAGCAGTTTCTACTCTGGCTAAACGCACCACTATCCCGGTGGAGGATAGCTGTGCTTTTTCAGATCCAATGGATAAAAAGTTAGAGGGTTACCTTAAGAAAATGTTTGTTCAACAAGGTTTTATATTACAACCCCTTGCATGCATTGCGCCTGTCACGGCTGCGGCGGCATTCTGGTTTGAGTCTCTAGAAGACACCATTAGCTCAGCTCCATTGGATGAGATTATAGACAAGCTTAGAGTCCTTAAGCTAGCTAATTCATTTATTTCTGATGCCGTAGTACACTTAACTAAACTTACGGCTAAGAACTCCGGATTCGCCATTCAAGCGCGCATAGCCCTGTGGCTTAAATCCTGGTCAGCCGATGTGACTTCTAAATCTAAATTGCTTAACATACCTTTCAAAGGGCAGACATTATTCGGGCCCGGTTTGAAAGAAATTATCGCTGACATTACTGGAGGTAAGGGCCATGCCCTGCCTCAAGACAGAGCCAAACCAAGGGCTAGACAGTCTAATTTTCGTGCCTTTCGTAACTTCAAGGCAGGAGCAGCATCAACTTCCTCCGCTCTGAAACAGGAAGGAACTGTTGCTCGCTACAGACAGGGCTGGAAACCTAACCAGTCCTGGAACAAGGGCAAGCAGGCCAGAAAGCCTGCTGCTGCCCCTAAGACAGCATGAAGTGAGGGCCCCCGATCCGAAAACGGATCTAGTGGGGGGCAGACTTTCTCTCTTCGCCCAGGCTTGGGCAAGAGATGTCCAGGATCCCTGGGCGTTGGAGATCATATCTCAGGGATATCTTCTGGACTTCAAAGCTTCTCCTCCAAAAGGGAGATTTCATCTTTCAAGGTTGTCAACAAACCAGATAAAGAAAGAGGCGTTTCTACGCTGTGTACAAGACCTTTTAATAATGGGAGTGATCCACCCAGTTCCGCGGTCGGAACACGGACAAGGGTTTTACTCAAATCTGTTTGTGGTTCCCAAAAAAGAGGGAACCTTCAGACCAATCTTGGACTTAAAAATCCTAAACAAATTCCTAAGAGTTCCATCGTTCAAAATGGAAACTATTCGGACAATCTTACCTATGATCCAAAAGGGTCAGTACATGACCACAGTGGATTTAAAGGATGCCTACCTTCACATACCGATTCACAAGGATCATTATCGGTACCTAAGTTTTGCCTTCCTAAACAGGCATTACCAGTTTGTAGCTCTTCCCTTCGGGTTAGCTACGGCTCCAAGAATCTTTACAAAGGTTCTGGGCTCTCTTCTGGCGGTACTAAGACCGCAAGGAATTTCGGTAGCTCCGTACCTAGACGACATTCTGATACAAGCGTCAAGTTTCCAGACTGCCAAGTCTCATACAGAGTTAGTTCTGGCATTTCTAAGGTCACATGGGTGGAAGGTGAACGTAGAAAAGAGTTCTCTACTGCCACTCACAAGAGTTCCCTTCTTGGGGACTCTTATAGATTCTGTGGAAATGAAAATTTACCTGACAGAGGACAGGTTAACAAGACTTCTAAATGCTTGCCGTGTCCTTCATTCCATTCAACACCCGTCAGTGGCTCAATGCCTGGAGGTAATCGGCTTAATGGTAGCGGCAATGGACATAGTACCTTTTGCACGCCTGCATCTCAGACCACTACAATTGTGCATGCTAAGTCAGTGGAATGGGGATTACTCAGATTTGTCCCCTATGCTGAATCTGGATCAAGAGACCAGAGATTCTCTTCTATGGTGGCTTTCTCGGCCACATCTGTCCAGGGGGATGCCCTTCAGCAGGCCAGATTGGACGGTTGTAACAACAGACGCCAGCCTGCTAGGTTGGGGCGCTGTCTGGAATTCCCTGAAGGCTCAGGGATCATGGACTCAGGAGGAGAGACTCCTTCCAATAAACATTCTGGAATTAAGAGCAGTTCTCAATGCCCTTCTGGCTTGGCCTCAGTTAGCAACTCTGAGGTTCATCAGATTTCAGTCGGACAACATCACGACTGTGGCTTACATCAACCATCAGGGAGGGACGAGGAGTTCCCTAGCGATGTTGGAAGTCTCGAAGATAATTCGCTGGGCAGAGTCTCACTCTTGCCACCTGTCAGTGATCCACATCCCAGGCGTGGAAAACTGGGAGGCGGATTTCCTAAGTCGCCAGAATTTTCATCCGGGGGAGTGGGAACTTCATCCGGAGGTATTTGTCCAACTGCTTCGGCGTTGGGGCAAACCAGATCTGGATCTCATGGCGTCTCGCCAGAACACCAAGCTTCCTTGTTACGGATCCAGGTCCAGGGACCCGGGAGCGGTTCTGATAGATGCTCTGACAGCACCTTGGGTCTTCAACATGGCTTATGTGTTTCCACCCTTCCCGATGCTTCCTCGATTGATTGCCAGGATCAAACAGGAGAGAGCATCTGTGATTCTAATAGCGCCTGCGTGGCCACGCAGGACCTGGTATGCAGATCTAGTGGACATGTCATCCTGTCCACCATTGTCTCTGCCTCTGAGACAGGACCTTCTGGTTCAGGGTCCGTTCAAACATCCAAATCTAATTTCTCTGAGGCTGACTGCATGGAGATTGAACGCTTGATTTTATCAAAGCGTGGATTCTCGGAGTCAGTGATTGATACCTTAATACAGGCTAGGAAACCTGTTACCAGGAAAATTTACCATAAAATATGGCGTAAATACTTGCATTGGTGCGAATCCAAGAGTTACTCATGGAGTAAGGTTAGGATTCCTAGGATATTGTCTTTTCTACAAGAAGGTTTAGAAAAGGGTTTATCTGCTAGTTCGTTAAAGGGACAGATCTCAGCTCTGTCCATCCTTTTACACAAACGTCTGTCAGAAGTTCCAGACGTTCAGGCTTTTTGTCAGGCTTTGGCCAGGATTAAGCCTGTGTTTAAAACTGTTGCTCCGCCATGGAGCTTAAACTTAGTTCTTAACGTTTTGCAGGGTGTTCCGTTTGAACCCCTTCATTCCATTGATATCAAGCTGTTATCTTGGAAAGTTCTGTTTTTAATGGCTATTTCCTCGGCTCGAAGAGTCTCTGAGTTATCTGCCTTACATTGTGATTCTCCTTATCTGATTTTTCATTCAGACAAGGTAGTTCTGCGTACTAAACCTGGGTTCTTACCTAAGGTAGTCACTTACAGGAATATCAATCAAGAGATTGTTGTTCCATCATTGTGCCCTAACCCTTCTTCAAAGAAGGAACGACTTCTGCACAATCTGGACGTCGTCCGTGCCCTGAAATTTTATTTGCAGGCAACTAAAGATTTTCGTCAAACTTCTTCTCTGTTTGTCATTTATTCTGGACAGAGGAGAGGTCAAAAAGCTTCGGCTACCTCTCTCTCCTTCTGGCTTCGTAGCATAATACGTTTAGCCTATGAGACTGCTGGACAGCAGCCTCCTGAAAGAATTACAGCTCATTCTACCAGAGCTGTGGCTTCCACTTGGGCCTTTAAAAATGAGGCCTCTGTTGAACAGATTTGCAAGGCTGCAACTTGGTCTTCACTTCACACCTTTTCAAAATTTTACAAATTTGACACTTTTGCTTCTTCGGAGGCTGTTTTTGGGAGAAAGGTTCTTCAGGCAGTGGTTCCTTCCGTGTAAAGATCCTGCCTGTCCCTCCCATCATCCGTGTACTTTAGCTTTGGTATTGGTAACCCATAAGTAATGGATGACCCGTGGACTGACTACACTTAACAGGAGAAAACATAATTTATGCTTACCTGATAAATTCCTTTCTCCTGTAGTGTAGTCAGTCCACGGCCCGCCCTGTTTTTACGGCAGGTCTAAATTTTAAATTATTCTCCAGTCACCACTGCACCCTATAGTTTCTCCTTTCTCGTTTGGTTTCGGTCGAATGACTGGGTATGACGTAGAG
Source organism: Bombina bombina (assembly GCF_027579735.1). Lineage (NCBI taxonomy): Eukaryota > Metazoa > Chordata > Amphibia > Anura > Bombinatoridae > Bombina > Bombina bombina. Next base: position 54,592,493 of record NC_069508.1, read on the forward strand.
GGGAGGAGCTATATAGCAGCTCTGCTTGGGTGATCCTCTTGCACTTCCTGTTAGGGAGGAGATATAATCCCATAAGTAATGGATGACCCGTGGACTGACTACACTACAGGAGAAAGTAATTTATCAGGTAAGCATAAATTATGTTTTTTTTCAAAATCATGGGAATAGTAGTTCCCATGCAAATGAGTACCTGCAATTCCTCTTATTCCAGGCACAACTCAAAGTGCAATACCAGGGGCTGCAATTTCTTGTGTTATGAGCCCACAGCTAGGGTTGCCACCTCAGCCATGTTTTCCTGGACACTTATAAGTTACAAGGTTGAATACGAATAGTGCTGTCCAGATTCACAATACATGCTCCTCCCTGCACACCCTGCAGCATGTGTAACTCATAAGTGTCCAGGAAAGCATGGTTAAGGTGGCAACCCTAGCCACAGCACTGTATCTAAAGCGTGCCATTGTATAAGTTTTCAATAATCACTGGGGTAAATCACTGATGGAGGTGTCTCATGCAACAATAATTTAACCCCTTGGGTTCCCTTGCTGTGTCTGTTGCAGTCATGTTAAAGGGACACTGAACCCAATTTTTTTTCATTCGTGATTCAGATAGAGCATGCAACTTTCTAATTTACTCCTATTATCAAATGTTCTTCATTCTCTTGGTATTTTTATTTGAAATGCAAGAATGTAAGTTTAGATGCTGGCCCATTTTTGGTGAACAACCTGGGTTGTTCTTGCTGATTGGTGGTTAAATTCATCAAGTGTATTAATATAACCATGTTTTCTGTGCAAAACTGGGAAATGGGTAATAAAGGAATTATCTATCTTTTTTAAACAATAACATTGTTTGAGTTGACTGTCCCTTTAAGACTTGGATGTAATTACAAGGTGTTTACTTTCCCTTTTAAAGACCATCAAATACAATAGAATTGAATAATCAACACATGCATTATAAAAAGACAATGCAATAGCACTTGACTCTGGATATCAAATGAGCAGTAGATTTTTCCTCTTACAGATTTCCTTTAATTTTCGTTTCCTCGTCCTTTAGGGAATTAATGACTCATTTGTGTACGTTGGAAGGTATTTTTTATTTATTTATTTATTGCATGCTCTCTCTGAGTTAAAGGGATATGAAACCCAAACATGTTCTTTTGCGATTTCAGACAGAACATACAATTATAAAAACGCTTTCCAATTTACTTTTATGATCAAATGTGCTTTGTTCCCATTTAAATATTTGTTGAAGAGAAACCTCGGTAGGTGTCTGGGGCACTCCTGGCAGGAAATAGTGCTGTCGTCTAATGCTCTTACAAATGGATAACATTCTTACAAAACTGCTGTCATTTAGTGCTCCAAACACTCCCACGCTTACATTCCTGTTTTTAAAGAGACACTCAAGTGAAAATTTAAACTTTCATGATTCAGAAAGAGCACACAAGTTTAAGAATCTTTCTAATTTATTTCCATTATCAAATTTCACAATCTTTTGAAAAGCTCACAGGGTATACGTATACTAACTAGTGTGTGATTGGCTGATGTCTGTCACATGATACAGGGGGGCAGGCGTATGGCAAAAAATAAAATCTACTGCTTTTTGTTAAATTCAGAGTAAGTGTTATTGCATTGTCTTTTTATTATGCACTTGTTAAAGGGACACTGAACCCAATTTTTTTTCTTTTGTGATTCAGATAGAGCATGCAATTTTAAGCAACTTTCTAATTTACTCCTATTATCAATTTGTCTTCGTTCTCTTGCTATCTTTATTTGAAAAAAAGCCATCTAAGCTTTTTTGGGGTTAAGAACTCTGGACAGCACTTTTTGATTGGTGGATGATTTTTTCCACGAATCAGCAAGGACAACTCAGGTTGTTCACCAAAAATGGGCCGGCATCTAAACTTTGATTCTTGCATTTCAAATAAAGATACCAATATAATAAAGACCATTTGATAATAGGAGTAAATTAGAAAGTTGCTTAAAATTTCATGCTCTATCTGAATCACGAAAGAAAAAATTTGGGTTCAGTGTCCCTTTAAGTATGTAATTCTACTGCATTCAGTGGTCCGATACCAAGAGAAAGAAGAAAAAATGATAATAGAAGTAAATTTAGAATTTTATTTTATAAAATTGCATGGTAAAATTAATCATGAAAGAAAAATATGGAGTTTCATGCCCTTATGAAAGTTCAGGTTTGACTTTAGTATCCCTTTTTTATAAGGTTTTAGAATGAAAGTTTCACCTGATCATTTTCCGACACATTCGGGGAATAACAGCCAAAACTTACAGGATGTAAGAAAGTCTGGCATCATGAGTGAAACAAATTAATTCTCCATGTGGTTAAAGTAAATGCAGCTGAACTGAGGTATGACATGGTTGATACATATTGAAATACATCTATTAGGATGTTGTCCTAATTTATTTTTATACTGAGCACATTTGAAAATCTGATAGATAAGTGAATATATTGGTGGACTAAGATTTTATTGGTGATCATGTGATTTTTTTTTTTTTACTTTTAAATAATTTGATTCACAACAATATAGACTTCATTTAAGTGATTAATTACATTTGGGTGATTATTTGAAGAAATGTATAATATATTTATACTAATCAAATGCAGAATTCTGACTGTTCTTTGCAGCTTTTGGCGTCTGTTTTTCAATAGCAGTTTACAATACATTGAAAACTTTCAATATTACACTATTTCTAAAGGGAGATTGTAGTAAACATTTTAGTTTCACCTAAAGTGTACATACATACATACATACATACATACATACATACATACGCAAAAGTCTTAGGCCACCATTAGATTTGTTTTAGCAGTGGTTATATGACTATATATAATTATTTATTAGTCTCTTTATTAGAATACAACCAGAAAATAAAGGATATTTGTAGGCAGTATTAAAAATCGGACATAAAATCATACTTTTGCTCTATCTTGCATATTAAATCACATAGGCAATTACTTCACCTGCAACAAAACTTTTACAAGGAAGGGAACAAACCGGGGAAACTATTAGCTAGAGCCTTAAAAAAACAGCAGCAGAAAACATATATTCACTCTATAAAGTCCCCACATGGAAAACACTTAGACACCAAATCCATAGCTAAGGAATTCCAAGAATTTTACCATAAACTATACAACCTTTTTCCTAACAAACTCCCAAATTCATCTCCATTCATGTAATCAATATTTGGATAGTATACCGATCCCACAACTAACCCCAGAACAATCCAAAAATCTAGAGTCACCTATCCGAACCACCGAAGTTGAGGAGGCGATAAAACGGTTAAAACAAGGTAAGGCACCGGGACCAGATGGCTTCATGGGCCTGTATTACAAAACATTTGCGAAACACTTAATCCCCCATTTAACATCTCTCTTTAATGCCATACCAGAACATCTGCCATTCCCAGACAACATGTTGCAAGCTTCTATTACAGTTTTGGCTAAACCAGGTAAACCCCCAAATTCCCTGGCAAATTTCAGGCCAATCTCACTGCTCAACATAGATCTAAAATTATACGCCAAAATCCTAGCCATGAGACTGAATCAAATCCTGCCGACACTGATTCATCAAGATCAGGTAGGCTTTGTGCCAAACATAGAGGCCAAGGATAATACGGTCAAGGTCCTTAATCTTTTAGAATATGTAACACAAAAAAAAATCCCAACTATATTTTTATCCACTGATGCCGAAAAGGATTTTGACCGTCTCGATTGGGCATATCTACATGCTACTTTACAACGCTTTCATTTCCCAGACTCCTTCACTCATAAATTTTTAGCTTTATATACTACCCCCTCGGCTCAAATAAAAATAAACGGCACTCTCTCTGATTCGTTTGAAATACGGAATGGCTCTAGACAGGGCTGCCCCTTTTCACCACTCCTTTTTATTCTTTCCCTAGAACCGTTAGCCATTAAAGTAAGATTAAACAAGCAAATCAAAGGAGTTGACATTAAAGAGCAGTCATATAAACTAGCCATATTCGCGGATGATATTCTTCTGACCCTCACTGACCCCCTTACCTCTCTACCAATAGCTATCTCACAATTGGCACAATTCAGAACCGTGTCTAACTTCTCTGTGAACATGACAAAATCGGAATACTTACCCATTGGCCTCTCACAACATTCCTTGGATGCCTTAAAGTCATCATGTCCCCTTAAACAGCAGACAAAATACTTAAAATATCTCGGAATACACATAACCCCAGATCAATCAGAATTACGCAGATATAATTATGGTGGTCTTATCTCAGAATTTCAGACCCTCACAAGCACTTGGCTCCCACAAAACATATCATGGTTAGGTAGAATCCAGGCCACAAAAATGACTCTACTACCAAAAGCCTTATACATCCTACAGACAGTCCCAATAGCTGGCATTCAAAAAGATATCGCCACACTACAAAAAATAATTAACGCTTACATCTGGAGACGCAGGCCCCCACGAATTAATAAAAACACACTGTTTAAACTACCCAATGAGGGAGGGTTAGGTGTTCCACACCTGCTCTTCTACAAACTTGCAATTTCCTTAGAGAGGATCTCTGACTGGTGTAGAGCTGAGGGTCCTGACTCTAGAAAGTGGTTACAAATTGAGAATGCCATAAGCTGGAATCCAACATTCTTTAACAAACATTTTATATCATCCTCTTCAATCACTAATGAAACATGGTCAGACTGGAGGAAACTGTGTACTTCACAAAATAGAATTACCTCTAGATACTCCCCACTTACTACCCTATTAAATAATTCAGAATTTCCACCAGGCTTACACCAGGAACACTGCCACCAACTAGACCTTATGCAACACCTTCCCATACACCTACTGACAGCACAAGAAATGTTAAATCTAAACAACAACTTGAAACACTAGAACACTCTTTCCTGTCCTCTTGGTTTAAGATTCACCAATTAAGACACTACATAACATCACATTAGTACAAAAAAGACCTAACACGCCCCCTCTCGGCGTTTGAACAACTTTGTATTCCAAAAAAAGAGACATCACGGGTGATCTCTAAACTATATAAAATCACCCTATCTAATACCTTCCCACACCTTCCATCGTATACCAAAAGATAGGATAAGGAACTCAACACAAACACAGCCCCAAAAACCTGGTACCGAAGATTTACAAATTTATCTCATTCAGGCCACTCAGCTCACGCAAAAGAAACTAACATCAAAATATTTATGAGATGGTACATGACACCAGCTAGTATCAAATATATCTACAAAAAGACTCCGGGTTCGTGCTGGAGGGGTTGTATACAAGAGGATCATATTTCACACATATGGTGGGAATGTAGTGACATTAAAATATTCTGGACGGAGGTCTTTGAAGGCATCAATACAGTTCTTAACACACACATACCCCCCAACCCAGAAATAATAATGCTCAACCACACACCCTCAATCACATGCAAAATAAGAGAGAATTTATTCCAAATCATGCTCAACTCAGCCAACCAATTAATCCCGAAAATGTGGAAATCAGCAAGAACACAAACCATACTAGAATGGAAAAACCTGGTTAATAAAAACCTGACAATGGAAGACAATGGAAAGATTTTATTATTTTAAGCTAGGCCAACTGACATTATTCCATGATATGCAGTTCCTTTGGGAATCCTTCACATATGATAACCTACGCGCTGCACAGGACCAGATCCTCTAATCACAAATAGATGCCTGCACAAATCTTCTTCTCCCTTTCTCTTTTATAACTGACCACTGATATAGCAAATAACCTGAGCACAGGTATGTGAGACCTCTTCTGATCGTCTGCTTTCTCTCTTCTCTCTCTTTATTTTCTTTCTTTTTATTTTATATGCTTTTAATAGTTTAGTTTGTCAGTTACTTATTTAAAATTTGTTATAATAAGCGAGACCACTAGTGACAAGACCTCGCTAATTGCAACCGGAGCTATCTCCCATCTCCAGAGGATAGTCAAATCTTATGTTGCTCACCATTAAAGACAACTTGGGTGTGATCTTGCATTCCTCAGATCACTGCATTAAGACTCCTGGTATCCCCAAGACCATAGCATTGATGAGAAGAAACTTAAAGCTCAGAGCAATACGGGAAATATATTTGAAAGCTCTAAGACTAACTTATGATGTTTGTCACTTGTTACTTGTCCTATTTTCACCACTTGCATGTGGTTGTTATACCTGCATTTATTGTGTATAATATGAATAAAAATAAAATATTTAAAAAAAAAAAAATCATACTTTTGCATCAGCAAGGCCACTCTCAAATGGAAATCGGCAAACAAACTGGATACTCAAGATGTGGTCTTCAAGCTGTTATAAAGAAATTTGAAGAATCAGGAGAGGTCCAGGACAAAAAAGGACTGGAAGGCCAAGAAAACTTTCAAAATCTGATAAGTTTCTCATAGTTTCTTCTTTGAGTGACCGGATGAAGTCCCGCAAGGACCTGGCTTAGCATCTGGGAACTTCATCAGGATGCCAAGTTGACCCTTCTACAGTCCGAAGAAGCTTAATCAGTAATGGTCTTTGTGGAAGGGTAGCAGCCAAGAAACCACTTTTTCGGAAGGGGAACAGGGTAAAAGGGCTAGGATATGCTAATACTCACTAAGATTGGAATGAAGATCAGTGAAAAAGAGTATTATAGCGTTATGAATCCAAGTTTTTACATTTTTGGGTACAATCATCGACAATATGTGAGAAGAAGAGTTTGAGAAAGATGGAAAAATGAGTGCTTGCAGCCTTCAGTGAAACATGGTGGAGGGTCTGTCCTGGTGTGGGACTGCATTGGTGTTGGCGATATTGTCCAAATTGATGGGATCATGAATGCTAAAGTACAGACCGGTTTTAATTCATCATGCCATTCTTTCTGGAAATTGCCTAATTGTGAATGGTTTTATTTTGTTCTGTGTAAAAAAGGGTTCTAAACTTGTCCTTTCTGTGCCGTTGCACATCGCTAAAACCATCGGCCCTGGCCGCCCACGGCACATTGATCGCCTTCAATGAGGTGACGTTTGCACCTCTAAATCAATAGCTGTGTGTGTCAACTGACATGTTTCTGTATGCACATACGGCTATTGGTTTAGAGGTGCAAGCAGCACCTCCTTGGTAGAAGATCGATGTGCCGTGGGCGCCGGAGCGGATAAGTTAAGCGCTGTTCAACGACACAGAAAGGGTGTGTTTTTAGCACCTTTTTTTTTACATGGTTGATCGACTAAAGTCCACTTTTATGTTTAGTAATGGTAAATCCTGGAGTTTGTTAAATGCTTGGATTCATCATCACTTTAATATAGAGACAGAAAAATAAATATAGATGGTCATTAAAACTTTGCTAAAAAAACAAATCTTATAGTGGCCTAAGACTTTTGCACAGTGTGCTTTTGTATTAAAATTGAGATCTTAGTCACACAATATGGACAGTCACAAGGTGTCACAATGTTGACCTTGCTATAAAATAGAATGAGACTTCCTGGAAGTTGTAAGCACCCAATTGTCTAAAATGTATTTTGTGGCATTAAGATGACCCTTAAGAACTAAGGGCCTAGCAACACCTCCCCCCCCCCCCCCCAACAAAATAACCCCAGACCATTATCCCTTTTCCATCAAACTCTACAGTAGGCACTATACATTCTGGTAGGTAGTGTTCTCCTGGATTCTGTAACACCAAGATTCTTCCTGTTAGATGCAGTTTGGAACTTTGTAAAGAGTGATGAAACCGGTAATAGGTGATTATTACGCGCTATGAGCTTCAGCATGCGGCGGCTCCTCTTTGTGAGTTTGCATAGACTACCACTTTATTACTAGGCTGTTGTTTCTAGATGCATCCACTTCACACTAAAATGACTAAACACCAAACTTGAATGAACTGTCAATGTTCGTTTATGGAGATTTAGTGAGAGGGACGTAGAGAATCTCAGCCAGTGAGCATTAGTGAGAATAAAATAATCATTTTATATTACAGTTTCTACACATTCAGCAAAAATACTGGATATTATAAAAAAAATGAAATTCGATAGAAAACAGGATTTTTAAAATATCTTAGTGAACATCACATCATTTTGTGTATTTTTTTTTTCTTTCTATATAAAAATGGTGGTATAAATCTGGAGCTAAAGTCTACCTGTAGATTGTAAACTATTTGCTTCTCCTGTGTTTAATTTGTTTTGTTTAGTCTGTTTTATGTATATTTAATATCCCCCCCCCCCAAAAAAAAAAAATATATTGTTTCCAGCTTTATGGCATTTGCAGGTGCTTTATAAATAAATTATTCTAATATATTTATACAAGTTGATTGTTTTTTGTTAGACTTTGCTCTTATCGCAGGTTGTTTTGGCAGCTGTTAGATGCTAACAAACTCTTTGCTACAAACAATTACTAGCAAATATTAACAGGCTCATTTGTTTGCATATGAATTAACCATATTAGTTTTATATCAGAGTGGATTTAATTTAACAACTTAAAGGGACACTGAACCCAATTTTTTTTCTTTCATGATTCAGATAGAGCATGAAATTTTAAGCAACTTTGTAATTTACTCCTATTATCAATTTTTCTTCGTCCTCTTGCTACCGTTATTTTAAACGTAGGAATGTAAATCTTAGCAGCCAGCCCATTTTAGGTTCAGCACCATGGATAGCGCTTGCTTATTGGAGGCTTACATTTACCCACCAATAACCAAGCATAACCTAGGTTCTCGACCAAAAATGGGCCGGCTCCTATGCATCACATTCCTGCTTTTTAAATAAAGATAGCAAGAGAACGAAAAAAAAATTGATAATAGGAGTAAATTAGAAAGTTGCTTAAAATTGAAAGCTCTATCTGAATCATGAAAGAAAAAATGGTTTAGTGTCCCTTTAAGTGTGGATTGTCACATGCACAGTGTATTAAGTGCAGATGACAACCACGTGGGACAAATTTTTTGGAGCGTTTAGATGTCCTCCTCCTTGCTGTTACCCTTAACCCCTTAAGGACCACAGCACTTTTCCATTTTCTGTCCGTTTGGGACCAAGGATATTTTTATATTTCTGCGGTGTTTGTGTTTAGCTGTAATTTTCCTCTTACTCATTTACTGTACCCACACATATTATATACCGTTTTTCTCGCCATTAAATGGACTTTCTAAACATACCATTATTTTCATCATATCTTATAATTTACTATAAATTTATTTTTATAAAATATGAGGGGAAAAATGGAAAAAAACACACTTTTTCTAACTTTGACCCCCAAAATCTGTTACACATCTACAACCACCAAAAAACACCCATGCTAAATAGTTTCTAAATTTTGTCCTGAGTTTAGAAATACCCAATGTTTACATGTGCTTTGCTTTTTTTGCAAGTTATAGGGAAATAAATACAAGTAGCACTTTGCTATTTCCAAACCACTTTTTTTTAAAATTAGCGCTAGTTACATTGGGACACTGATATCTTTCAGGAATCCCTGAATATCCCTTGACATGCATATATTTTTTTTTAGAAGACATCCCAAAGTATTGATCTAGGCCCATTTTGGTATATTTCATGCCACCATTTCACTACCAAATGCGATCAAATAAAAAAATTTGTTCACTTTTTCACAAATTGTTTCACAAACTTTAGGTTTCTCACTGAAATTATTTACAAACAACTTGTGCAATTATGGCATACATGGTTGTAAATGCTTCTCTGGGATCCCCTTTGTTCAGAAATTGCAGACATATATGGCTTTGGCATTGCTTTTTGGTATTTAGAAGGCCGCAAAATGCCACTGCGCACGACACATGTATTATGCCCAGCATTGAAGGGGTTAATTAGGAAGCTTTTAGGGAGCTTTTAGGGTTAATTTTAGCTTTAGTATAATGTAGTAGACAACCCAAAGTATTGATCTAGGCCCATTTTGGTATATTTCATGCCACCATTTCACCGCCAAATGCTAACAAATAAAAATAAAGCGTTACATTTTTCACAATTTTAGGTTTCTCACTGAAATTATTTACAAACAGCTTGTGCAATTATGGCATAAATGGTTGTAAAAACTTCTCTGGGATCCCCTTTGTTCAGAAATAGCAGATATATATGGCTTTGGCTTTGCTTTTTGGTAATTAGAAGGCAGCTAAATGCCGTTGCGCACCACACGTGTATAATGCCCAGCATTGAAGGGGTTAATTAGGGAGCTTGTAGGGAGCTTGCAGGGTTAATTTTAGCTTTAGTGTAGGTATCAACCTCCCACATGACACATCACACCCCCTGATCCCTCCCAAACAGCTCTCTTCCCTCCCCCACCCCACAATTGTCCCAGCCATCTTAAGTACTGGCAGTAAGTCTGCCAGTACTAAAATAAGAGTTTTTTGGGGATTTAAAAAAAAAAAAAAAAGATAATTCTGCTCTGTAGGATCCCCCCAAACAGCTCTCTAACCCCCCTCTCGGCCTTATTATGCGCCATATTGGGTACTGGCAGCTGTCTGCCAGTACCCAGTTTGAAATCAAATATGTTTTTAAGAACATTTTATTATGTTATTTTAAAAATATTATTTTCTGTAGTGTAGCTGCCCCCCCTCAACCCCCAACCTCCCACCCTCCCAGATCCTTAACATTTGTAAAACATTTGCCCCCCCTCAACCCCCTCTCTCCCACCTTACAGTGTTTCATAGTAGGTTCCCACCCGCTCCCGTGCACGCGCGCGCACCCGCTCGATCCCGCCCCCCCCTTCCCCACCGATGGGCGCCCACCCGCCTCCCACGATCAGCTCCCACCCACCAACGAACAGGGCCATTGATGGCCGATGCAGAGAGGGCCACAGGGTGGCTCTCTCTTCATCGGACGGCTTAAAAATGTTATAGCAGGATGCCTCAATATCGAGGCATCACTGCTATAACATGAAAGCAGTTGGAAGTGATCAGGATCGCTTTCAAAGACCAACGACGTACGGGGTACGTCCTTGGTCATTAACTGCATTTTTTTGCAGGACGTACCCAATACGTCGTTGGTCGTTAAGGGGTTAAAGGGTTAGTAAAGCCAATTTTTGTTCTTTCATGATTCAGATAGAGCATGCAATTTTAAGCAACTTTCTAATTTACTCCTATTATCAAATTTTCTTCGTTCTCTTGGTATCTTTATTTGAAAAAGCAGGAATCTAAGCTAAGAAGCTGGTCCATTTTTGGTTCAGTACCCCGTATAGTGCTTGCTGTTTGGTTGCTGCATTTAACGTTTTTTTCAAAGTTTATTTCAGAAATTATCATGAAATAAATAAATGTTAAATTATGCACTTAATTTATGCTCTAGATCAGTGATTTTTAACCTTTTTTTTTTTACCGTGGCACACTTTTTTACATTAAAAAATCCTGTGGCACACCACCATCCCAAAATTTAAAAAAAAATCACACATTGTAGCCTAATACAGCATATATATATATATATATATATATATATATATATATATATATATATATATATATATATATATATATATATATATACACATACACACAAGCACACACATACTGTATGTATTGTGCTGTTATGCCATGCCTCCTACAAACTACCCCTGCACTGGGAGTAAAAAACAAGCAAAGTTTAAAAAATATGTCACACTGTTGTCAGTCTGCCGTGGCACACCTGAGGATCTCTCACGGCACACTAGTGTACCACGGCACACTGTTTGAAAAACACTGCTCTAGATAGAAGAAAATGGTAAAATAGTACAGACTATTATATATGGAGCTGGAAGTGGGTATAATGTTTAATCACATTATATATTTTTTAATAATTTTTTTGTTAAAATAAGAAAGCCCCCCCCCCCCCCCTTCCTTGCAGGCTGGGGGTCTCTAGGCACTTATAACTGGGCATGGGCAGGAAGAAGGCGTTTTGTCTCTTTTCGGAGCCAGATTCCTTCTTGTGAAAGTACCATTAAAGTGCCATAAAACATTTTGAGTTAAGTGCATTTTAATTAAAGGGTTAACTGAGGTAAAACAGTGTATAAAAAACAAACAAATGTTTAACAAAAATTAAAAGCTTATAAGTATTTTAATACAATTTCCAAAAATCTGCAAAATCACTTACACTTAGTGTTCCCAAGTGAAGCCTTGCTCCACACCCCTTATCTGGGCCTTAGTTCAAACCTTGTGCTATCATATAACAAAGTGTGCACATAATGATAATTGATTATGCAAGCAACGGGGGTTGAAGAGGAACAGCAGGTACTGCTATTGTTTGTTGCTAAGAGGCTTGCTTGTTTCCATGGGGATAATACCACATGCTTTGTGAAAGCTTCAGCATTATATTGTGCACTGCTTTAGTCAGGTCCGGTGCCATGTGACTGCCCCATACTGTGCACTTGTGCATTCTGAAGAAGCTATGGCCTGGATAGCACCCTCTATATTTGGAAATGCCCAGGAGTAGCTTTCTGCAAACAAAGCGACGCCTGAATTATTAAAGGTGTTAATAAGAGCTAAAATAGAAACCTTTTTGCGGGTAAACTTTGGCTGCATTATATATTTAGAAACTACATTAGAATTGCATAATTGGCAAATACATACTAGGGTAATGCAATAGCACTTACTTTGACCATCAAATGAGGAGGAGTAGTATAATTTTTTTTTTTTTATTGGCACATTTTAAAGTTAATTCAACTTCCCATTGACCTGTACCATGTGACAGGCATCAGCCAATCACAAAATACATATATACTGTGCACTCTTGCACATTTTCTGTAGGAGCTGATGTCTCCCTAAGAATCATGAAAGAAAAAATGGGGGTTTCACGTTCCTTTTAATTTTGAATTTAGTGTCGCTTTAAGAGATAAAGGATTGATTTTACAGCCATCTGTACTTACGATCATGTGTCATCCTGAAGGCGGTGCTTGTGTGCAGGCCGTACGAGATTGACTGTCGTAAGCAGCAGCCTTTGCATGTGTCTCACCATGTCACAGTAAAAAAAACCTGTAATGTGTAGCGGCAGAGCAACAAAGAAGTAGCGGAACGCTCTTGATTTGGAGCTAAAATTGAAAGTCATAAAGCAGTATGACAAAGATAAAACAGTGAACGCGATTGCGCGTGATATGAAACTGTCACAGTTTTCACGTTTATTGAGGACAAGGAATGCAAACGTGAAGCTGTAAAGGGTTCCGCACCAATGAAATCGACAATAATAACAAAATGACAAGGACCCATTCACAAAATGGAAAAAGTATTAATGTTGTGGATAGAAGATCAAATACAAAAACGTACACCCATAAGCCTTCTAACAATTAAAATGAAGGCTAAAAGTCTGTTTGAGACTTTCAAGGAGAAAGCTGGTGAGGATTACAAAGAGAATTTCTAGCCAAACACTGGATGGTTTAACGGTTTTAGAAGAAGATTCAGTCTGCAAAATGTGCGGGTTTCAGGAGAAGCAGCAGATTCAGAAGCAGCAAGTTCATTGACACTTTGGATGAATTAATCCAAGAGGAAAGGTTTTTACCTGAACAAATATATGAAACGAGTCTGTTCTGGAAACGGATGCCGAGCGGACAAACATTCACCAAGAAGCAAAAACCATGCCAGGATTTAAAGTGATCAAGGATCAGGTAAGCTTGTTACTTGGAGGAAACGTTGTTGGTTTTAAGCTTAAGCCATTTCTTATCTATCGCTCAGAAAACCTGCGTGCATTTAAAAACATAAGCACACGCTGCCTGTGTATTACTGGTCAAATGCTAAATCGTGCATGACTCTGGCATTGTTCACAGATTGGTTTGTTAACTGTTTCATTCCCCAAGTTCGTGAATATTGCTTAGGGAAAGTAATCCAGTTCAAAATTGTAATGATTTTAGACAACGCACCTGGACGACCTTCATCCTGATGTAAAAGTGGTTTATATACAACACAACACAACACCACACCACTCATTCAACCGATTGACCACGGGGGAATTGCCACGTTTAAAGCATACTACCTCAGATCTACATTCTCCCAAGCCATAGCTGCTACAGATGCTGATGATGACATAATATTGCGTGATTTTTGGAAAAGTTATAACATTCTTTAGTGCATAAAAATGTTGCAACAGCATGGGAGGATTTAACCGAAAAGTGCATGAACGGAATTTGGAAGAGCTCGATGAAATTATAGAAAACATTGAAACTTGCAAACAATCTTGAAGTGGAAGATGTAGAAGAGCTGTTAGATTATAAGTCAAAAGAACTTTCAAATGAAGATCTAATAGAACTGGAAGCAGAGAGAGTTGCAGAGGGAGAAGGAAGACAAAGAAGAAGAGACAGAGAAGAAATTCAATGCAAAGGGTTTGGCTGAAGGCTTTACACTGCTAAAATAAATGTGTTGACCGACAAATTCAGGAAGCTGTGCGTGGCTATTGTTAAATCTGAGGAGAAAAAGAAAGCAACGCTTCAAACAAAGCTCAGCACTGCATCTGAAACCCCTCCAGCCTCATCCCACCAAGATGATAACTCTGATTTGCAGTCAAGTATGACTCGAGTGATCGTTACATTTAACTTTTTTTTACAGGACTTACATACTGTACAGTACATATGTTTTTTGGATTTGATCTTCACATACTGTACAATTATTGTTTTTGTACTTTACAGCTTTAATACTGTAATGTAAAGTAGACATACTGTATAGTTTTTGTTTTATATTTTTGTACAGTAATTTTTTTTATTCCTACTGTAATGATACTGTATTAAAGGTATCTAAAACAACTGGTGTTATTATTATTATTATTATTATCATCTACCCTACATTAGACCATATTATTTACATGCCATAGATATATCGACTGACTTATGTTCAAATCGTCTTACGCCCGGACAGTCAGAATGTAATGCGGTTGTAAGTCGACGAGTATCTGTATATAGTAGAGCCATAAATATACAGCCTCATAGTACTAATCCTAATTTCAAGATGAAAACATTTTATAATCTAAAGTATATTAAATTGAAATCTGTCTATATATAGCTTTTATTTTATCTCCGAAAAGCATTTTATTAAAAATACTATTTAAATAAAAAAACATTAATTTTTATTCACATGGTTTATATATATTTACAAATATATAATATTGCATTGGAAATACTTTCTTTTGCTTTACAGTGTAAGGCCAGCAGGGGGCAATGTTGCACTTTTAATAAGTGCTATTTTATACTACATTTTCTACTCTTCTGTTTATACAAATGTATTGGACAGAAAGACCGCAGTGCTCCCTGATTATTACTGTAAATCTGTGCCTAAAAATGCAATGTGTCATTCATTCCTGAGAGTATGGTAAACAGGCTTGTTCTTTGCACAATCACTGTAAATAATATTGCTTTGTTGGATTCTTGTGCAAGCCATGGGATTCTTACATGCCATATAGCCTGCCAATCCTACAGTATCAAACAGATGTGTAGGGGACTGCTGTTAAAGGGATTAGCATTTAAATACAATTTAGTCCAAAGACTATAAGGAAAAAAAAATCACAATTAAAGGGACAGTTAACAGTATTTGTACATGATCAATTTTGCTTAGGTCTCTTGGTATCCTTTGTTAAAGAGTAATCCTAGGTGAGCTCAGGAACGTGCACATGTTTTTAAAGGGCCAGGAAACCCCAAAAAATATTTTTCATGATTTGGATGGAACATACAATTTTATTTTTTTTTCTTCCTATTTTACTTCTATTCTCAAATTTGCTTCCTTCTCTTGTTATCCTCAGCTGAAGGACCAGCACTTCACTACTAGCAGTTGGCTGAACACATCTAGTTAGCCAATCACAAGAGACAAATGTGTGCAGGCACCAATCATCAGCTAGCTCCCACTAGTGTAGGATATGTGCATATTCTTTTTCAACAAGGGATACCAAGAGAACGAAGCACATTTGAAAATGGAAGTGAATTTAAAAGTGTCTTAAAATGAAATGCTCTATCTGACTCATGCAAGTTTAATTTGGACTTTTCTATGCCTTTAACCATCTAGCAGCAGTTTTTGCAACAAAGTTTATAGCAATGTTATACATAGTTGCAAACTTTGCTGCCATATAGTGTATGCAGTATTCTATGGCAGCAGTGTAACTGTATAACATTGCTATAAACATTGTTGTAAACAGTGCTGCCAGGTGGCTATGGACACCTGTATGCTCATGAGCTCACCTAGGGTTACTGTTTTACAAAGGATAACAAGAGAACTAAGCAAAATTGATAACCAAAGTAAATTGAAAAGATGTTTAAAATTGTATGTTTTATTCAATCCATTTAAATGTAATGTCTTTCCAATAGCATGGGGAGTCCACACATCCATTCTAATTACTAGTGGGAATTCAACTCCTGGCCACCAAGAGGAGGCAAAGAAAACTCCAGCAAAGCTGTTAAGTATCACTCCCCCTTCCTATAAACCCCCAGTCATTCTTTGCCTTTCACATCAGGAGGGTGTGCGAAGATGGTGTCTGAAGATATGCAATTCTTTAATGGATTATTTTCCGTTCAACCAAGGATTGGGGCTATGCTGTGTCCATGTAATCCTCTTTAGTAAGAGTAATGGTGGCTTGTAGCAGTTGGAAGACGGCGAGGTAGTCCTTGCTTTCCTTTCAACATTTATGCTACCCCTATATAGAAAACCAGGATTGGTTACTCTGCTTTTTCTTTTTCTACAGGTCCCTGTCAGAGGTCGGCTGAATCTGTCCTACCTTAGAAGCTGTTTTGCCCTGCAGCTATATTCCACAGGTAAGTGCTCTTTACGTTCTAGGTTAGGATATGGCACTTCTAGGGTTAATCCCCTTAGTGGAAGTCTGGGACTAATATCTCTTTACATTGAGGATTATATTTGGGCAGCAGGTCCAGGGTACTTTTCTGCTTGGGAGACAAAAGGGGTTAAACGTTCCCTTTTATTTTAGGAGGCTGGCTCTTGAGGGGTTAATGGCTATGCTTCCTCTTTATACATAGAGGCTCTCAGTAGTTTGTGGATCAAGGTTTTCATATTTAATCTGGGGCATTAAGGACTCTGTTAAGGACACATTTCACTATGCAGTCTCTTTATGCTAATTAGACTCGGCACTGTAAAGCGCTAGTTTTCTTTTCTTTTAATTTTTTGCCGTTGAGTGGCTCCTTCCGATGCTCAGTACGATATCGGCTTTCTAAGCGGAGGATCGTTGGCTTCTTTCTCTCAACGGAGTGGTTCAGAAAAGCAGCTAACATTTTTTTTTTACATTTATTTCTTCTATAAGGTATGACGAGTCCACAGATTTATCCTTTACTTGTGGGATATTATCCTCCTGCTAACAGGAAGTGGCAAAGAGCACCACAGCAGAGCTGTCTATATAGCTCCTCCCTTAGCTCCACCCCCCCAGTCATTCTCTTTGCCTACTCTAAGTACTAGGAAGGGTAAAGTGAAAGAGGTGATTAAAATATTAGTTTTTAATTTCTTCAAGCAAGAGTTTTTTGTTTTAAATGGTACCGGTGTGTACTATTTGCTCTCAGGCAGCAGATGGATGAAGACTTCTGCCTGGAGGATGATGATCTTAGCATTTGTAACTAAGATCCAGTGCTGTTACCACAGAGGCTGAGGGGTACAAGAAACTTCAGTGTGAGGAACGTTTTCATGCTATATAGCAGTGAGGTATATTCAGTCATTTTTTCTGGAGAGACTGTATTTCAGAAGGGCTGACAGTATCCCCATGAGGGTAAGGGTAAGCAGTAATCCTAAGAGCTATAGAAAGGCATTACTAAGCTTGCATAAGGGGCTAATTACAAAAATGGTTGACACTGAGTTTTGAATGTTTGTGGGCAAACGTTTTATGAACTGGGAGTGCTGTTAACGTTTTGTGGGCAATAACGTTTTTTGGGCAACTTTATTGAGGGTACACTTGGCTTATTTTTTGGGTCTCAGAACCCACATGGCTAGTTTAAAACCGCTCTGGTGCAGTTCTTTGAGGCTGTAGAGACATCGAGTGAGATGGGCGGGGCCTATTTTCGCACCTCAGGTGCGCAGTTATTTTTACTCAGCAAGCTCCAACTCCTGAGGGCCCTTGTGGATGTTTTGGGCCAAATCGAAGCTTTAAACCCATATTTACTATCCCTGAGGGCAGGTAGGCACCACAGCAGGGCTGTGGCAAGGTGCTGGGGGTGTTTTTTTCCGGATTTAGGCCTAATTTCAATCCGGTTTGCACATTAAAGGGTTAAATGTTAAATTTACTTGTGGGGCAATCTTAACTACATATATTGTGTCTGCTTGCAAAAATTTGAAAAATTTAGAACAGATTTGTAAGGCTGCGACTTGGTCTTCACTTCATACCTTTTCCAAATTTGATACTTTTGCTTCTTCGGAGGCTATTTTTGGGAGAAAAGTTCTTCAAGCAGTGGTGCCTTCTGTTTAAACATCTGTCTTGTCCCTCCCGTTCATCCGTGTCCTGTAGCTTTGGTATTGTATCCCACAAGTAAAGGATGAATCCGTGAACTCGTCGTACCTTATAGAAGAAAAGTAAATTTATGCTTACCTGATAAATTAATTTCTTCTATGGTACGACGAGTCCACAGCCCGCCCTGTCCTTTTAAGACAGATTTTATTTTTTGATTTTAAACTTCAGTCACCTCTGCACCTTTTTTAGTTTTTCCTTTTTTCTTCCTGTACCTTTGGTCGAATGACTGGGGGGTGGAGCTAACGGAGGAGCTATATAGACAGCTCTGCTGTGGTGCTCTTTGCCACTTCCTGTTAGCAGGAGGATAATATCCCACAAGTAAAGGATGAATCCGTGGACTCGTTGTACCATAGAAGAAATTAAATTATCAGGTAAGCATAAATTTACTTTTTATGTATGATTTTGTGAGTTTGCATGTCTGACAGAGATTGTACTGAGTCCTAATACTACGCTCCTGTCCTTGCATGGAGGGGTGAGTTTACCTCAGCATAGCTGGGGATAAATATGTGCCTGTTTTTTTCAAATATTTATTAGAATATTTGGTTAATATATTTAGATCTTTGGTTAAGATTTTTTTCTCAACTTTCTAGTACAATAAATTTCTATCTGGGGATAAATGCTTTTGTAGTACACAAGGATTCTGACATCCGTGTCCTTTTCTAAATGTTTATTTGCCTTGAGGCTCAGGTGGTAAGTTTTGTTCCACATGTGTTACTTTCCAAAAACAAAGATACCCTCTCAGAGCGATCTATAGCTCAGCATAATGTTATTCATGACATGCCTCAACTTTCTCTTCAGACGTCCCAGTCGCTAGCAGTTACACAAGCGGTACCCTGAGGCTTAACTAATCCAGCTCCTCGGGGTGTATATTTACCAGGTGATTTTCCTGCGCAACTAACTTCTGCAGTTTCTGCAGCCCTAAGTGCCTTACCTATTGTTGGTAAGAGAAAAAGGAAATCTAAGAACATTTCTAAAAAAAGTACTTCTGATCCCGCCAAGGCTGCTTTAGTCAGTCTTTCAGTTATCTGAGGAGGATCACTCCTCAATAGCTTCTGAGGGCGAGATCTCTGAATCTGCTGTTGCTAGTACAGCGGACTCAGAGGAGGTAAATTTTTAGATTTAAGCTTGAACACCTCCGTTTGCTTTTGAAAGAGGTTCTAGCTACTTTGAAAGACTCAAACTATAGTCACAGAGACTCCTAAAAGCACTAATAAACTCAACAGAGTTTTTGATATCAAATCCAAATCTGTGGAAGTATTTCCTGTTCCAGATTGCATGTCTGACATTATCTCAGGAATGGGAGAAGTTGGGTGTTCCTTTTTCCCTGTCTCCTGTTTTTAAAAGATGTTCCCTGTGGCTAACTCTATGCAAGATCTTTGGCCCACTGTTCCTAAAGTAGAGGGCGCTATATCCACTTTAGCCAAGAGAACCACTATTCCTCTAGAAGGCTGCTTAAGAAAGTTGTTTCTACACCAGGGTCTACAATGGCAACTTGTTGCTAGCATTGTGACAGTTGCTCGTGCAGCCTCATATTGGTACGACTTCTTGTCCGATCTTATTTCGGAGGAGACTACAATAGAGGAGATCCAGGATAGGATCAAGGCCTTATAGCTGGCTAATTCCTTTATCTGTGATGCCAGCATGCTGTTCTATCTCGTAGAGCTCTATGGTTAAAGACTTGGTCTGCTGACATGACTTCCAATCTAAGCTTCTGTCTCTTCCCTTTAAGGGCAAGACTTTATTTGGTCCTGGTCTGGCTGAAATAATTTTCACGGTCACTGGTGGAAAGGGAGCTTTTCTGCCACAGGATAAGAAGGCTAGACCTAAGGGTAATTTCAAGGGACAAAAATCATCCTCTTCTGAACAAGAACCCTGAACAAGCCAAAACCTAATGGAGGTCTAGCCAGCCTTGGACTAATGGTAAGCATTCCAAGAAGCCTTCCTCTGAGAACAAATTAGCATGAAGTGTCCACCCCCGATCCAATCTCGGATCAGGTAGGGGACAAACTTTGCTTTTTTCAGCAGGCTTGGGTTCGCAATGTCCCCGATCCTTGGGCAGTGGATGTCGTCTCCCAGGGATACAGGATAGGATTCAAATATTGTCCTCCCAGAGGCAGATTTCTCCTGTCAAGATTATCTGTAGACCAGATAAAGAGAGAGGCTTTCTTAAACTGCGTCAAGGACCTCGCTTCTCTAGGGGTGATTTCCCAGTTCCTTTGGCGGAACAAGGTCAGGAATTGTATTCCAACCTGTTTGTGGTTCCCAAGAAAGAGGGAACTGTTTGACCCATATTAGACCTCAAGTGTCTCAACAAATTTCTCAGAGTTCCGTCCTTCAAACTGGAGACTATCTGGTCTATTCTCCCTTTTAGTTCATGAGGGTCAGTTCATGACTACCATCGACCTGAAGGACCTCAGCGTCCGGTAAGTACAGAGAATCAAGGAATAAGAAGTCGTCTGCCAAGGATACAATGTATATATTTAAAACTTCACTTTTATTTCTGTCGGTATCCAACATAAAATGGTTCAGGAACAACCAAGGGGATCAATCACAGAGAGAGGAATTTAAGCAACCCGCTTACGCGTTTCAGCCACACCTGGCCCTAATTCTAGCCTGCTAGTTACCTGTCACCTGTGTTCCTTTAAAAAGGGTAAAAACAATGCTTATTGGCTAATACAGAGTACACTCCTCTCTCACTCAAAGTACCAACCCTCACTTATGTTAAACAAGTTAGAAAGCTGACTATATGGAATCTATATAGATTCAGAAATCAATTCATAGTATAAACTATTAAAGACACTGATACATGTTCACAACTGATTACAAATCATGTTTCAAAATAGGAAAACAAAATAAATTCATAAATATACAACAAATATACAGTGTAGTAAATACAATTTCTGAGCATAAATACATTAAAGAAATAGATGTATATAAAAGAGTACATGGTGAAAAATATGCTTTACACGATTATATATATATATATATATATATATATATATATATATATATATATATATATATATATATATATATATGTGTATATATATATATATGTGTGTGTAAATAATCCTCATATGCTGAGCAGTTACGTCTAAGCCTTATAAATTGACTTTTAGCCACTGCATATGGGACATGGCGAGAATGACAGCTAGTGGCATGAAGAAGGGTATTGCCGGTAATTGGTTTTCGATACACCCTAGAGTGTATATGGCCCTCAGTAGTAGCCGATAGAGTAATATCAAGGAAATTGATTAACTTTCTCTGAAACTCATGGGTAAATCTCAAACCAATAGAGTTGCCGTTAATTAAGGTAATCCACAAACGCCACAGCCTGTTCAGATGTACCTATCCAGATCAACCGGAGGTCATCTATAAAACGTTTGTATACCTGAATATTCCCTCTGTAGGGATTAGTATCTCCAAAGATGTGGGACCGCTCCCACCAACCTAAAAAATAGGTTGGTGTAAGAGGGGGCAAACTTTGCCCCCTTCGCAGTCCCACATCTCTGGAGATAAAAATTGCCCTCAAAGGTAAAGAAGTTATGTGTCAATAGAAAGTGAGTTACCCTAACAACAAACTTCTGAAAGTAAACGCTGTAATCAGTGTGATGTCTCATAAAGTATTTAATGGCCATTATACCCTCCTCATGTGGAATGGAGATGTATAAAGCCACTATGTCAATAGTTTAACTAGTTAGACAATTCTCCCCTCTGATGGGTGGGAGGTGAATCTGGAAAAGAGTTTCTTGGTGCAAAATACCAGGTTATGTTTTCTTGGGATGATCATAGACTCGATCTCCATGAAGATTTTCTTGACAGAGGTCAGAAAATCTAAACTTCTTGCTGCCTATCTCTCTTCAGTCCTCTATCCGTTCATCAATGGCAATGTGTGGAAGTAATTGGTCTCATGGTGGCTTCCATGGACATTATTCAGTTTGCTTGTTTCCATCTGAGACCTCTACACCTATGCATGCTCAGACAATGGAACGGAGACCAATCGGACCACTCTCAGAGGATAGTCTTAGACACACCGACAAGAGCTTCTCTATCCTGGTGGCTCTCTCCGGACAATCTGTCCCAGGGCACTTGCTTCCTGACACCATCTTGGGAGATTGTAACCACGGACGCCAGCCTTTTGGGCTGGGGAGCAGTTTGGGGTTCCTTAAGAGCTCATGGACTTTAGACTCAGGAAGGAGTTCACTCTCCCAATAAATATTCTAGAGTTGAGAGCAATCTTCAGTGCACTGATAGCTTTGCCTCAACTGAGTTTGGTCTGATTTATCAGATTCCAATCAGACAAAATTACTTCAGTGGCGTACATAAACCACCAGGGAGGAACTCTGAGCTCCTTAGCTATGAGGGAGGTGACTCACTTAATTCAGTGGGCGAAGTCTCACGATTGTCAACTTTCTGCCATCCATATCCAAGGGGTGGACAACTGAGAGGCGGATTATCTGAGTAGGCAGACCTTTCATCCCGGGGAGTGGGCACTTCCTCAGGAGGTATTCTCAATGATAACCCTCAGGTGGGGAGTTCCGGAGTTGGATCTGATGACGTCTCGTCTAAACGCCAAACTTCCAAATTACGGGTCTAGATCAAGAGATCCGCAAGCAGCTATTGTCGATGCTTTGGTGGTTCCTTGGGACTAAAGTCTCATTTACCTGTTTCCTCCATTTGCTCTTCTTCCTCGGGTGATAGCTCGTATCAAACAGGAGATGGCATCAGTGATTCTAATCGCTCC
The DNA here is from genome assembly GCF_027579735.1 of Bombina bombina. Taxonomy (NCBI): domain Eukaryota; kingdom Metazoa; phylum Chordata; class Amphibia; order Anura; family Bombinatoridae; genus Bombina; species Bombina bombina. The sequence goes on from NC_069508.1 coordinate 54,615,598, forward strand.
AGCTTGGCCTTTCAGAATCTGGTTTGTGGACGTGATAAGGATGTCGTCCCTTCCCCCTTGGAAGTTGCCTCTGAGGAAGGACCTTGACCTTCTACTTCACGGTCTACATCCAAACCTAGATTCTCTGAAGCTGACTGCTTGGAGATTTAACACCTAGTCTTGTCTAGACAAGGTTTTTCAGAAAAGGTTATTGATACCGTTCTTCAGGCTTGCAAGATTTACCATAAGGTGTGGCGGAAATACATTTACTGGTGCGAATCTAGGGGTTTCCCTTGGAGTCCGGTGATGGTTCTCCGCATTCTGTCTTTTGTTCAGGAGGGCCTGGAGAAGGGCTTGTCAGTCAGTACTCTGAAGGGTCAGATCTCTGCCCTTTTGATTCTTTTACATAAATGTCTGGTGGACTTGCCAGATGTTCAATCCTGTGTTCAGGCCTTGATTAGAATCAGGCCTGTGTTTAAACCAGTTGCTCTTCCATAAAGCCTTAATCTTGTTCTTAGGGTTCTGTAGCATGCTCCGTTTGAGCCTATGCACTCTGTTGATATTAAACTTTTTTTTATCTTGGAAAGTTTTGTTTCTTCTCGCTATTTCTTCTGCGCATAGAGTTTCCAAGCTTTCGGCTCCTCAGTGTGATCCCTCTTACCTTATTTTTCATGCGGGTAAGGCAGTCCTTTGTACCAAATTGGGATTTCTTCCTAAGGTGGTATCAAATTGCAATATTAATCAGGAAATTGTAATTTCTTCATTCTGTCCTAATCCTTCTTCTCAGAAGGAACGTTTGCTGCAGAACCTGGATGTTGTGCGTGCCCTGAAGTTTTATCTGCAGGCAACTAAAGATTTTCGTCAATCTACTGCCCTTTTTGTTGTAATCTCTGTTAAAGGGAAGGGCCAGAAGGTCACTTGTTCAACTCTTTCCTTCTGGCTGAGAACTGTTATTCGGTTGGCTTGTGAGACAGCTGGACAACAGCCTCCTGAGAGGATTATGGTTCATTCCACTAGGGCTGTCTCTTCTTCCTGGACCGTTAAAAATTAGGTTTCTGTGGAACAAATCTGCAAGGTGGCCACTTGGTCCTTGTTGGATACTTTTTCCAAATTCTACAAATTTGATGTTTTTGCCTCAGCTGAAACTTCTTTTGGGAGTAAAGTTCTTCAAGCGGGGGTGCCTTCTTTTTAGGTCCGTCCGTCTTGTTCTCCCTCCCTTCCATTCTCTGTCCTCTAGCTTGGGTATTGGTTCCCACTAGTAATTAGAATGGATTTGTGAACTTTCCATGCCATTGTAAAGAAAACAAAATGTATGCTTATCTGATAAATTATTTTCTTTCCTGGCATAGAGAGTCCACGATCTGCCCTTATTTTAATTTTAAGACTGCTTTTGTCATTTTCTAAACCTCAGGCACCTCCATACCTTTTGTGTCCTCTTCTCTTTCCTTATTCCTTCGGCTGAATGACTGGGGGTTTATGGGAAGGGGGAGTCATACTTAACAGCTATGCTGGGGTGTTCTTTGCCTCCTCCTGGTGGCCAGGAGTTGAATTCCCACTAGTAATTAGAATAGATTTGTGGACTCTTCATGCCAGGAAAGAAAATAATTTATCAGGTAAGCCTAAATTTAGTTATTGAGTTTTACTGTCCTTTTTTAATTCAGTGTTCTCCTCCGGGCTTTTTTTAACAGGCACACCACCCAGCTGATTTTACTGACCACCCGGCTAAACGTTAAGTCAATATTAAAGGGACAGTCCACACCAGAATTGCTGTTGTGTTAAAAGATAGATAAACTGATGTAGTGTTTTCAGAACTCGGTTTGGAAGGCAGTCCCTGCTTTTCAACAAAAGATACCAAGAGAACAAATACAATTTTGATAATAGAAATAAATTAGAAAGTAGTTTAAAATTGCACACTATATCTGAATTCAGAAAGAAGAAAACAAATTGGGGTTTCATGTCCCTTTAAGAACAGACAGTAAAAGACAAAATCAACATTTCATTATTCAAAAACAGCATGCAAATTTAAAGGGACAGTCTACAATAGAATTGTTGTTGTTTAAAAAGATAGATAATCTCTTTATTACCCATTCCCTAGTTTTGCATAACCAACACAGTTATAATAATACACTTTTTACCTCTGGGATTACCTTGTATCTAAGCATCTGCAATCTGCCCCCTTATTTCAGTTCTTTTGACAGACTTACATTTTAGCCATAAATAAAAATAGAGAAGCACTCAACCCATAATAGCTTGTTCTATGGCTAGTTACCACCCAAGAAGAAGCCTCTTTTTGCTCAACATGTGCCTTTCACAGAGAAGAACTTTCCTGAAGCATATCAGTCTGATCCTGACTTCACAGTACACTCCAGCCCCGAAATGCCAGGCAATCCCTCTCTGAATGAGAGAAACAGCAAAACCCCAGACGTACGTTTCGGCCTATTGTGGGCCTCGTCAGTGAGGTGCAGCCATATCCCTTTAGGCACACTGAGCAACTGGTCCATGTCTGGATTCCCGCATCACACTTAGGGAGACTTACATTTTAGCCAATCAGTGCTTACTCCTAGGTAACTTCACATGCGTGAGCTCAATGTTATCTATATGACACACATGAACTAACGCCCCCTAGTGGTGAAAAACTGTCAAAATGCATTCACATAAATGGCGGCCTTCAAGGTCTAAGAAATTAGCATATGAACCTCCTAGGTTTAGCTTTCAACTAAGAATACCAAGAGAACAAAGCAAAATTGGTGATAAAAGTAAATTGGAAAGTTGTTTAAAATTACATGCCCTATTTGAATCATGAAACTTTATTTTGGACTTGACTGTCTCTTTAAGATAAAATAAATGTCTTCTATAAGATACGACGAGTCCACGGATTCATCTTTTACTTGTGGGATATTATCCTCCTGCTAACAGGAAGTGGCAAAGAGCACCACAGCAGAGCTGTCTATATAGCTCCTCCCTTGACTCCACCCCCCAGTCATTCTCTTTGCCTACTTTAAGTAATAGGAAGGGTAAAGTGAAAGAGGTGATAAAATGGTAGTTTGTATTTTCTTCAAGCTATCTATATCCCAGGAGTGGAGAACTGGGAAGCGGATTTTCTAAGTCGTCAGACTTTTCATCCGGGGGAGTGGGAGCTCCATCCGGAGGTGTTCGCACAATTGATTCATCAATGGGGCACACCAGAATTGGATCTGATGATATCTCGTCAGAATGCCAAACTTCCTTGTTACGGGTCCAGATCAAGGGATCCCCAAGCAGTACTGATAGATGCTCTAGCAGTACCTTGGTCGTTCAACCTGGCTTATGTGTTTCCACCATTTCCTCTCCTCCCTCGTCTAATTGCCACAATCAAGCAGGAGAGGGCTTCAGTGATTTTGATAGCACCTGCGTGGCCACGCAGGACTTGGTATGCAGACCTGGTGGAAATGTCATCCCTACCACCGTGAACACTGCCACTGAGACAGGACCTTCTCATTCAAGATCTGTTCCAGCATCCAAATCTAGTTACTCTGCGGCTGACTGCCTGGAAATTGAACGCTTGATTTTATCTAAGCGGGGATTCTCTGAGTCGGTCATAGATACCTTGATTCAGGCTCGAAAGCTTGTCACTAGGAAAATTTACCATAAGATATGGCGTAAATATCTTTATTGGTGCGGATCCAAAGGCTACTCATGGAGTAAGATTAGGATTCCTAGGATTTTGTCCTTTCTTCAAGAAGGATTGGAGAAGGGGTTATCTGCTAGTTCCTTAAAGGGACAGATATCTGCTTTGTCTATTTTTCTGCACATACGTCTGGCAGATGTTCCAGACATTCAGTCGTTTTGTCAGGCTTTGGTTAGAATTAAGCCTGTGTTTAAACCTGTTGCTCCGCCATGGAGTTTGAATTTAGTTCTTAAGGTTCTTCAAGGGGTTCCGTTTGAACCTATGCATTCCATAGATATTAAGCTTCTATCTTGGAAAGTTCTGTTTTTAGTTGCTATCTCTTCGGCTCGAAGAGTGTCTGAACTATCTGCATTGCGACTCGCCTTATCTTGTTTTTCATTCTGATAAGGTGGTTTTGCGTACCAAACCTGGATTCCTTCTTAAGGTTGTTACTAATAAGAATATTAATCAGGAAATTGTTGTTCCTTCTCTGTGTCCTAATCCTTCTTCTAAGAAGGAGCGTCTATTACACAACTTGGACGTGGTTCGTGCTTTGAAGTTTTACTTGCAAGCGACCAAAGATTTCCGTCAAACATCTTCTCTGTTTGTTGTCTATTTTGGTAGACGTAGAGGTCAAAAGGCTACGGCTACCTCTTTCTTTTTGGCTAAAAAGCATCATTCGTTTGGCATACGAGACTGCTGGACAGCAGCCTCCTGAAAGTATTACAGCTCACTCTACTAGAGCGGTGGCTTCCACATGGGCTTTTAAAAATGATGCTTCTGTTGAACAGATTTGTAAGGCTGCGACTTGGTCTTCACATCATACATTTTACAAATTTTACAAATTTGATACTTTTGCTTCTTCGGAGGCTATTTTTGGGAGAAAAGTTCTTCAAGCAGTGGTGCCTTCTGTTTAACCATCTGTCTTGTCCCTCCCGTTCATCCGTGTCCTGTAGCTTTGGTATTGTATCCCACAAGTAAAGGATGAATCCGTGGACTCGTCGTATCTTATAGAAGAAAAGTAAATTCATGCTTACCTGATAAATTGATTTCTTCTATGATACGACGAGTCCACGGCCCGCCCTGTCAATTTAAGGCAGATTATATTTTTTGATTTAAAACTTCAGTCACCTCTGCACCTTTTTAGTTTCTCCTTTTTCTTCCTATACCTTCGGTCGAATGACTGGGGGGTGGAGTCAAGGGAGGAGCTATATAGACAGCTCTGCTGTGGTGCTCTTTGCCACTTCCTGTTAGCAGGAGGATAATATCCCACAAGTAAAGGATGAATCCGTGGACTCGTCGTATCATAGAAGAAATCAATTTATCAGGTAAGCATAAATTTACTTTTTGTTCAATGTTTGTTGCAAAAATTATTATTACATTTATTTACGTTGGTTTGGGGCAGTGTAATACATTACAACATCATATAACTTTCTGTTATTTATAAATGTTGCTTAACCCCTTCATGCTGGGAGGCAAGTGTTTTAGATTGGAATGAAAATTTAAATCAAATGATCATTTATGCGATCATATGATTTCAAGGTTTGGATTGGATCATGGGGGACTGTCTATGCTGCTAGAGTGAAGAACACTCTCTAATTTAATTTTACATTTTTAAAATAAAATAATCTCTGTTTGCTTTTCAACAGTATGGAGGCCATCAAATTTAAAGGGTTATATAAGCCAACATTTGTATTCAAATAGGGTGTACAGTCCTTTGTTGAAAAGCAGGTTTGTAGCTTCAGGAGCATGCACACATCAAGAGCTCAATATGGTATCAGTTTTGCAAGAATACATTAATGTTGTACTTTGTGCAAACACTGCTTAGAAATAGTGAGCTTTTAACAATGTTATACACCTTTTGAACACTAACTACCTGCTATCTTTATTTTAAAAGCAGGAATGTAAATCTTAGCAGCCACCCCATTTTAGGTTCAGCACCATGGATAGCGCTTGCTTATTGGAGGCTTACATTTACCCACCAATAAGCAAGCATAACCCAGGTTCTTAACCAAAAATGGGCCGGCTCCTATGCATCACATTCCTGCTTTTTAAAGTAAAGATAACAAAGAAAAATTGATAATAGGAGTAAGTTGGAAAGTTACTTAAAATTGCATGCTTTTTCTGGTAAAAACAAATATGTTAAATCAAAGGGGTTTAGAAGAGGAACCTAACAGTGTGGCTGTGCTGGTGGAGTAAAAAAATAATAATAAGCTCACAACATTCAAATCAAAATCATAATTTAAAATGCAGATTAAAATAAGTCAAGACTTTTTAAAAAAATCTGCACCAAAAGTGTACATTTATTTATTTATTTTAAAGCAAAAAAAAATAATAAAAAAAATGCTTAAAACTGTTAAATTATGGAGTAAAAATAAAAGATGACGACAAAGTTATTTTAAAAATATTTAGAGAGTACTGAGCATGTGCACAAGCTCACAGGGTATATGTATACTAGTCTGTGATTGGCTGATATCTGTCACATGATACAAGGGGCCAGACAATGGGAGACAAAATGAATTTGTCAGAAAGAAATCTGCTTATTTCAAATTCAGAGTAGGCATTTAAATCATTGTCTTCTTATTATGCACTTGTTAATTATGCGATTCTACTGCATTGAGTGGTCCTTTAAGCGACCCAATAGATGATATATTGCATAGCAACCCAGAACCACTAGCATAGCAGAAAAGCAATAATTTCAACCCCAACACTTAAAGGGACACTGAACCAATTTTTTTCTTTCATAATTCAGATAGAGCATGCAATTTTAAGCAGCTTTCTAATTTACTCCTATTATCACGTTTTCTTCATTCTTTCTGTATCTTTATTTGAAAAGAAAGAATGTAAGTTTAGATGCTGGCCCATTTTTGGTGAACAACCTGGGTTGTTCTTGCTGATTGGTGGATACATTCACACACACCAATAAACAAGTGCTGTCCAGTGGCCTGAACCAAAAATTGGCTTGCTCCTTAGCTTAGATGCCTTCTTTTACAACTAAAGATAGCAAGAGAACGAAGAAAAATTGATAATAGGAGTAAATTAAAAAGTTTCTTAAAATTGCGTGCGCTATCTGAATCACAAAAGAAAAATTTGGGTTTAGTGTCCCTTTAATAAACTTACATACAGAAGAACAAAGCAAAAATTGAAAAATAGAACTGAATAGGAAATATGTTTAAAGGGACAGTCTAGTTTAAACTTTCATGATTCCATTAGGACACGCAATTGTAAACAACTTCCATTTTACTTTTATCATCAAATTTGCTTTGCTCTCTTGGTATTCTGTGTGGAATTACACAAAAAAGAGAAAGTATGGGGGCTTATAGCACTATTCCCTACTAATAAAACAGCCTTTATTTATAAAATAAAATCATTAACAGAAGTTGATATCACATCTGATCGCCCTGCTCACATACCCCCCTCCCACTGGGTAAGGTTATATAGTACAGGAAAAAAGCAGTGAATAAGAGAATAAACAGAAAAAGTAAAAAAAAAAGAAAGCATCACTCTAAACCCAACGAGCCTGGCCAATATCCTGGAACCTCGGCATCAGGTGAAATAGTGGAGAGACAAGTTAGAAAAGATAGTGCAGCAAACAAGTTTCATCCATACACGGCCTTTTTCAATGCTAAAATAATAAAGTTTTTCCAACTCCTTTGGATTGTAGTGCCGGTTAGCTCTTATCTGTTGATTAAATATTCTGTGTGGAACGCTAAATCTAGGTAGGCTCATATGCTAATTTTTAAACCGTTGAACTGCCTCTAATCTCAATGCATTTTGACAGACACTGCTAGCTCATGTGTGTCATATAGATAACTTTGTGCTCTCTCCCGTGGAGTTATTTAAGAGTTTGCAGTTGTTGGCTAAAATGCATGTCTTTCAAAAGTACTGAGATAAGGGGGAAAGCGGCTTTGAAACAAAGTAATCGCAGAGGTAAAAAGTGTATTAATATACAAGTGTTGGTTATGCAAAACTGGGAAATGGGTAATACAGGGATTATCTATCTTTTTAAACAATAAAAATTCTATTGTAGACTGTCCCTTTAAATTTGCATGCTCTTTTTGAATAATGAATTGTTAATTTTGTCTTTTACTGTCTGTTCTTAAAGGGACATGAACCCCCTATTATTTTTTTTCTTAATTCAGATATAGAGGCCCATTTATCAAGTTACGAATGGAGCTTGAGGGCCTGTGTTTCTGGCGAGTCTTCAGACTCACCAGAAAGACCGCTGCTCCATAACCCTGTCCGTCTGCTCTGATGAGGCGGACAGAGACCGCCAGAATTCAACCCGATCAAGTACGATCGGGTTGCTTGACACCCCCTCTGCTGGCGGCCGATTGGCCGCGAGTCTGCAGGGGGCGGCGTTGCACCAGCAGCTCACACTGAATACGGATTGCGTATTGCTCTCCGCATTCAGCGATGTCAAGAAAGTGGACAAGACAGCTACAAGAAAGTGGTCTTCACAGCTACAGTACTTAATTAGCAGATCATGAAAGGGAAGGAGAGAAGTGTGTGCCTGCTTGGGCATGTGCACAAGGAACAATGCATGTGTTTCAGCTGCCAATAAGGATACTATCACAGAAGACTCCAGTGCAGCACAGAGTGCACAAAGTATCACTGATTTATAAAGAGTTAAATATTAGCAAGATATGGGGGCCTATCTATCAATATCCGAATGGAGCTTAACGCCCGTGTTTCTGGGGAGCCTGCAGGCTCGCCAGAAACACAGGTTATGAAGCAGCAGTCTAAAGACCTCTGCTCCATAACCCTGTCCGCCTGCTCTGATGAGGAGGACAGGAATCGCCAGAATTCAACCCGATCGAGTACGATCGGGTTGCTTGACACCCCCCTGCTGGCGGCCAATTGGCCGCAAGTTTGCAGGGGGCGGCGTGGCACCAGCAGCTCACAAGAGCTGCTGGTGCAATGCTGAATACGGAGAGCGTATTGCTCTCCGTATTCAGCGATGTCAGGTCCGACAGACATTTGATAAATAGGCCTCATAGTGTGCAATTTTAAACTACTTTCTAATTTATTTCTATTATCAAAATTGTCGTCGGTATCTTTTTTTGTTGAAAAGCAGGGACTGCCTTCGAAACTGAGTTCTGATAACAAACACTACATCAGTTTAAAAAAAAAAAAAAAAAAAAAAATACTTTTACTATTTAAAATAAATTATATTGCACTTAAAATTATATTTCATATCATATTATTTCAGGACCTTCATAGTGAATGGCTGAGTGCAAATATGGAGGTAGCATTGTAACCTTTTGTTTATTTTAGCAAATGCTAATGCTGAAGTGACTCACTAGGCAGTGGTTGACATTCTGATTCTGTTATGACACAATATAACATAGAAACATGACATTTATGAGCTTGAGTGAAGTTGTAATTAGGGACCACAGAATGCTGGATTTTAGATACAATGGTATAAAACCTTTTCCTAGATGTATCCATAGCAACAGTAAAGTGTGTATGTATATATATATATATATATATATATATATATATATATATATATATATATATATATATATATATATATATATATATATATACACACACACACACACCCTGTTCCAAATTATTATGCAAATTCTATTTCAGTGTCACAAAGATTAAAGGGACAGTCTACACCAGAATTGTTATTGTTTTAAAAGATAGATAATCCCTTGTTTAACCATTCCCAAGTTTTGCATAACCAACAGTTATATTTATATATTTTTTACCTCTGTGATTATCTTGTATCTAAGCCTCTGCAGACTGCCCCTTTATTTCCGTTATTTTGACAGACTTGCAGTTTAGCCAATCAGTGATGGCTCTCGGGTAACTTCACGTGCACGAGAACAGTGTTATCTATATGAAATACGTGAACTAACACCCTCTAGTAGTGAAAAACCTGTTAAAATGCATTCTTAAGAGGCAGCCTTCAAGGTCTAAGAAATTAGCATATGAACCTCCTAGGTTAAGCTTTCAACCTAGAATACCAAGAAAACAAAGAAAAATTGGTGATAAAAGTAAATTGGAAAATTGTTTAAAATTACATGCTCTATCTGAATCATGAAAGGGTTTTTTTTGGACTAGACTGTCCCTTTTAAATATTTTTTTTTTTTTTCAGTTTAACTCATGAATGGCATTGTGTCTCAGGGCTCTTTTGATCACTGAAAACAATCTCGGACACCTGTAATAATTAGATTGCCAGGTGAGCCCAATTAAAGGAAAAACTACTAAAGGAGGCTGTTCCACATTATTAAGCAGAGCACCATTTTCAAGCAATATGGGGAAGAAAAAGGATCTCTCTGCTGCCGAAAAGAGTGAAATAGTTCAATTCCTTGGACGAGGTATGAAAACATTAGATATTTCACGAAAACTTAAGCGTGATCATCGCACTATTAAGAGAATTGTGGCTGATTCAGAGCACAGACGGGTTCGTGCAGATAAAAGCACATTGAGGAAGATTTCTGCCAGATCCATGCATCGGATCAAGAGAGCAGCTGCTAAAATACCATTACATAGCAGCAAACAGATATTTGAAGCTGCTGGTGCCCCTGGAGTCCCACGGACATCAAGGTGTAGAGTCCTCCAGAGTCTTGCAACTGTGCATAAACCTTCCATTCGGCCACCACTAACCAATGCTCACAAGCAGAAAAATACATGAAGACTAATTTTCAAACAGTCCTGTTCACTGATGAGTGCCGTGCAACCCTGGATGGTCCAGATGGATGGAGTAGTGGATGGTTGGTGGACGGCCACCCTGTTCCAACAAGGCTGCAACGTCAGCAAGGCAGTGGTGGAGTCATGTTTTGGGCCGGAATCATGGGAAGAGAGCTGGTCGGCCCCTTTAGGGTCCCCGAATGTGTAAAGATGACCTCTGCAAAGTATGTGGAGTTCTTGACTGACCACTTCCTTCCCTTGTACAGAAGGAAGAACTATGCTTTCCGTAATAAAATCATCTTCATGCATGACAATGCACCATCTCATGCTGCAAAGAATACCTCTGCATCAATGGCTGCTATGGGGATAAAAGGAGAGAAAGTCATGGTGTGGCCTCCATCCTCCCCTGACCTCAATCCTATTGGAGCATCCTCAAGCAAAAGATCTATGAGGGTGGGAGGCAGTTTACATCCAAACAGCAGCTCTGGGAGGCTATTCTGACATCTTGCAAACAAATTCAAGCAGAAACTGTCCAAAAACTCACAAGTTCAATGGATGCAAGACTTGTGAAGCTGCTATCAAATAAGGGGTCCTATGTTAAAATGTAACGTGACCTGTTAAAATGTTTAAAAAGTTAAAATGTTGTTCAAAGTTTGATTGAAAAAGCTTTTGATTTCAGTAAATATGCTGCAAACACAACAAATGACAATTTTCAGTTCTTTACAACCAATAAAGTGTTTTGAAACTTACAATGCACTGTTCCAAATTATTACGCACAGTAAGTTTTTTATTTTGAAAAAAAATACTGTTATCATTAGGAGGTTTGTTCAATAAAATTTGAATTGTACTCTTAATAGTTGATAACATGAGAATTATGCTGACTTGTTTACATCAATTATTTAGGTAAATGAGAGATATCATTGGCATAATAATTTGGAACAGGGTGTGTATGTGTGTGTGTGTGTGTGTGTGTATATATATATATATATATATATATATATATATATATATATATATATATATATATATATATATATATATAAATATAAAACATTATTTATTTTTTTTGTAGAAAAATGCAGAATTAAAATATTTTTATAAGTGAACACAGAGATCCCTTCTGTTGCTGTGTTTATAACTGCCTAGATTCAGGCAAATTTACTGCACTTTTTTTTTTTTTTTTATCTTTCTATTAACATACACATTTTGAAAATGACAAACTATTGAACGTATATTATTGCTGCCTTGTTATGTTGTGTCAAATTATTGTAATTATCAGCCACTTTTATGCACTGATTGAAATGATACATTTTTCCAAAGACAGCCTTTCTAGGATTTGATGATTAACTGTAGTTTTGCTTTGTTCTCTTGGTATTCTTAGTTGAAAGTTAAACCTAGGAGGTTCATATGCTAATTTATTAGACTTTGAAGGCCACCTCTAATTTGAATGAATTTTAACAGTTTTTCACCACTAGAGGGCGTTAGTTCGTGTGTTTCATATAGATAACATTGTGCTCACGCATGTGGAGTTACCTAGGCGTCAGCACCGATTGGCTAAAATGCAAGTCTGTCAAAAGAACTGAAATAAGGGGGCTGTCAGAAGAGGCTTAGATACAAGGTAATCACAGAGGTAAAAAGTATATTAATATAACTGTGTTGGTTATGCAAAACTGGGGAATGGGTAATAAAGGGATTATCTATCTTTTTAAACAACAACAATTCTGTTGTTGACTGTCTCTTTAAGTTGAAAGCTTATAAAAGCAAACAAATGGAACATTCTTTATATATTGTTCATTTTGTTTTCTTGCAGTTGTGTGAGAACACTTTAAACCAGTCACATGATTATAAGATATTCACCCAGCTCTTCCTCTTAACAGAAGAGAAGAAGGTTGCAAGTATAGTGAAGGGGATGGGAGGGAGAGTATCTTGAGACAAAGTTGGAGATATAGGGGGGAGCAGTGTTATTTAGGGTCTTCAATGTGAGAGTCAGGATTTTATCTTTTATTCTGGAGGCTAGCGGAAGCCAGTGAAGGGATTGGCAGAGAGATGCAGCTGATGTAGAGCGACGTGTAAGGAAGAGCAGCCTAGTAGAGGCTTTTATTATGGATTGTAAAGGAGATAGAAGGCAGCTAAGGAAAGCAGGATGGCGTTGCAGTAGTCCATGCGGGAAATAAGTGGATTCAAATATTGTTTTGTGTGAGGAAGTGGTAAATTTTGAAGATGGTTTTTAAGGTGAAACAGCAGGAATAGGTCAATGACTGGATGTGTGGAGTGAAAGAAAAATCTAAATCAAGTAATGTTTGTTTATGCATTTATTTTATTTATTTTTATTGAAGACCTTCATAACAAAACTACTATTTACTTTATCATATATCAGTCTAAGAGCTGAGAAAATGTGTATCCCTTATGACAGGGCTTGACAAACCCAGGAGCCTGGGAGCCACTGGCTCCTAGAATTTTACCCCTGGCTCCTAACTTTTTGGGTTATTCTCCATATATCTATATACAAATCCAACTGTCTGGCTCCTAAAAAATATGCCTGGCTCCTAAATATTCTTACTGGCTCCTAATTTTTGAACATAATTGTCAAGCACTGCCTTATGAAATATTACATTTTCTAATCGCTATGGATTCTGAGAGGAAATGTCGTTTAATAATTTATCCAACCGAGAATTCTACAGCCATATGGAGAGGGAAAGCTAGAAGTAAATGTTAGAACAAAGTCCTCATTAAAATGCTAATTAAAACAGCATATTTTACATCTAGCGACTGTTCCTATGACCTAAAACTTTATAGCTAATTGCCTTTGGGGAAAAAAAACTCAAAAATGGAGGGTTCGTTAAGCATGTCAGTTTTTGTATTCCAAATTAATTAATTTATGCACACAATGGATTTTGATTTAACTGAAAGGGACAGTAAACTAAGTAAGTTCTTTGTATCTACAAGTTTTTTCTGCAGTTAGTTAATTAACATACTATGTAAGTTTGAAAAAGTTTGACTGCATAAGCACCTTGTTTGCTGCCATTGTTTTTTAATAGCCAAATTCTACCTACCACTTGGCATATTTGGAGGAGCCATTCTAAGCTTATCACTTGAGCATATAGCGTTGGCTAATGGTTCACAAAATAACCATTACTTTGCTGTTTATTATCTGATAATCTCTATTTAAAGGGACATGACACCCACACTTTTTCTTTCATGATTTAGAAAGAGAATGCAATTTTAAACATCTTTCTAATTTACTTATATTATCTAATTTGTTTTATTCTCTTGATATTCTTTGCTGAAAAGCATATCTAGATATACTCAGGAGCTGCTGATTGGTTGCTGCACATAGAAGCCTTGTGTGATTGGCTCACCCATGTGCATTGCTTTTTCTTCAACTAAGGATATCTAAAAAATTTAGCAAAATAAATAATAGAAGTAAATTGTAATGTTGTTTAAATTTGTATGTTCTATCTGAATCATGAAAGAAAGATTTTGGGTTTAGTGGCCCTTTAAGACAGTTAGGGATAGGTATATAGCAGGGTTAGGCTTGTAAAGTCTGCACTATGCACTTGCAGTTCCCAGAACTAGAAACAAACTTTAAAGGAATTCGAAACCCAAATTTTTTCTTTCATGATTCAGACAGAGCATGCAACTTTCTAATTTACTCCTATTATCAATTTTTCTTCATTCTCTTGGTATCTTTAGTTGAAAAAACAAAAATGTAAGCATGGGAGCCGGCCCGTTTTTGGTTCAGCATTATGGGTAGCATTTGCTGATTGGTGGCTACATTTAGGTGGCCGGATTCTAAGCTTACAATCCTGCTTTTTAAATAAAGATAGCAAGAGAATGAAGAAAAATCTGATAATAGGAGTAAATGATAAAGTTGCTTAAAATTGCATGCTCTCTCTGAATCATCAGCCCTTTAAAGGGACCGTGTACTTAGGCAAGCAGTAGATAAGAGTTCATTGTATTTAAAGGGGCAGTAAAATGTCGTCATTTAGAAAAAGCATGCAGTTTTAAACAACTTTAGAGCAACAAGTGTTCTCCTTTAAAAAGATATAAAAGTGCAAAACGAAAATGCCCCAAAGTGTAAAAGTGTTTATTGCACTATTGCATAGAAACGTGTAACCCTTAATTCAGCTCTAGATAACACAGCAGATGAGCCAATTACAAGAAGCATATGTGCGTAGTCACCAATTACCAGATAGCTTCCAGTATTGTTACTTCTCAGCATACTTCTGAGCCTACCTAGGTATGCTGTTCAACAATGGATACCAAGGTAATGAAGTAAATTCCATAATTCTGTCCTAAAGGGACACTCAAGTCAAAATCAACTTTTCAGACAGATTAGCCGTTTTAAGACACTTTCCAATTTACTTCCATTATCAAATTTATTTACACTTTCTAGGGATCAAGATCCTACTGAGCATTTGCACAAGCTTGCAGGGTATATGTATACTAGTCTGTGATTGGCTGATGTCTGTCACATGATACAGGGGGCCGGAAAATGGGAGAAAAAATACATTTGTCAGACAAAAATCGACTGCATATTTGAAATGCAGAGTAGGTGGTAAATCATAAGCTGTTTTATTATGCTCCTTTTTTATTATTCAAAACGGAAGTTTAATTTTGGCTTCCATGCACCTTTTAACCCTTATCATGCTGCACCGAATACTTTTATAAGTATTTTAATTAAATGTTTTCCTTTTACCAGGATTATATTGCACTAAATTCTCAATATATTGTGCCCCTAGGATGCTGCGCTGAATGATGGGAATTCGTTCAGTCCTCTGTTATTAGCCTCTCCGTCATCCATGACAAACCAGTATAGGTTTGAGGACGAACCAGATATCATCAAGGATATATTCATTACAGTGGATGAACCTGAATCTCATGTAACAGCGATTGAAACCTTCATTACGTACAGAATTGCAACAAAGGTGAGTAATGTGATTTGACTTTTTTCTTCCACGTATGTGACTTAAAAACTAGCAAGTATGGTAATCAAACTGCCGCCTACAGAACGTACAGTGCACAAAAATGGTGGATATTTTTTCCTTTGTTGCATGTAAAATAGTATGTGTGGGTGTAATATATTTATAGTCTATATTTATATTTATTTAGCCCCTTAAAGTGATGGTAAACTCTCCCCTTTTTTAAAATCAGATCCGGAATGTTAGGGATATTTTAGATGGTGTTTAATTCATCAGTTGTAATGAAGATGCACTATAACTTCTTAATATAGTTATGAAATTCAAATACCCCTCTCTCCGCTGCCCACTTCAAAGTTAATCTTTCTGTGAGCTAACGGTTTGAATTGTTGTCCAACCAGCGCTCTCCCCATATGGCACTTTTGTTGTAGATAGAGCACTGATTGGAGAACAATTCAAACCTTTAGCTCACAGAAAAATTTACTCTTGAAGTGGGCGGTGGGGTGCGGGGAATTTGAATTTCATATCTATATTAAAAAGTAAGTTATAGCGCATCTTCATTACAACTGATAATTACATTTTAGATGGAGTTACATTTAACATTCCAGGTCTTATTTTAAAATGGGGGGAGTTTACTATCATTTTTTAACAGAGATATTCCCTGCATGTTGCGTGTCCTAAGGGGTTTCAGCCCAATAATAGCGTGGGTCTTGCCAACAGCAGCAGCTGCAAGACTACACTATTTCTGTGTGCCTAGATTCACACTGTTTAACTCCTTAAAGGTACATTGTAGATGATTCATTTATATAGCCCATCAGGGAGTGTTTTTGTAGCAATTTAATGTAAAAACCACAGCTGTCGTACAGGCAACATGGGTTGTCATTAACCTTTTTAAAGCTGTTATGGCATTTTATTCCGTACTAACCGCGCTGCGCTTTAGCGCCGTTAGGACGGAATAAAATGTCCTAGCCATGTGGCTGTCCTGAAGCCAAAAGCGCTTTCTGTATCTGATCATGGTCTGGAGGGCGTGCCTAGCGTCATAGGGATGCCCCCTTGACCCGAACCCATAACTGAAATCTTGTGATTGCGTGCGCGATTTCAATTTGTCTATATCGGAACATTGTTCTGTTGTAGTCAAATTGACCCTGTCACAAAAGGGTTAAGGGTATATAATATATAAACGATTATCTAACTCACTCACTCACACACACACACACACACACACACACACACAGTATGTATCCAATATAGCTGTAGAATTTGTCTTTACAACCCACTCATAAAGCTGATGAGGTTTGCACAAACATTTCAGAATCAAAAGTTTTGTTACTGCAAATATTTTTTCATGTTTAAAGCAGGATGCCTCTATGCTATCTTAATTTAAAGTCATTTTTTTTAGGTGCAGTGTCTAAAAGAATTTGGTAAATTAACTCATTGATGTACACGCACGCACGCACACATACACACGCACACACATATATACATATACATATATACATACCCATATATATATATATAATTAATTAATATTGTACCAGCTAGTACAGGATTATAGTTGGACTGTGATCTGGGGCCACCTGCCTTAAATACTGAGATGAGACCCCAGGTGCAAGGAGGTTTAAGCAATTGAATTAAATTTAATAAAGAAAAGAAATGTAAACCTTATCCAGCACTACACATAAAGTCATATATAAATATAGAGAAGGAGCTGTGAACCACTCAGTCTAAACACACTTACACGGTTGTCTACAATAATGCAACAAAGTCATTTATTGCTATAATATTAGAAAAATAATGTGCAAAGTGAAACAAAAAGAAATGATACAATTCATCATCCATTAAGCATATGCAATGCATTCGTTACCCCTCATACACACAGAAGAGCTCTCTTATCCAAGATTTCAGTGCGTCCACTGTAAAATGCAAAAAAGCCGTGTTGAAGTACAGCTCAGCTAGAGCATAAACGGCACTTTTCCTAATATGTATGTCGGACTGGATTTATATGGGAAAGTTCACCGTGGTACAGAGCGTATTTGCAAGTGTTCAAATAACACTGTCGGGGCAGGTTTGTATATCAAAGTCCCTGTAACAGATCCCCTTCACTCGCTCTGCACAAGAGGGAGCTGAACTAATGCCAAAAGGGGCCGAGCGTTTCACTCAGCAGGGAAGACGGCGCCCTATTTCATATCGGGTATAACGCTGAGCTACTGTACGTTAGCAATATTACCTGAGTCCTGAATAACAGAGATTCTTCACCCCCGTGTTATCGTTGAAACAAAATAGCTCCTGCTCACCACCTTTCCAAGGATATCCACCATGAAGTATAAAGGATCCAGTCAGAAGTAACTGCAATTTCAAAACGCTGTGATTCCAAACAGCGTGGAGGTCGGCAACAAGCCGATGCTGACTGTTGCTACACGTGTTTCACCCTACGTCACAGAGGGCTTTCTCAAGCTGAATGAATCAATATCCGGTGTAAAGAGTCAGCTCCTATTTAAGCTCAGACCCAGCAGGTGAAATAAAACAGAATATATAATTGCACATATTTAAACAAAAACACAAAGGATCATAGCCTCCTTAACAGAGACTAAAATACATAGAATAAATAATATTACAAGTTACTTCGTATATCAACCGTGATGGGCAAAGGTAATACCAAGTATATTTAACTTGCCAAATCTCATAGAAAATAATAACTGCAAGAAAATGCTTAAAGGTATATATTAAATTAATGGCATCCATACATAGGAAAAATAGCCCAGATATATAGCAATAAAGCATCAATATAGCATTATAGAGAAAAGGTTATAAATCCTAACCACGATTGACTCTATATAGTAAATATGCCATATTTAATTACTGAGGAAAGGGGCGAAATTTAATTCTTCATTTAAACCATTGGGCTGCAACGAGTGTAGATTATATATCCATTTACACTCGGATTTTAATAAAAGATTATCCCAGTCGCCCCCTCTATCACTAATGTCAATTAGTTCTAGACCCATAAATTTTAGGTCTTGCACTTTGCATTGATGTACCTCAGCGAAATGTCTTGCTACACCACTATCTTTAATTTTTTCATTCAGTATATCTCTCCTATGTTCTTTCATGCCTTCCCTAAACTCACGATAGGTTTTACCTACGTAGAATTTTGGGCATGAACAAATGGCAACATAGACTACCCCCTCACTGCGGCAAGTAATATGGCCTTTAATTTGATGTGGGTGACCACTAGTATCAATCATTACCTGGCCTTAGAAATATGTTTGTACATTTTATACTTGCCACATTTATCTGTCTCTAATTGGCTTTAACCAATAATTATTAAAAAATAATTCACTTTATACTAACTTAAAAGGGTCATGAAAACCGAAAAAAAATCATTTTCATGATTCAGATACATTCATGATTTTCAGCTCCGTTAAAGGACCACTCAGTGCAGTAGAAGTGCATAATTTAAAAGACAATGACTTAACACCTACTCTGAATTTCAAATAAGCAGTAGATTTTTATTTTTTTCTGACAAATAATTTTTTCTCCTATTTTCCAGCCCCCTGTATCATGTGACAAACATCAGCCAATCACAGACTATTATACGTATACCCTGTGAGCTTGTGCCCATGATCAGTAGAATCTCTTTCTTCAGAAGGTGTGCATATAAAAAGATAATGTGCAAAATTTGATAATGAAAGTAAATTGGAAAGTGTCTTAAAACTGCTGCTCTTTCTGAATCATGAAAGTTTAATTTTGACTTGAGTGTCCCTTTTAAATGACTTATAAAGGAGCAGAAAAAAATAAAAATAAAAGTATATTGCTTTTTTTTTTATTACACATAACTAAACATTTTATATTAAATCTCTTTAATGTCCCCTTTAACGAGAAAATAAACCCTACAAACGAACTTAGAAAGGTGCTTATGCAATACCACAAATGTTCTAGGATATTTTGAAAAGGAATCACGGCTTGTTGATTTTGTATTGTAAATTGCTTGGGGATTCGATGATGCATGAACCACAAATAGACTGCTTGATTAATGGGGCCCTATGTTTTTAAAGGAGTATAACACATAGTTTTAAAGGGACAGTCTCTCCAGAATTTTTATTGTTTAAAAAGATAGATAATTCCTTTATTACCCATTCCCTAGTTTTGCATAACCAACATTGATATTAATACACATTTTACCTCTGTGGTTACCTTGTATCTAAGCCTCTGCAGACTGCCTCCTTACGGCAGTTCTTTTGACAGACATCCATTTTATCCAATCAGAGCTGGCTCCCTGGAACTTTATGTGCGTGAGCACAGTGTTATCTATATGAAACACATGAACTAACACCCTCTAGTAGTGAAAAACTGTCAAAATGCCCTGAGAGAAGAGGTGGCCTTTAAGGGCTTAGTAATTAGCTTATAAACCTCCTAGGTTTAGCTTTCAACTAAGAATATCAAGAGAACAAAGCAAAATTGGTGATAAAAGTAAATTGGAAAATTGTTTAAATTTACATTCTCTATCTGAATCATGAAAATTTAATTTTAGACTAGACTGTCCCTTAAAAGGGATATTGAACCCAAATTCTTTTTTTCTTTCATGATTCAGATAGAGCAGCAATTTTAAGCAACTTTCTAATTTACTCCTATTATCAATTTTAGTTGGTTCTCTCTTCTTTTTTATTTGAAAAGGCAGGAATGTAAACTTGCGAGCCGGCCCATCTTTGGTTCAGCACTTGGGTAGCGCTTGCTGATTAGTGGTTAAATGTAGCCACCAATCAGCAAGCGCTTTTCAGGGTGCTTAACCAAAAATGGGCCAGCTTCTATGCTTACATTTCTGCTTTTTCAAATAAAGATACCAAGAGAATGAAGAAAAAATGATAATAGGAGCAAATTAGAAAGTTGCTTAAAATTGCCTGCTCTATCTGAATCATGACTGAAAAAAATTGGATTCAGTGTCCCTTTAATTGCTCCCCTGCAACACGCCCTTTCTATGAATAAATGACCAGCGATTGGAACATACGCATGTATCCCTGCTTCTTATTGTGTTTCACCAGCTGTATCCTCATCCAGAGCGGCATACGAGCATAACTTTGAATATGATTTTAACCCTATACAGGAGGTAAACGCATAATAAAAGAAAGCCGTTTGTTTAACCCTTTCCTGACGGGGTTAAAGTGTCTACATCGGAACAACTGTTCCGATGTAGACAAATTGAAATTGCGTGCACGATCGCACGATCGCGAGATTTCAATTATTGGATCGGGTCTGGGGGGTGTCCCTAGGAACGCCCTCCAGACCGCGATCAAATCTGAGAAGCACAGTAGGCTTCAGGACAGCCGTTGGCTATGACGTTCTATTCCGTCATAACGGCTTTAAAGCCCAGTGTAATTATGACGGAATAGAACGGCATAACGGCGTTAAAAGGTTAAAAATGAAATTGACTAAGCTAATAGACCATTTATACAATAGATTGTCCCTTTTAACATTATATTATTATGACTTTGTCTCCAAACTCATTTTTTCTAACTCTGAAATAATTGGCTTGAAAATATCCTGCTTTAGAAAAGTAAGTGAAATGTACTACTATACTTCTGATGTATTTCTGTCAACCTTCAATTTTTATATCAACTTAAAATATATATATATATTAAAAAGTAGCATTAATTATTGTTGGCAACAATCTTTATGAGCAGTATTTCTGTATTAGAACATGGTATATTGTGTACTTCATTACATTTCCTGGCTATTGAAGACTGAAAATACTTCTTATTTAACCCCTTGGTCCGAATGGACGTAGATCTACGTCATACGGTACATAGCCCATCAAACCTCGTAACGTAGATCTACGCCCATACTGCTGGAAGCCCAAGCAGTCTTGGCTGTTGCTGTTCATGGGCTTCCAGCATCTGCCTTCATATGGTAACAGAGCACATAAAAAACATACATTTTGATGGCAGATAAGAACCAGAGGCCCATCAAATCTGGTCTATCTGAAATAAAAAAATGTTGTATTTCATGTCCCTTTAAGCTTACATTTTATAGGAAATATGGACATAAAATTTTAAGCAACATTCTAATTTACTTCATTCTCTGGGCATCCTTTGTAAAAGGAGCAGCACTGCACTACTTGGAGCTAACTAAACACATGGAGTGAGCCAATGACCACAGACATATATATGCACTGCCACCATTTATTAGCTAGCTCCCAAAAGTGCATTGTTGCTTCTGAGCCTACCTAGGTATTCACCAAGGCACTAAGAAAACAAAGCAAGTTAGATAATTGAAGTAAATAGGAAAGTTGTTTAAAATGACTTGCTCTATCTGAGCTGCAAAATAAATAAATAAAAATAACTCTACTGTCCCTAGATTGGAGGATAGTCTTATGCTTATCTCAGACATTTTTGAAGTCCCTCACAGTGTTTATCTTTACTACCTTTAATGAAAGCTTATTCCATGAATTGATGACCTTTTTGTGATAAAGCACTGATGCTACTAGCTTTCATCATAAGATCATGACACCTAATTTATGTAATGGATTACATTACATGATCTGGTGCAAACATATATTTCTCATGAAAAATGTTGGTACATTTCATGATCCTATAAATCAGAAAACAATACACCATAATCAGGAGATCTTTGTGTTTTCAAGATGCCTTATATTCTCTCCTATTCGGTTTAAACACTTAGAGTGTTTGTCTCATGAGTTATGACTAAATGATTTAAAGCTCTCTGCTCAGGTGCGATGATCTGAAACAATCCGTCAGTCTACGAAGGGAACGTTTTACACGGTTAGCGTTGTATCCTGGTAAGGGGTGTAACCTGTATTTCTGTTTGAACTGAAAATGTTATCCACTCCAAATCCATCGATCGTTTCCTGCATGCTGAATGCAAATGAAGTTGCAGAAGTGAGAAGCTCCAGTGTATAGTGAGGCGATAGCCGCAGCAGAGACGTATACAGCTTCAAAAGCCTAAATTAATAAAGCAACCAGCTGCACAATAAAGTGGTGAATTATATATAATATATATATAATTTTATTAGGCAAAAATATTAAAATATATGTGGAGATGGAGATAGGGGGGAAAAGTCTTATACCTTTTGGGCCCACTAGTGGCACTTACTAATTGTGAAGAATCTCTATGATTATCAGACTGTTCTAAGCATATTACACCTGTAGATCTTGCCATTTTATTTCACTAAATGTTGGCTGTCAAGTATGAGAGAAAACATACATTTAGATTTTTAAAGTGAAAGAAAAAGATCTGTATACAGAACTAGAAACTAATGCATAGTATGTGCTTCTGAAAAGTGTTATCTGTTCCAGGTGCTCCTTGTCTGATTTGCCCTCTCCATTCAAGAATGTGTACTCTAGTGAGCTTCTTTATTTTCTATGGAGGTAAACTCACAACTTGCAGGGAATTCCTGGTTTAGCCCCTTTTTCTTAGATCATTCTGTGAGATCTGCCCCTGTGAGGGACGGTGTGGTATTTCTTGCCACGTTGACTAATTTTAGATAGTTAGGCCCTTAGAGAGAGAGCGCAATATGCAATTTGGCACTATCTCGTCTTGCAGTATACAGCATCAGATATTCAAATTTCATTGTCTTTTTTTTTTTTTTTTTTTCTTTTTTTCTTCTATTTAAAGCCATGGAAATAATTCTTTTCACATTGACAAAGCTGGTTTGTTTAATTTTGAAGCTAACAGAAAGTTCTGGTCCCTAGGGGCTGATTGTTTACTGGCTCATCAGCAGGGCTGCCACTACTTGGTGGGCAGTGACGTGTCACAGGCATAACAAAAATAAATATTTTATCTCAGTAAAGTAACCTCTGTTAAAATTATTAAAATAATATATTTATAATACATTTTTAAAATGTCCCTTCTTAGCTGCAACAAAGGGGAACAAAAAACCTTTTAAAAAAATGTTTATTTTAAGATTTAAGAAAAAAAAATATTGAGTGTTAAAGAAGTTTTGAAAACTAAATTGTTCAGGATGGGAAATGTGCATGAAGGATTTGGTAATGTACTGTCAAGAGAATATTATGCTTTTTTACTGCTGTACAATGTGTTCAGAATGTAGAGTCCAGTACTTCTGTTGACCTCTTCAATTTAAAGTTCCATTTATCCCTTATCCTCAGACATCACGTAGCGAATTTGACTCAAGTGAGTTTGAAGTAAGGAGAAGATATCAAGATTTCCTCTGGCTGAAAAGCAAGCTTGAAGATGCCCACCCCACATTGATCATTCCAGTGAGTATTCACTATTATATAGGTGCTGCGATGTATGTTTGTATGTGTGTGTATGTATGTGTATATATATATATATATATATATGTATATGTATGTATATATATATATATATATATATATACATGCATGATTATAGGTATAGATATTTACTGATATATACAGTATATATAGGAATATCTATTTAAAATACTTAGGGGGATATGTTCTATGTGAAGAAAATTGGAATGTGAAATATTTACAGTACATACACAGTTAAACACTAATAAAATATTGCATAATTTTTTTTTCATGTTTTTAGCTACTTGATTGCAAAAGGCTCCACACACACACACACACACACACATTATGTGTATATTTATGTATACGTATGTATTTGTGTGTTTATAAAAGTCTGTAAATACATATATAAATACATATGCACACATATAAACACACACACACACACACACAACGTGTAAGTATCTCTATGTCAAAGACCTTTGCAGCCACACTTATGCAACCATATTATTTTAGTTTTTTATTTCTACTTCCCTCCACCTAAAATATTTTAGTTTGTTTTGCAATTGAGTTGTACAGTTTATAGGTCACATTAAAGGTGGAAAAAGTTCTGAAATGATTTATCTTTGTCTCATTTTTTTTTAATTTTTTTTTTTTAACAGGAGTGTGTAGACTTTTTATATCCACTGTATGTGTATGTGTATATATATATATATATATATATATATATATATATATATATATATATATATATATATACACAGTCGTATGCAAATGTTTAGGCACCCCTGACAATTTTCATGATTTTTATTTATAAATAATTGGGTGTTTGGGTCAGCAATTTCATTTTGATCTATCAAATAACTGAAGGACACAGTAATATTTCAGTAGTGAAATGAGGTTTATTGGATTAACAGAAAAAATGTGCAATATGCATCAAAACAAAATTAGACAGGTGCATACATTTGGGCACCCCAACAGAAATATTGCATCAATATTTAGTAGTGCCTCCTTTAGCAGAAATAACAGCCTCTAGACGCTTCCTACAGCCTGTAATGAGTCCAAAAAAAAAGGAAAGAGAATGTTGTACAGTGTGTGTAATACACTACCATGAATGTCTGAACCTATATGTAGTAATGGTAAATCCGTGAGCAGAGAGAGATAAGTCCGTGTATAGAGAGAGATACACAGGCTGTTAACAATGTATATAGAAAGGAGTAATCCACTTCCTAGCCCTATTATCAGGGTACAGAATTTGTCAACAGACCGGGAAGGTGTAGCTCAGGTATCCCTCTCAACTACGGCATAGAAGAGTTCCTGGGTAACGGCTAAGCAGGGAAAACAGAATACACACATATGTGTTAGCGGTGTCCACTTCTCAAGCGGCTACACCTATACTCACCGCTGCCGTATCCTTCCAGAAGTCGGGAACCTCCTTACTGGGACAACAGCTTCAAAGGTGCAGTCTGTCATGGTTTTTTCCCTGATCTGTTTGCCATGTGCTGCTTGCAGCCATTTTACTCACCTCTCTTGCTGACCCTGGTGCATACTGTGTGATGCTGCTCATTTCCTGCACATCCTTTTATGGCCAGACTGGTGTCATCATCCGTGTGAGACAGGATGCAGTCTCAGAATTGTGCTGTCATCACTTTTTATTTAAAGGGCCTCTGTTCAGTATGCTTTGCCCTTGCATTGTCTCAGACCTGTTTGTGAGAGCTCCTGTGTATTACCTGGCTGTCTGACGTCCCTCCTGGTTCCTGATCCCTGGCTTGTTCCTGACTATGCTGTTCTCCTTGTTCCTGATTCCGGCTCCCCTGACTATTCGCTTTGGCTCCTGACTCGGCTCGTCTGACTACCAGTTCTGGTTTTGATTCCTGGCTTGTTATTTGACTTGTGGACTTTTTATTATTTTTTGATATTAATAAAGGTGTGATTATTTTTGCACATCTTGTCTCAGTCTGATTCCTGGCACTCTGACACAGTCCCATTCCTTCTGTAGCTGAAAAGGCAACTAAATTGCAGCTAGATTCTCTCACTGTCTCCAACAGAATCCATCTTAACTTCTGTATAGTGACGTGGCAGGCAATTCCCTCACACACACTTCAGCCAATAGTTCCTGGCTCAGGGGGTGTATCCAAAGTAGAGGATCGGATTGGAGTCCCAGTACTCCGTGGCAAATATGAGAAAAAAGGAAAATGTGATCCAAAAAATGATGGAGTCCCACAACAGAAATAGATAAAAAAAAAAATAAAAAAAAAATTCAATAGCTTAAAAAAGCAACATTGACCACACATACCAAATTCAGTAAGTGCTAGACTCGTAGCTAAACATCCAACTCAATGAAAAAAAAAGAAACGTTTGACCGGTTTCGGTCTGTATGACCCTAATCATAGACATAATTAGACTCCAGTGTGTAGTGCTTAAAAAGAGATACAATCACCATTTCATTGGCTGTGGTGAATTGGGTGGTACTTAACTCTTTATGTTCTGGGTTAACCACTTAATGGAAGAAATACAACATATTGGATTGTAGTGGTCTGGTATAAAATAGAGTGGATCTATGCATTTACCCAGTTTTTAGACCTAAAAGTATTATGTCAAATGTAGTTATAATCAGGTACAATACAGTGTAAGGTAAGGCATATTAAAACACATTACAGTAATATAATAGTAATATATAACCGCATAAAAATAAAAAAAAGTATATAAAAAATAATTAAATAAATATACGCAAGCACATGCTCTGTGACACATGAGAAATGTAACCAGAAGAAGTTGCACCTATTCACACAAATTTTGTCTCAAAATATATTGACGTGCTAGCTGTATCAGAATCTACCATATAGTTAAAATATCCGGGACGTCGGTGTTAATATTAGTAATAGCATATATCTAAACCCTCAAACATAGCCATATGGGATACAAAGATACAGAACACCAGCCTTCTCCTAATATATATATATATATATATATATAATCTATTTAAGTCACTATATATGTGGTTGCACAATGTAATGGAGACATTCTTTATACCCACTCTAAGGCTGACACAGTCAAGTACCATACATGTATGAAGGGTCATAACCAAATCCCAGGGACAACTAAATACACATATATATAATCAAGTGTCTGCAATCAGCACAGTAAACATCAAGAAAATGTATATAGTGTCCCTGACTCCAGCCGTACCAAGCCCTCACAATGGAACTATCAAAAAGTGCATACTGGAATTTGAATTGTGAAACATAACGCATCTCATCTCTGCCAAAAATTGATAATATCAACTTCGAAATTAAAACCCTTTGGTAGCAGGCTATCCAGTTTGTGGATCCAAAAGACTTCTTGTCTGCTCAGGATCTTCAATTTATCTCCGCCTCTTGGTGGTCTCATTACCTGTTCTATAGTCTGCTACCTAAAGGACCCCACATTCCCGCAATGTGTTTCAATAAAATGTTTAGATAAAGCCGAGCATGGTCTTTCCCTGGAGATATAAGAGAGATGCTCCTTTATCCTTGTACCCACCTCTCGGGTGGTCCTTCCAACATATTGCCTGTTACATGTAGTACAGAAGATCAGGTAAACTACAAATTTGCTATTGCAATTGATGCAGCCTCTCGTCTCATACTCCAATGAGTGGAATTTATCAGTGACAACTGCATGGTCACAGGAGCTATAAGATCTCCTGCCGCACTTAAAAGTGCCTTTGTGGCGTAACCATGAGCTACCCGAGTCATCTCCCTTCATGAGACTAGGAGACAGGAGGTTGCCCAATGACAAGTTTTTCCTATAAATAAACCTGCAGCCCTTCTCTATGTGCTTCCTCATCTGAGTATCCCCCATTAATATGGGCAAATTTTTATCAATAATGGAACATACTTCTTTGTATTGATTAGAAAAAGCTGTCACAAAAGTAGGGCCCTTCTTGTCTTTCTGCTTCTGTTGTCTTTCCCATTTACCGCCTCTTACTAGACTATATCTGTCCATCTTTTGAACTTGGGCAAAGGCTCCCTTCACCGATCTTCTAGGGTAGCCCCTCTGTTGTAATAGTTTAGTCAATTCTCCACTCTCATCAAGGAAATCTCTCTCTAAAGTGCAGTTGCGTTTTACTCGCATGAATTGGCCTTTTGCAATACCCCCAAAAACATGTCTGGGGTGACTGCTTCTGGCATGCAAAAGAGAGTTGCCGGTTATAGGTTTCCTGTAGAGAGTGGAGATCACTTTTGTCTGGGTCTCATCAGATGTGAGAGTTATATCCAGAAAATTGATACTTTTCTTGTTGCATTCATGGGTAAACCCAATCTCCACATCATTTAAATAGTGGACAAAGGTACTTGAGGAATCCTTGTCCCCAGACCAGATGACCAAAATGTTGTCAATATATCTAACATAACTAATAATCTGGGGAGAAAAGGAATTACCCTCTCCATAGACGTGGAACCGCTCCCACCAACCCATAAAAAGGTTGGCGTAAGATGGCGCAAACTTTGCCCCCATAGCGGTTTCATGTCTCTGGAGATAGTACCGACCCTGGAGCATGAAAAAAATTACCAAATATTTTTTTACCAAAGATTTTTATTTCATAAGTCACTAGGCTATACATTGTTATACATTGCCAGAAGACTAAGCAATAAATGAAATGAATAAAGTAACACTTAAAAATGTAAAATGTCTTATTCGTTTTTTCTTTTTTACCTTTTGCAGCCGTTACCAGAAAAGTTCATAGTTAAAGGGATGGTTGAAAGATTTAATGATGATTTTATTGAAACTCGGAGAAAAGCACTGCAAAAATTTTTAAACAGAATTGCTGATCATCCGACATTAACTTTTAATGAAGACTTTAAAATTTTCCTAACAGCTCAAGCATGGGTAAGAATCTGATAATGATTTAAACACTTTTCCTTGTTTATCAGTTATCTTTATATTTTCTATATTGTTGTAATCCAACTCTTTTGACGCTCTGTATCTGCTGCACCCCTCTGTGCGTCCCTTCACTGACTCCCCATTCAAAGCAGCGTTAAATTCAAAATTCTCACCCTGACCTACAAAGCCCTCACCAATGCTGCCCCACCCTACCTGTCCTCACACATCAACAAATATACTCCAGCCCGCCCCCTAAGATCCAACAATGACCCTTGCATCCTCTACCATCACCCCCTCCCATGCTAGACTACAGGACTTCTCTCGTGCGACACCAACCCTCTGGAATGCACTTCCTCGAGCAGTCAGACTTTCCCCTAACCTCTTCTCCTTTAAATGTTCCCTAAAGACCTTTTTGTTCAGGGAAGCTTTTCACCCGACCTATTAACAAATGAATTTCACTTACCTAACAGTTTCCTTCATCTAACTCCTCACTAACCTCATTCTCACCTTGGCAGTCCCTACCTTCTGCTTCCCATCCTGTTACCCATCTAGATTGTAAATTCCCACAGGAATATGGCCCTCACTTCCCCCTGTCTCTGTCTGTAAAATGTTGTCTTATATTGTATTGTTTCTTCGTTGTACAGGCAGTCCTCGGGTTACAGACATCCGACTTAAGTACAACTCGTACTTACATACAGAGAAAATAGAGCTTTATCGACAATCCTTCTTTCCAGGATAATCCAAAATACTGAAAATCCAATTGTCACAAGGACAGAAAGTGATGTGAAATTTTCTGAACAGGGGCACAGATAGCAAAACAAACTTTATCCTATGCTATCCAAAACAAAAAAAAAAATGTTTGGCTAGAGTTTCACCTAAAAAAAGTGCCTGTTCCAACTTACATACAAATTCAACTTAAGAACAAACCTAAAGTCCCTATCTTGTACGTAACCCGGGGACTGCCTGTACTTTTATCTTTGTACCCATGGGCAGCGCTGCTGAATCTTTTTGTCGCTTTATAAATAAAGAATAATTATTAAATAGTAATTTTATAAAAGAGGTTACCTGTTACTGTTTTTATTACATATCTTTAACATAATAAAATGGGCAATCCTTAAAGGGACATTAAACACTTTAAAATCATAAAGTTAAAACAATTGTTTATCAACAAAAAACCATATACCCCCCCCAAAAAAAAAAAACATAATCTAAAACTTGTTTGCCTGCTTTTTTTCAAGTTATTTTCAAGAGCGATTTTTGTGTTTTAAGACATTTTTGCTTCTTCAGCTCCTAGCTGGGCTATACTTGTTAGAGAGAAAAGGGTTCTATATTTAATTGGTTAGGTGAAGTGAAGGCTTCTGAGTGTATTCTGCATAATACAAGAAAGTACAAGACTCTATACATGCACCAGTACAGAATTACATTAAGGAAAATGATTCAGATTGAGATGACAGTATATAATCATTAAAGGGACATTGCACTTTAATTTTTTCTTCCATTTAAAGGGATAGTTTACACCAATGTTATATAACTGCATGTAATAGACACTACAATTAAGAAGAATATGCACAGATACTGATAAAAAAAATCCAGTATAAAACCTTACTTAAAAGCTCTGTTTAGCACTGTTGATGAAGTTAGGCTGGGACACCCAATGGAAGGGACTGGGAATGCAGAAAGAGCAGACATTTCCCCCTTCGCTTTATATAAAAATACAGATTACACAAACAATAGCAGCAGGAATCTGTAGACCTGGATCTATATCTGATACTTTGGGGCTTGGTTAGGAGGCTAAAAATCAGCACAATGTTATTAAAACAAAAAAAGTAAGCAAAACTATATATTGTTACAAAAACACTCCCAGGTGGGCTATGTAAATAGATCATCTACAAAACATTCATGCAAAGAAAAATATAGTGTGCAATGTCCCTTTTTTAATGCTTACTAGTGATCCATTTTTATTAAAATCTCATGCTTTATCTGAATCCTAAAAATGTAATTTTGACTTTTACTGTCCTTGTTTTATTCTAGATTCTCTCATTTATATTTCAGTGCAGAAATGTTTTGACTAATTCAAACATAAAACTGAAATTTAGATATTATGCTTGGTTACACACAAAATACTTTTATAATCCCTATATGACCAAACAAGTTCACAGACCTCTTCCAGAACTCAAACATTTGGGGTGCGAGCCTCAATATCAGTAGGATTGTTATTCTAATGTTATGATTTTTTGTGTATTTTTATCTATATTTTAAAACAATATAACTTTTTTTTGTTTAAATCAATAAAAAATAAAATCTGACAAACATCTCCTGGTGCTTCCAATAGTATATGCATTTTAACAACCAGAAGGATATCATGAGAATGTAACAAATTAGATAATAGAAGTAAATTGGATAGTTCTTTACAATTGCATGCTTTCATTAAATTATGAAAGGGAAAAAAATGAGTTTCATATCCCTTTAAGGTTTACACCTAAGGTTGAGACCTTTTTGCTCTTTTAATAAAAAAATAAATAAGCTTAAAGGGACAGTCTAGGCCAAAATAAACTTTCATGATTCAGATAGGACATGTAATTTTAAACAATTTTCGAATTTACTTTTATCACCAATTTTGCTTTGTTCTTTTGGTATTCTTAGTTGAAAGCTTAACCTAGGAGGTTCATATGCTAATTTCTTAGACCTTGAAGGCCGCCTCTTTTCAGAATGCATTTTAACAGTGTTTCACCACTAGAGGGTGTTAGTTCACGTATTTCATATAGATAACACTGTGCTCATGCACGTGAAGTTATCTGGGAGCAGGCACTGATTGGCTAAACTGCAAGTCTGTCAAAAGAACTGAAATAAAGGGGCAGTTTGCAGAGGCTTAGATACAAGATAATCAGAGGTTAAAAGTATATTAATATAACTGTGTTGGTTGTGCAAAACTGGGGAATGGGTAATAAAGGGATTATCTATCTTTTAAAACAATACAAATTCTGGTGTAGACTGTCCCTTTAAGTTTTAAAATTTCAGGGTGCTTGGTAATTTTACTGAGTAAAGACCAATTTTAGTAACTAAAATTCCTTTGTTCTCTTTTCTGCTTTATTACATTGAGAACCTGTTGATGTAGGCTATTTCCAGGTCATTAATATTTCTGCCAGAGAGGCTGAATCTGCTTTGAATAATGGTTTCTGCCAGCGTTGTTTGTATAGTCTGTTCAGCATTTCAATTTTGTGCTTTTGGACATTCTTTTTGGGACAAAAGTCCTTTTTCATTTCTAAATTTGAATTTGTAGTTAAAGTATTGCAGAATGTATGTTAACATTTATTAAAGGGACATGAAACCCAATTTGTTTTTTTCATGATTCAGATAGAGCATACAATTTTAAACAACATTCCAATTTACTTCAATTTTTTAAATTTGCTTCATTCTTTAGGTATCCTTTGTTGAGGAAATAGCAGTGCACAAGGGTGAGCCAATCACATGAAGCATCTATGTGTAGCCACCATTTAGCAGCTACTGAGCCTATTTAGATATGCTTTTCAACAAAGAATATCAAGAGAACGAAACCAATTAAATAGAAGTAAATTGGAAAATTGTTTTATATTGCATGCTCTTTCTTAATGAAAGAAAACGTTTGGGTTTCATGTCTCTAACAAATTTGAATGTGTGTTTATTCCATTTTTGATGTTACATTTTTATGCATGTACAATTATGTAAAATACTTTATTTTTGTTTTATTTAATTTCTTAACCCCCATCTATGCCCTCTTCATTTTTTCTCCTAAGGTGTCTATTTCACCTTCCACCCAATCGGCTCGCTAGCCACACGACATTCATTAAAGTAAAAGTTAATCCTAGCGTTTCACAAATGCTCGGATTGACTATTGAAACAAATAGAGGGGACTTTCATTCATGAAGTATAAAATACTTCATGTAGAAAGCTCCTTTATTTGATTCAGCCGATCGGCGATTTTGAGCTGCTAACAAATGCCACGGCAAAAAAAAATTTCCTAAGAGGTGACGTTTTTACCTCTTAGCCAATAGCAGTGGGGTAAATCCAGCTCCCATGGGTGCCAAGCCGGATTTACCGCACTGCTATTGGCTAAGAGGTGAAAACATCACCTCTTAGCAAATTTTTTTTTTTTAACCGTGGGCTTTGTTAGTAGCTCAAATCGCCGATCGGTTGAGACAAATAAAGGAGATTTCTACATGAAATAACTTATACTACTTGAATGAAAGTCCCCTTTATTTGTTTCAATAGTCAATCCTAGCGTTTGTGAAACGCTAGGATTAACTTTCACTTTAAAGGGACAGTGAAGTCCAAAATAATCTTTCATGATTTAGATAGGGCATGTAATGTTAAACAATTTTCCAATTTACTTTTATCACCAATTTTGCTTTGTTCTCTTGGTATTCTTAGCTGAAAGCTAAACCTACGAGGTTCATATGCTAATTTCTTAGACCTTGAAGGCTGCCTCTATTCTGAAAGCTTTTGAACAGTTTTTCATCAATAGAGGGTGTTAGTTCATGTGTGTCATGTAGATAACATTGTGCTCACGCGGGTGGAGTTACCTAGGAGCCAGCACTAATTGGCTAAAATGCAAGTCTGTCAAAAGAACTGAAATAAGGGGGCAGTTTGCAGAGGCTTAGATACAAGATAATCACAGAGGTAAAAAGTATATCAATATAACCGTGTTAGTTATGCAAAACTAGGGGATGGGTAATAAAGGGATTATCTATCATTTAAAACAATACAAATTCTGTGTTTTCTCTCTGTATCTTGCTGTCTGATTGTGACTTGCCTGTACCTAAACTGGATAATGTTTTGTATATCATCTCTACCGCTCTTTCAATTATAACCTTTCTATCACTTATAAGTATTAATTTTAGCTTTTTAAAATGTATCCGGAATATTGATTATCATTTATTTTTATGTTGGTCCTAGAAGGCTTAAAGGGCCACTGTAAGTAAATATTTTCTATGCCTGTTACTAACTAACTACCCCAAATATGCTTTTTATCAATAGCATTTCATTAACATATCTCTACCGTATAGCAGAAATCTTGCCTGCAAATTTAATTGTTTTCCAAATGGCGCTTTAAACACAAAGTTATTGGTTTAAGTATTTTGAACATGCAGTGCGGAAAATAGTGGGCAGGATAATGTGACATCATCGGCGAATAAAAGATATAACTTTTAGAACGTTATAAAACTTCGTTTTGGAGAAAATATAGGTCAGTAGGTTTTAATTAATGTTTATTAACTTTAATATGTTAGTTGTTTAGCTTAAAAATTATAACAGAAAGTAATCATTTAAAGTTTTGTTTGACTAGTTAAATGTGCTTGTTGAAGAATAAATATAATTCCAAAGTGATGTAAAGTAAGACTTCCCCATGGTTCCATCAAAAATAAAGCATTAAAACAACTTTGCCACTTGGTCTTAGGCTTCATATTTCTTTCATGTAATTAGCAAGAGTCCATGAGCTAGTGACGTATGGGATATACATTCCTACCAGGAGGGGCAAAGTTTCCCAAACCTCAAAATGCCTATAAATACACCCCTCACCACACCCACAATTCAGTTTTACAAACTTTGCCTCCTATGGAGGTGGTGAAGTAAGTTTGTGCTAGATTCTACGTTGATATGCGCTCCGCAGCAAGTTGGAGCCCGGTTTTCCTCTCAGCGTGCAGTGAATGTCAGAGGGATGTGAGGAGAGTATTGCCTATTTGAATGCAGTGATCTCCTTCTACGGGGTCTATTTCATAGGTTCTCTGTTATCGGTCGTAGAGATTCATCTCTTACCTCCCTTTTCAGATCGACGATATACTCTTATTTATATACCATTACCTCTGCTGATTTTCGTTTCAGTACTGGTTTGGCTTTCTACAAACATGTAGATGAGTGTCCTGGGGTAAGTAAATCTTATTTTCTGTGACACTCTAAGCTATGGTTGGGCACTTTATTTATAAAGTTCTAAATATATGTATTCAAACATTTATTTGCCTTGACTCAGGATGTTCAACATTCCTTATTTTCAGACAGTCAGTTTCATATTTGGGATAATGCATTTGAATCAATCATTTTTTCTTACCTTAAAAAATTTTGACTCTTTTTTTCCCTGTGGGCTGTTAGGCTCGCGGGGGCTGAAAATGCTTCATTTTATTGCGTCATTCTTGGCGCGGACTTTTTTGGCGCAAAAAATCTTTTCTGTTTCCGGCGTCATACGTGTCGCCGGAAGTTGCGTCATTTTTTTGACGTCCTTTTGCGCCAAAAATGTCGGCGTTCCAGATGTGGCGTCATTTTTGGCGCCAAAAAGCATTTAGGCGCCAAATTTATTTGGCGCTAAAAAAATATGGGCGTCGCTTTTGTCTCCACATTATTTCAGTCTCATTTTTTCTTTGCTTCTGGTTACTAGAAGCTTGTTTATTGGCATTTTTTCCCATTCCTGAAACTGTCATTTAAGGAATTTGATCAATTTTGCTTTATATGTTGTTTTTTCTCTTACATATTGCAAGATGTCTCACGTTGCATCTGAGTCAGAAGATACTTCAGGAAAATCGCTGTCTAGTGCTGGAACTACCAAAGCTAAGTGTATCTGCTGTAAACTTTTGGTAGCTATTCCTCCGGCTGTTGTTTGTACTAATTGTCATGACAAACTTGTTAATGCAGATAATATTTCCTTTAGTAATGTACCATTGCCTGTTGCAGTTCCTTCAACATCTAAGGTGCAGAATGTTCCTGATAACATAAGAGATTTTGTTTCTGAATCCATCAAGAAGGCTATGTCTGTTATTTCTCCTTCTAGTAAACATAAAAAATCTTTTAAAACTTCTCTCTCTACAGATGAATTTTTAAATGAACATCATCATTCTGATTCTGATGACTCTTCTGGTTCAGAGGATTCTGTCTCAGAGATTGATGCTGATAAATCTTCATATTTATTTAAAATGGAATTTATTCGTTCTTTACTTAAAGAAGTACTAATTGCTTTAGAAATAGAGGATTCTGGTCCTCTTGATACTAATTCTAAACGTTTAGATAAGGTATTTAAATCTCCTGTGGTTATTCCAGAAGTTTTTCCTGTTCCTAATGCTATTTCTGAAGTAATTTCCAGAGAATGGGATAAATTGGGTAATTCATTTACTCCTTCTAAACGTTTTAAGCAATTATATCCTGTGCCGTCTGACAGATTAGAATTTTGGGACAAAATCCCTAAAGTTGATGGGGCTATTTCTACCCTTGCTAAACGTACTACTATTCCTACGTCAGATGGTACTTCGTTTAAGGATCCTTTAGATAGGAAAATTGAATCCTTTCTAAGAAAAGCTTATCTGTGTTCAGGTAATCTTCTTAGACCTGCTATATCATTGGCTGATGTTGCTGCAGCTTCAACTTTTTGGTTGGAGACTTTAGCACAACAAGTAACAGATCATGATTCTCATAATATTATTATTCTTCTTCAGCATGCTAATAATTTTATCTGTGATGCCATTTTTGATATCATCAGAGTTGATGTCAGGTTTATGTCTCTAGCTATTTTAGCTAGAAGAGCTTTATGGCTTAAAACTTGGAATGCTGATATGGCTTCTAAATCAACTCTACTTTCCATTTCTTTCCAGGGTAACAAATTATTTGGTTCTCAGTTGGATTCTATTATCTCAACTGTTACTGGTGGGAAAGGAACTTTTTTACCACAGGATAAAAAATCTAAGGGTAAAAACAGGGCTAATAATCGTTTTCGTTCCTTTCGTTTCAACAAAGAACAAAAGCCTGATCCTTCATCCTCAGGAGCAGTTTCAGTTTGGAAACCATCTCCAGTCTGGAATAAATCCAAGCCTTCTAGAAAGGCAAAGCCTGCTTCTAAGTCCACATGAAGGTGCGGCCCTCATTCCAGCTCAGCTGGTAGGGGGCAGGTTACGTTTTTTCAAAGAAATTTGGATCAATTCTGTTCACAATCTTTGGATTCAGAACATTGTTTCAGAAGGGTACAGAATTGGTTTCAAGATGAGACCTCCTGCAAAGAGATTTTTTCTTTCCCGTGTCCCAGTAAATCCAGTGAAAGCTCAAGCATTTCTGAATTGTGTTTCAGATCTATAGTTGGCTGGAGTAATTATGCCAGTTCCGGTTCTGGAACAGGGGATGGGGTTTTATTCAAATCTCTTCATTGTACCAAAGAAGGAGAATTCCTTCAGACCAGTTCTGGATCTAAAAATATTGAATCGTTATGTAAGGATACCAACATTCAAAATGGTAACTATAAGGACTATCCTGCCTTTTGTTCAGCAAGGGCATTATATGTCCACAATAGATTTACAGGATGCATATCTGCATATTCCGATTCATCCGGATCATTATCAGTTCCTGAGATTCTCTTTTCTAGACAAGCATTACCAGTTTGTGGCTCTGCCGTTTGGCCTAGCTACAGCTCCAAGAATTTTTACAAAGGTTCTCGGTGCCCTTCTGTCTGTAATCAGAGAACAGGGTATTGTGGTATTTCCTTATTTGGACGATATCTTGGTACTTGCTCAGTCTTTACATTTAGCAGAATCTCATACGAATCGACTTGTGTTGTTTCTTCAAGATCATGGTTGGAGGATCAATTCACCAAAAAGTTCATTGATTCCTCAGACAAGGGTAACCTTTCTGGGTTTCCAGATAGATTCAGTGTCCATGACTCTGTCTTTAACAGACAAGAGACGTCTAAAATTGATTTCAGCTTGTCGAAACCTTCAGTCACAATCATTCCCTTCGGTAGCCTTATGCATGGAAATTCTAGGTCTTATGACTGCTGCATCGGACGCGATCCCCTTTGCTCGTTTTCACATGCGACCTCTTCAGCTCTGTATGCTGAATCAATGGTGCAAGGATTACACAAAGATATCTCAATTAATATCTTTAAAACCAATTGTACGACACTCTCTAACGTGGTGGACAGATCACCATCGTTTAATTCAGGGGGCTTCTTTTGTGCTTCCGACCTGGACTGTAATTTCAACAGATGCAAGTCTCACAGGTTGGGGAGCTGTGTGGGGATCTCTGTCGGCACAAGGAGTTTGGGAATTTCAGGAGGTGAGATTACCGATCAATATTTTGGAACTCCGTGCAATTTTCAGAGCTCTTCAGTCTTGGCCTCTTCTGAAGAGGGAATCGTTCATTTGCTTTCAGACAGACAATGTCACAACTGTGGCATACATCAATCATCAAGGAGGGACTCACAGTCCTCTGGCTATGAAAGAAGTATCTCGAATTCTGGTTTGGGCGGAATCCAGCTCCTGTCTAATCTCTGCGGTTCATATCCCAGGTATAGACAATTGGGAAGCGGATTATCTCAGTCGCCAAACGTTGCATCCGGGCGAATGGTCTCTTCACCCAGAGGTATTTCTTCAGATTGTTCAAATGTGGGAGCTTCCAGAAATAGATCTGATGGCGTCTCATCTAAACAAGAAACTTCCCAGGTATCTGTCCAGATCCCGGGATCCTCAGGCGGAAGCAGTGGATGCATTATCACTTCCTTGGAAGTATCATCCTGCTTATATCTTTCCGCCTCTAGTTCTTCTTCCAAGAGTAATCTCCAAGATTCTGAAGGAATGCTCGTTTGTTCTGCTGGTAGCTCCGGCATGGCCTCACAGGTTTTGGTATGCGGATCTTGTCCGGATGGCCTCTTGCCATCCGTGGACTCTTCCGCTACGACCAGACCTTCTGTCGCAAGGTCCTTTTTTTCCTTCAGGATCTCAAATCCTTAAATTTAAAGGTATGGAGATTGAACGCTTGATTCTTGGTCAAAGAGGTTTCTCTGACTCTGTGATTAATACTATGTTACAGGCTCGTAAATCTGTATCCAGAGAGATATATTATAGAGTCTGGAAGACTTATATTTCTTGGTGTCTTTCTCATCATTTTTCTTGGCATTCTTTTAGAATCCCGAGAATTTTACAGTTTCTTCAGGATGGTTTAGATAAAGGTTTATCCGCAAGTTTTTTGAAAGGACAAATCTCTGCTCTTTCTGTTCTTTTTCACAGAAAGATTGCTAATCTTCCTGATATTCATTGTTTTGTACAAGCTTTGGTTCGTATAAAACCTGTCATTAAGTCATTTTCTCCACCTTGGAGTTTGAATTTGGTTCTGGGGGCTCTTCAAGCTCCTCCGTTTGAACCTATGCATTCATTGGACATTAAATTACTTTCTTGGAAAGTTTTTTGTTCCTTTTGGCAATCTCTTCTGCCAGAAGAGTTTCTGAATTATCTGCTCTTTCTTGTGAGTCTCCTTTTCTGATTTTTCATCCGGATAAGGCGGTGTTGCGAACTTCTTTTGAATTTTTTACCTAAAGTTGTGAATTCCAACAACATTAGTAGAGAAATTGTGGTTCCTTCATTATGTCCTAATCCTAAGAATTCTAAGGAGAAATCGTTGCATTCTTTGGATGTTGTTAGAGCTTTGAAATATTATGTTGAAGCTACTAAGTCTTTCCGAAAGACTTCTAGTTTATTTGTTATCTTTTCCGGTTCTAGAAAAGGCCAGAAAGCTTCTGCCATTTCTTTGGCATCTTGGTTAAAATCTTTAATTCATCTTTCCTATGTTGAGTCGGGTAAAACTCCGCCTCAAAGGATTACAGCTCATTCTACTAGGTCAGTTTCTACTTCCTGGGCGTTTAGGAATGAAGCTTCGATTGATCAGATTTGCAAAGCAGCAACTTGGTCCTCTTTGCATACTTTTACTAAATTCTACCATTTTGATGTCTTTTCTTCTTCTGAAGCAGTTTTTGGTAGAAAAGTACTTCAGGCAGCGGTTTCAGTTTGAATCTTCTGCTTATGTTTTTTCTTTAAACTTTATTTTGGGTGTGGATTATTTTCAGCAGGAATTGGCTGTCTTTATTTTATCCCTCCCTCTCTAGTGACTCTTGCGTGGAAAGATCCACATCTTGGGTAATCATTATCCCATACGTCACTAGCTCATGGACTCTTGCTAATTACATGAAAGAAAACCTAATTTATGTAAGAACTTACCTGATAAATTCATTTCTTTCATATTAGCAAGAGTCCATGAGGCCCGCCCTTTTTTTGTGGTGGTTATGTTTTTTGTATAAAGCACAATTATTCCAATTCCTTATTTTATATGCTTTTGCACTTTTTTATCACCCCACTTCTTGGCTATTCGTTAAACTGAATTGTGGGTGTGGTGAGGGGTGTATTTATAGGCATTTTGAGGTTTGGGAAACTTTGCCCCTCCTGGTAGGAATGTATATCCCATACGTCACTAGCTCATGGACTCTTGCTAATATGAAAGAAATGAATTTATCAGGTAAGTTCTTACATAAATTATGTTTTTTACTGAATTTTATAGTTTTAATGTATTTGCATCTTCAAAGACAGATTTTGCAAGGAAGACTTAGCAGACTGGTGTTCCATTGACTAAAAGTGCCATAAAACATGTTGAGATCTGTGCATATCCGAAAAGGGCTAATTACGTAAAAAATAGTTTGCATAAAATGTTTAAAATTACTGACAAGTATTTTAAAATAATTTTAAAAAATATGCAAAATTAGTGACATAGCCATGCTGTCTGGAGTAGTCTGATCCACCCCCTCTTATCAGTGTTTAGCATCAGAAACACAGGCATTGTATTTCTTCTGATTTCACAGCAGCTTATTTGCTTCTATGCATGCTCCAGCAGATAATGAGTGTTAAAGTTTTGCATTCTACCAAAGCAAAGGTGGATATAGATACAGCCATAGAAGGAATTATGTGGGGGAGTTAGAGCTTTACAATTTGGAAACTTAAAGGGACACTGAACCCAAATTTTTTCTTTTGTGATTCAGATAGAGCATGCAATTTTAAGCAACTTTCTAATTGACTCCTATTATCAAATTGTCTTCATTCTCTTGGTATCTTTATTTGAAATGCAAGAATGTAAGTTTAGATGCCGGCCCATTTTTGGTGAATAAACTGGGTTGTTCTTGCTGATTGGTGGATAAATTCACCCACCAATAAACAAGTGCTTTCCATGGTGCTGAACCAAAAAAATAGCTTTGATGCCTTCTTTTTCAAATAAAGAAAGCAAGAGAACAAAGAAAAAATGATAATAGGTGTAAATTAGAAAGTTGCTTAAAATTGCATGCTCTATCTGAATCACAAAAGAAAACATTTGGGTTCAGTGTCCCTTTAAAAGAAAGGGTTAATGGTGTGGTTCTGCAGTATAAAGTTGTTAAGTAATTCATGTGCATATTATTATATTTTGTGTCTATCCCAACTTGTTTTATGTCCCTTTTAAGGAGTTCTGGATTTTGTTTAATCTCTGAGGGCTTTATCCAAGGTCGAAATTCCTTTCTCCTTTCACTCCACTTCTAGGTTTTCTTTGCTTTAATAAAAGTGAAGCAAACAGGATAAAAAATGGTATATGTCAGAGCAGTTGTGCCTTGAAGACTTCTGGTAAGTTACTTCACTAATACCAGAGGTCTATCACCACTTTAAAGAGTGTAAAGAATTGCCTTTTATCAGTCATGTTTTCTTATATAACATATAGTACAGTACCATCTTGATAACAGTCATTCATTTGTCACATTAGGAACTAACTTCACACAAAAAACAAGGACCTGGACTTTTCAGCAGGATGGGTCAAACTATTAAAGCCGTAGCGTCTACTGTTCGAGGTGTGAAACATCGACCGGATGAGTTTACCGAATTAGTTGAATACGTGAATGCTTTCAGTCAGAAAATTAATATGATAGATAAAATATCCCAAAGGATTTTAAAAGAAGGAAAAGGTAAGCCTACTTTTTATCATCTTTAAGATTAATATTAATCACATAGCATGCAGGCAGTAATTATATCCTTTTAGATGTTACATGCAGGCTGTTTATTTATTTTTCTAAGCAAAAAAGGAGAAAAAAGATTGACAGTAACTCAGCACTCAAAGGGTGTCTATCTCAATACAAATCCTAGGTAAGGACAAGGAAGTTCACTTGAAATCAGGGATCTAATTAAAACTTAACTTTTACTATGGATAATATAAAATATAATATGTAACAACAGTGTGTAAATATGAAACAAACAGTGTGTGATTTAAAACTTAAATTAAAAATATGTAAGTATATTACATAGGGTGTTAGTCTCCACAAATTCAATATAAGGCACCAAGGAATCAATAAATTAATGTCAGCCACACAGCCCAGCGCAGACCAATACAAGGGGCTCACGGATTGCAAAAGGTTCTGACTGAAAAAGAGGATTGAGCTCGTCACAAATTAATCTGATTTATGCAATACTGGAGCCCAGGTAAGCACTGTTCTGTGTGACTGCAAGCACGCTATGAGGACATTGCTTCCGTGAATTAAATTATAAGGAACTAATATGGAGAGACTATTATGAGGCTAAAACTAACACCCAATATGCCTGATGCGCATTTCGCCGCTAGCACAGCTTTATCAAAGGCAAACCCGATTTGGGCTGACCCCCCTGTCTTTATTTAACAAATAGCCAATCCTAAGTGAGTGTGCTTGCACACCCACCTAAAACCACCTATCACTGAAGGCTTGGTCTTATTGGTTCAAAGATCGTCACATGGTTAGGCATGACGGAATAACGTACTATTAGTAAACAAACTATACAGGGCAATGAAAGATAGAGAAAAAGAGAAAGTAACATTGTCTAGGTACTGAATTCAGCAAATGATATCTGTATAATAGACTGATGGCATCATAGGAGTGATTAAGCACAAACACTATCATATAGCCCGGAAATTACGATCCATAGTAAATTCCGGAGTGAAATCAGTTACTTGTATGAAACATCGATATGCTAATAAAGCGCACACCGAATAAGTAAACAACAGTACTAGAGCGAGTGCATAGATTATGTTGAAACACGATTTTTGATATATATATATATATATATATATATATATTTCATATAGAGTTCTTGTTTATCCACTTTCCAATATTCCATAACTCCTGAGAGATGAGTGAAATAAATTTCCCTTTAGGCTAATATAAAGTTGGAGGTAAGTACGT
This sequence comes from Bombina bombina, assembly GCF_027579735.1. Lineage (NCBI taxonomy): Eukaryota > Metazoa > Chordata > Amphibia > Anura > Bombinatoridae > Bombina > Bombina bombina. The sequence continues at coordinate 54,657,871 of NC_069508.1, forward strand.
ATTATGAAAATTACTCTCAGCCCACAATTGCAGTTATATCTGATAATTTAAATTATTTCAGCTGTATAACAAAATGATAGTTTGTGTGGTCGCAAAAATAACATGTAATAATGAATCATGTAATGCTCATTGGCACTATTAGAAAAATTTAATTCACAAGAGATATTCGTATATCAGAAGCGGTACTTCCAATGTGTGAGAGTGTCCATACTGTACATTTTCATACAGACCAGGATGTTAAAAGAAATAACAGGAGTGATGATATTTATTTGTTAGTAAACAGGGCATATCTACATATGTGCTCAAATAATAAAGAAAAAGAAATTTGGAGATGCTAATTGCTCAGTCTGGTGGGAACAAACACTATAATTCCCAGATTGGGTACATAAATATTGGGAAGATGTTTATAATAGATATTCTACACTTTGTCAACAAAAAGATAAGACCATAATATATACATATTTAGGAATAGAAATGGGGACTAGCTCTATTTTTATTCATTTTCAGGCTACCTCAATTATCGTCTAGATTATGCCAATATCTTTTTATAAACATTCAGGGATAATGATGATCCCCCACTGATATTTTTGAACAATATCAAGTAGTTTATTGGATCTCACAAAAAGGACCCAAATCCGTCCTGTTCATTTAGACCCTCCGGTGCCATTGTATTTAACCAGAAGATCCATCGACATTCTGATTGAAGTAACATGGATTCGATATCTCCACCCCTTATTCCTGGTTTGATTACCTGGAGAACAGAGACTTTCAGAAGTGGTTTAGTACCATGCTTTTTCAAATAGTGTCTAGCAACAGGGGTTAACGCTTTCTTATTTGCCATATCAGTTGCACAGTTCTTGATACTATTAATGTGTTCCCCCAATCTGGTACGGAGTTCTTGGGTCGTGATACCTACATACCTTTTACCACAATCGCATAGTAGGCAATATACGACATTCCTAGTTTTACAATTTGCAAATCCATACATGTGTTTAGTTCCTGTAGGGGTAAAGAACTCCCTCTCATTGTGAATGTACTTGCAAAAGCTACATGATCCACATGTGTAGGTGCCACATATTTTCTTATTGCTGGGTGTTTTCTTTATAAAATGGCTTTGTACTAGTTTGTTACCTATCGTTGGTGTTCTCCTCCAACTAGTTCTGATTTTGTGACCTATACTCTGTGCTAGAACTTGGTCAGATTTAAGGATATCAACATGACTATTTAATATTCCACTTATAACTTGATGTTCTGCATTATGTGTAGTGACAAATCTAACAATGCCATCAGAATCTGTTTTTTTTTCTTTTTTGGGATTAGCAAGGAATCTCTGGATGTCCTCTTTGCTCTTTGAAACGCAAGTCTTATTACTTTGCGTGTATATCCTCTCTCTTTTAAACGAATCTTAAGTTCTTTTGCTCGTTGGTAAAATACTGAGTCTTCTGTACAGTTCCTTCGAATTCTAAGGAATTAAAAAATCGACATGACCAGCGCATGAGAGACATAGATAAGACTTTTGCGTCATTTTGTGATCAGGATTCTTTGTCTAGTACTGAAATAGACAATTGGGAAGAAGGCTTAAAATCTCTGGGACATTTACTAAAAAAACACACTAGGTCTTTTTGGAATAAAAGTTCCTATGGCAAATATTTGGCAAAACACATAATACCTAGAGGTTTGAGAGTACGCCTATTCTCTACCTTTGCTTTCCATATAGATTCCTATAAGGACAGATGGGAGCAAGCATTAATTAATTGTTTTTAAATTTTAGTGGCGATTCTGTCTGATTATGAGACTGATGTGATGACAGAACTTGATAGAGAGATTACTGAAGACAATACCAAACTGCAAAAGTTTGAAAATCTAGACAAATTTAAACAAGCGTATACAGACCTAAGAGAAGAACTGGATAAGAGAGAAAAGGAAATAATACAAACTAAATGTACTAAAATTAAACGTGACTTAGAAGATTTTGAAAAGGGTCAGATTTTTACATGGGATGACAAACAGCCCAGACGTAGACCTATCAATAGTTTACCACCAGCTAAAAATACATCTCAGTCAGATTATGAATCATCAGCTGTAGAAGAAAATAGTAACAGCAATATTACTAACAGCCATTTTTTAGGCAGGAAACCAGATCATTTAGACCAAGGTATAAAAGACCAACAATAAGGGGCAAAGGGAGTGGATCAGACCCTAAGAGACTTTCTTTTTGGATGAAGAGTATTATAAGTTTGGCATACGAGACTGCTGGACAGCAGCCTCCTGAAAGAATTACGGCTCATTCCACTAGGGCTGTTGCTTCCTGATGAGCATTCAAAAATGAAGCTTCTGTGGAACAGATTTGCAAGACTGCATCTTGGTCTTCTTTTCACACTTTTAAAAAGTTTTATAAATTTAATACTTTTGTTTCGGCTGAGGCTGTTTTTTTTTTTTTTTTTTTTGGGATAAAGGTTCTTCATGCAGTGGTGCCTTCCGTTTAGGTATCCTGTCTTGTCCCTACCGTATTATCCGTGTACTCTAGCTTGGGTATTGGATCCCATAATTAATAAAGATGATCCATGGACTCATCGTGTCTTTAAGAAGAAAAGAAAATGTATGCTTACCTAATAAATGTATTACTTCTTAGACACGATGAGTCCACGGCCTGCCCCATTGTAACCTTCAGTCACCTCTGCACCTTGGCTTTTCCTTTCTCTTTCTAACTTCGGTCGAATGACTGGAGTGGGAGGGAAGGGAGGAGCTATTTAACAGCTCTGCTGTGGTGCTCTTTGCCTCCTCCTGCTGACCAGGAGGTGAATATCCCATAAGTAATGAAGATGATCCGTGCACTCATCGTGTCTAAGAAGAAATAAATTTATCAGGTAAGCAAAGATTTTCTTTTTTTTTTTTTTAAATATTTATTTATAACCAAGAAAGTGTACAATCAAATGAATTCAACCTCTTTATGCCACGCAGGGCCAGGTAAAACATAAAATGTTCAGAACAAGGCAGTTTTAAATAAAAAAAATCACGTTTCATATATCAACTTACTGATCCCCTTATATGAAATATTTGTACACCTAGTTGGGATTTTTTATTTTAGGTAGGTAAAAGAAAACAACTAAGCACTCAAACAAAAAATAAATAAATAAATAAATAAATAAATAAATAAATAAAAAATAAATAGATAGATACATAAGCAATAAAAATAAACCATAAAAAAAAAAAAAAAAAAAGGAAAATTAAATACAAAAATAAGATACATAACTATAATTTCTTTCATGTAATTAGCAAGAGTCCATGAGCTAGTGACGTATGGGATATACATTCCTACCAGGAGGGGCAAAGTTTCCCAAACCTCAAAATGCCTACAAATACACCCCTCACCACACCCACAATTCAGTTTTACAAACTTTGCCTCCGATGGAGGTGGTGAAGTAAGTTTGTGCTAGATTCTACGTTGATATGCGGTCCGCAGCAAGTTGGAGCCCGGTTTTCCTCTCAGCGTGCAGTGAATGTCAGAGGGATGTGAGGAGAGTATTGCCTATTTGAATGCAGTGATCTCCTTCTAAGGGGTCTATTTCATAGGTTCTCTGTTATCGGTCGTAGAGATTCATCTCTTACCTCCCTTTTCAGATAGACGATATACTCTTATATATACCATTACCTCTGCTGATTCTCGTTTCAGTACTGGTTTGGCTATCTACTATATGTAGATGAGTGTCCTGGGGTAAGTAAGTCTTATTTTCTGTGACACTCCTAGCTATGGTTGGGCACTTTGTTTATAAAGTTCTAAATATATGTATTCAAACATTTATTTGCCTTGACTCAGAATGTTCAACTTTCCTTATTTTCAGACAGTCAGTTTCATATTTGGGATAATGCATTTTAATTTAAACATTTTTTCTTACCTTAAAATTTGACTTTTTCCCTGTGGGCTGTTAGGCTCGCGGGGGCTGAAAATGCTTCATTTTATTGCGTCATTCTTGGCGCGGACTTTTTTGGCGCAAAAATTCTATTTCCGTTTCCGGCGTCATACGTGTCGCCGGAGGTTGCGTCATTTTTTGACGTTATTTTGCGCCAAAAATGTCGGCGTTCCGGATGTGGCGTCATTTTTGGCGCCAAAAAGCATTTAGGCGCCAAATAATGTGGGCGTCTTATTTGGCGCGAAAAAAATATGGGCGTCACTTTTGTCTCCACATTATTTAAGTCTCATTTTTTATTGCTTCTGGTTGCTAGAAGCTTGTTCTTTGGCATTTTTTCCCATTCCTGAAACTGTCATTTAAGGAATTTGATCAATTTTGCTTTATATATGTTGTTTTTTCTCTTACATATTGCAAGATGTCTCACGTTGCATCTGAGTCAGAAGATACTACAGGAAAATCGCTGTCAAGTGCTGAATCTACCAAAGCTAAGTGTATCTGCTGTAAACTTTTGGTAGCTATTCCTCCAGCTGTTGTTTGTATTGATTGTCATGACAAACTTGTTAAAGCAGATAATATTTCCTTTAGTAAAGTACCATTGCCTGTTGCAGTTCCTTCAACATCTAAGGTGCAGAATGTTCCTGATAATATAAGAGATTTTGTTTCTGAATCCATAAAGAAGGCTATGTCTGTTATTTCTCCTTCTAGTAAACGTAAAAAATCTTTTAAAACTTCTCTCCCTACAGATGAATTTTTAACTGAACATCATCATTCTGATTCTGATGATTCCTCTGGTTCAGAGGATTCTGTTTCAGAGGTTGATGCTGATAAATCTTCATATTTATTTAAAATGGAATTTATTCGTTCTTTACTTAAAGAAGTCCTAATTGCTTTAGAAATAGAGGATTCTGGTCCTCTTGATACTAAATCTAAACGTTTAAATAAGGTTTTTAAATCTCCTGTAGTTATTCCAGAAGTTTTTCCTGTCCCTGATGCTATTTCTGCAGTAATTTCCAAAGAATGGGATAATTTGGGTAATTCATTTACTCCTTCTAAACGTTTTAAGCAATTATATCCTGTGCCGTCTGACAGATTAGAATTTTGGGACAAGATCCCTAAAGTTGATGGGGCTATTTCTACCCTTGCTAAACGTACTACTATTCCTACGTCAGATGGTACTTCGTTTAAGGATCCTCTAGATAGGAAAATTGAGTCCTTTCTAAGAAAAGCTTATCTGTGTTCAGGTAATCTTCTTAGACCTGCTATATCTTTGGCTGATGTTGCTGCAGCTTCAACTTTTTGGTTGGAAACTTTAGCGCAACAAGTAACACATCGTGATTCTCATGATATTATTATTCTTCTTCAATATGCTAATAATTTTATCTGTGATGCCATTTTTGATATTATCAGAGTTGATGTCAGGTTTATGTCTCTAGCTATTTTAGCTAGAAGAGCTTTATGGCTTAAAACTTGGAATGCTGATATGGCTTCTAAATCAACTTTACTTTCCATTTCTTTCCAGGGTAACAAATTATTTGGTTCTCAGTTGGATTCCATTATTTCAACTGTTACTGGTGGGAAAGGAACTTTTTTACCACAGGATAAAAAATCTAAAGGTAAAAACAGGGCTAATAATCGTTTTCGTTCCTTTCGTTTCAACAAAGAACAAAAGCCTGATCCTTCATCCTCAGGAGCAGTTTCAGTTTGGAGACCATCTCCAGTCTGGAATAAATCCAAGCCAGCTAGAAAGGCAAAGCCTGCTTCTAAGTCCACATGAAGGTGCGGCCCTCATTCCAGCTCAGCTGGTAGGGGGCAGGTTACGTTTTTTCAAGGAAATTTGGATCAATTCTGTTCACAATCTTTGGATTCAGAGCATTGTTTCAGAAGGGTACAGAATTTGTTTCAAGTTGAGACCTCCTGCAAAGAGATTTTTTCTTTCCCGTGTCCCAGTAAATCCAGTAAAAGCTCTAGCATTTCTGAAATGTGTTTCAGATCTAGAGTTGACTGGAGTAATTATGCCAGTTCCAGTTCCGGAACAGGGGATGGGGTTTTATTCAAATCTCTTCATTGTACCAAAGAAGGAGAATTCTTTCAGACCAATTCTGGATCTAAAAATATTGAATCGTTATGTAAGGATACCAACGTTCAAGATGGTAACTGTAAGGACTATCTTACCTTTTGTTCAGCAAGGGAATTATATGTCCACAATAGATTTACAGGATGCATATCTGCATATTCCGATTCATCCAGATCATTATCAGTTCCTGAGATTCTCGTTTCTGGACAAGCATTACCAGTTTGTGGCTCTGCCGTTTGGCCTAGCTACAGCTCCAAGAATTTTTACAAAGGTTCTCGGTGCCCTGCTGTCTGTAATCAGAGAACAGGGTATTGTGGTATTTCCTTATTTGGACGATATCTTGGTACTTGCTCAGTCTTTTCATTTAGCAGAATCTCATACGAATCGACTTGTGTTGTTTCTTCAAGATCATGGTTGGAGGATCAATTTACCAAAAAGTTCTTTGATTCCTCAGACAAGGGTAACCTTTCTGGGTTTCCAGATGGATTCAGTGTCCATGACTCTGTCTTTAACAGACAAGAGACGTCTAAAGTTGATTACAGCTTGTCGAAACCTTCAGTCACAATCATTCCCTTCGGTAGCCTTATGCATGGAAATTCTAGGTCTTATGACTGCTGCATCGGACGCGATCCCCTTTGCTCGTTTTCACATGCGACCTCTTCAGCTCTGTATGCTGAAGCAATGGTGCAAGGATTACACGAAGATATCTCAATTAATATCTTTAAAACCGATTGTTCGACACTCTCTAACATGGTGGACAGATCACCATCGTTTAATTCAGGGGGCTTCTTTTGTGCTTCCGACCTGGACTGTAATTTCAACAGATGCAAGTCTCACAGGTTGGGGAGCTGTGTGGGGATCTCTGACGGCACAAGGAGTTTGGGAATCTCAGGAGGTGAGATTACCGATCAATATTTTGGAACTCCGTGCAATTTTCAGAGCTCTTCAGTTTTGGCCTCTTCTGAAGAGAGAATCGTTCATTTGTTTTCAGACAGACAATGTCACAACTGTGGCATACATCAATCATCAAGGAGGGACTCACAGTCCTCTGGCTATGAAAGAAGTATCTCGAATTTTGGTTTGGGCGGAATCCAGCTCCTGTCTAATCTCTGCGGTTCATATCCCAGGTGTAGACAATTGGGAAGCGGATTATCTCAGTCGCCAAACGTTGCATCCGGGCGAATGGTCTCTTCACCCAGAGGTTTTTCTTCAGATTGTTCAAATGTGGGAACTTCCAGAAATAGATCTGATGGCGTCCCATCTAAACAAGAAACTTCCCAGGTATCTGTCCAGATCCCGGGATCCTCAGGCGGAGGCAGTGGATGCATTATCACTTCCTTGGAAGTATCATCCTGCCTATATCTTTCCGCCTCTAGTTCTTCTTCCAAGAGTAATCTCCAAGATTCTGAAGGAATGCTCGTTTGTTCTGCTGGTAGCTCCGGCATGGCCTCACAGGGTTTGGTATGCGGATCTTGTCCGGATGGCCTCTTGCCAACCGTGGACTCTTCCGTTAAGACCAGACCTTCTGTCACAAGGTCCTTTTTTCCATCAGGATCTGAAATCCTTAAATTTAAAGGTATGGAGATTGAACGCTTGATTCTTGGTCAAAGAGGTTTCTCTGACTCTGTGATTAATACTATGTTACAGGCTCGTAAATCTGTATCTCGAGAGATATATTATAGAGTCTGGAAGACTTATATTTCTTGGTGTCTTTCTCATCATTTTTCCTGGCATTCTTTTAGAATACCGAGAATTTTACAGTTCCTTCAGGATGGTTTAGATAAGGGTTTGTCCGCAAGTTCTTTGAAAGGACAAATCTCTGCTCTTTCTGTTCTTTTTCACAGAAAGATTGCTATTCTTCCTGATATTCATTGTTTTGTACAAGCTTTGGTTCGTATAAAACCTGTCATTAAGTCAATTTCTCCTCCTTGGAGTTTGAATTTGGTTCTGGGAGCTCTTCAAGCTCCTCCGTTTGAACCTATGCATTCATTGGACATTAAATTACTTTCTTGGAAAGTTTTGTTCCTTTTGGCCATCTCTTCTGCCAGAAGAGTTTCTGAATTATCTGCTCTTTCTTGTGAGTCTCCTTTTCTGATTTTTCATCAGGATAAGGCGGTGTTGCTAACTTCTTTTGAATTTTTACCTAAAGTTGTGAATTCCAACAACATTAGTAGAGAAATTGTGGTTCCTTCATTATGTCCTAATCCTAAGAATTCTAAGGAGAAATCGTTGCATTCTTTGGATGTTGTTAGAGCTTTGAAATATTATGTTGAAGCTACGAAATCTTTTCGTAAGACTTCTAGTCTATTTGTTATCTTTTCCTGTTCTAGAAAAGGCCAGAAAGCTTCTGCCATTTCTTTGGCATCTTGGTTGAAATCTTTAATTCATCTTGCCTATGTTGAGTCGGGTAAAACTCCGCCTTAGAGAATTACAGCTCATTCTACTAGGTCAGTTTCTACTTCCTGGGCGTTTAGGAATGAAGCTTCGGTTGACCAGATCTGCAAAGCAGCAACTTGGTCCTCTTTGCATACTTTTACTAAATTCTACCATTTTGATGTATTTTCTTCTTCTGAAGCAGTTTTTGGTAGAAAAGTACTTCAGGCAGCGGTTTCAGTTTGAATCTTCTGCTTATGTTTTTCGTTAAACTTTATTTTGGGTGTGGATTTTTTTCAGCAGGAATTGGCTGTCTTTATTTTATCCCTCCCTCTCTAGTGACTCTTGTGTGGAAAGATCCACTTCTTGGGTAGTCATTATCCCATACGTCACTAGCTCATGGACTCTTGCTAATTACATGAAAGAAAACATAATTTATGTAAGAACTTACCTGATAAATTCATTTCTTTCATATTAGCAAGAGTCCATGAGGCCCGCCCTTTTTTTGTGGTGGTTATGATTTTGTATAAAGCACAATTATTCCAATTCCTTATTTTATATGCTTTCGCACTTTTTTATCACCCCACTTCTTGGCTATTCGTTAAACTGAATTGTGGGTGTGGTGAGGGGTGTATTTGTAGGCATTTTGAGGTTTGGGAAACTTTGCCCCTAATGGTAGGAATGTATATCCCATACGTGACTAGCTCATGGACTCTTGCTAATATGAAAGAAATGAATTTATCAGGTAAGTTCTTACATAAATTATGTTTTTTAAATTTTTGAATTTTGGCTGGGGAGGGTCACCACACTCCCAAAAGGACCAATTCCGTGTCTTTAAATGGGTATATTAAGTATTCAATCTCGCTAGGAGATAAAGCTTTAATGAAGTTCGACCACTTGGAGAAAAAGTTCTTCACGTCTAGGTCACTATTTAAATCAGTATCATATTGTTCGATAATACATTGCTTTTTTAAACAATTTTTAACCTCTGAGATACTCGGGGTTGCTTTCAGCTTCCATTTTTTCAAAATTAAATATCTAACCGCCAGTATTACCAGGGTAACGGTTTTAAGTTTATCCTGAGGCAGGCCTAGTTCTGTAAGAGGGAAGATTATATTTTAAGAAGATAATGTCAAAGAAGGAACACCCACCGTTTTACTTAACCAATACTGTATCTTTAGCCAAAAGTTTCTAATTTTTGGACAATACCAAAACATGTGAATAAGGCTAGCCGATATATATGAACATTTTGGGCATTTATTAAAACTTGCATTCCGGCATTTAGTCCCTTTTTCTGGAGTAAAATATGTCATGTGGAGTAGTTTTACATGTGCCTCACGCCAAGAGGCAGAGAGAGTAGCGCGCGAGATTGCTTTATATGATGAGGTTACTATAGTTGCCTCTAATGAAGTTTCCAGTAGAGCTTCTGCCCACTTGGCCTGCAGCTTTTCTATTATATCTGGGCCTTTAAGAGAGATCATTTTTTGATAAATATATGATATCGAGGTTATGCCACTCCTGACTAGTGTGAGCCAATTTTCAAGAATACCTAAGGACCAATCCCAGCCGAGGTCATTTGTTAATTGAAGAGCAAAGTGTCTCGCTTGAAGGTAAGCGTAAAAATTTTTATTTGAGAGGTGATATTCCTCTTTAAGTGAGTCGAATGTTTTAATGCACCTTCTTTCGAAGTCTAACATCTGAGAAATATTTATAAGGCCCATCGATTTCCATTTAGTGAAGAGGGCAGATTGTATCCCAGGTTGAAATTGTGGGTTATTTAAAAGTGGTAAATATTTCGAAGTCCTAAATTCAGTATGTGACAAAGAACATAGCTTCTTCCACATCTGAATTGGGTTATAGATAGATTTTATCTTTTTTATTTCAGGCGGTAGTATATTATTTTTGCAGTGTAATGAGGCTATCAGGGAGCATGGGGAGGCTATGTTACTTTCCAGTTCAAAGCTTGTTACATAATTAGAGTTAGCTAGCCAGTCCATAGCTACTCTGGCCTGGAACACTATGTTGTACAGTCGAATGTCGGGTAAGGAAAGTCCCCCATATTCTGTGGGGAGCACTAACTTAGACAATGAAATCCTTGGTTTCCTATTCTGCCAGATGAAAGAGCGAAGAGCGGAGTTAAAGGATGATATATCTTTCGTTTTCAAGACAAGTGGAGTGTTCTGAAGTACATATAAAATTTTAGGTAACAAGGACATTTTATAGAGTGCTATTCGTCCTGATAAAGACAAAGGGAGATTCTGCCAGTTTTTAAAGGCTTGTTTAACCTTATTAAGAACGGGTACAATGTTTAAATCATACCAAGCTTTGGGGTTAGGGGAGATCCAGATGCCTAGGTATCTAAAAGCATCCTGAACTATAGAGAACGGAATGTTTTCGCATGAGTCTTTGGTTTGTTTAAGCCAACATAGTTCAGACTTTAAGATGTTCACCTTATAGCCAGAAAATGAGCCAAACTGTTCCACAATTTCAAGAAGTTTAGGGATGTTCCTAGCTGTGTCCGACATATATACCAATACGTCGTCCGCGTATAGTGCGATTTGCAGTTCTTTATCTTTTATTTTGATCCCTTGCAGTTGATGTCTAATCTGTAGGGCAAGAGGCTCAATAGCCATATCGAAGAGGAGAGGGGAGAGAGGACATCCCTGCCTGGTTCCCCTCTCGAGTCTTATATCCTGAGTCATATCACCATTTACTAAGATTTTCGTGGAGGCATTCCTATATAAGTTATTAAGTAGACGAAGCATATTACCTCCTATACCGAACTGCTGTATTGTAAAGGACAGATGATCATGATGTACCGAATCAAACGCCTTTTCAGCATCTATAGAAATAATTGCCCTGTCAGGGGTGTCCTCCCCCCCCAGCCCTCCCGACTCCTCCATCTTCTTAAAATATTCTATAGTCAAGAAAACCTCTTATCTTAGCTGAAGAGTTTCGCTTCAAAATAAAACCAGCTTGATCCTTATGTATAATAGTGGGAAGAAATAATTGAAGTCTATGTGCTATGATAGCTGTGAAAAGCTTGTAGTCTGTGTTTAGAAGCGCAATGGGCCTGTATGATTCCTTTTTGTTTGGTTCTTTCCCCTGCTTAAGTATGAGAGTTGTATATGATGCGACAAATTCTTTAGTGGGGCTGCTACCAGTGATATAGATATCGTTAAAGAGTGAGGTTAAATAGCATGTTATTTCTGGTGCAAGTATTTTGTAAAATTCATTCGGGAGCGCATCCGGTCCCGGAGCTTTATTAAGGGCTAGCCTTTGGATTGCTGTAGAGACTTCTGTTTCAGAGATTGGGGATTGTAATGTTTCTATTAAGTCGGGGGTTAAAGTTGGTACCACTATTTTAATCCAGAAATCTTCTCTCTGAATAAAGTTGGAGACCTTATGGGAGTACAATATCTTATAATAATCTTCAAATTCCTTACATATTTCTTCTGGGGAGGTAAGAGATTTAGAACTTTAGAGAGGTGATAGACTTTATAATAGAAGAAGATCTGTCTGCCTTAACCAAATTTGCCAAAAGCTTGCCAGTTTTGTTACCATAGCGGTATAGCTTGGCGCGTAGCCTGAGATCTCTCTGGGTCGATTTATAAAGTAAAAAAGAGTCTCTGACATCTAATGCCTTAATGTATCTAGACCAATTTTCAGAAGTTTTTTGAAAAATATAACGGTTGTATGCATTTATGACTGCCTTTAATACTTCACTTTCCCTTCTTTTGAGTTTTTTTGATCTAGAAATAGAATAGGCTAGAATTTCCCCACGGAGAACTGCCTTGGCAGTCTCCCAAAATAAAGCGGGCTGTGAAATGTGTTCTTGGTTGAAGGATACATATTCGCGGAGTCTAGAGATAAGCCAATTTTTGAATTTAAGGTCAGATGCTAGGAAACGTGGAAAAAAGAAACCGGGGTTCCTGCCACTTGGAGAGTTAAATTGAATATCGAGAGTGGTCGGGGCGTGATCTGAGATGGTGATGGGTAAAATTCCAGCCATCATCTTCGATTTACATACTCTTTCATCCAGCAGAATTAGGTCTATTCTTGAGAGAGTTTTATGTGCCCTGGAATGGCATGTAAACTCCCTTTGATCAGGGTTTTGGATCCTCCAAATATCACAAAGTTTTAGGTTGCTAAACAACTTCATAAACATCTTTGACTCTAGATTGTCTCTTTTGGTTTTATGAAGAGCAGAGTTTTGCCTAAGCTTTCTGGAATCTGGAGTAGACGAGGAAGTGTGACAGTTATTAGCTTGTCCAAGTCCTCAAATTGCCTATCCTCCGGAATCCCTATAATCCTGAGGTTATTCCTCCTTGATCTGTCCTCCAGATCATCAATTTTGTTTTGCATTTTCAACAGAATCTTATTTGTGGAGTCACAGTTAACTGTATAGTTTGCAGTCAGATCTCCAAGATCAGAAATTCTCTGTTCAGCCTCGGATAATCTGGAGGCAAACTGCTTCACTTCATTGGATAAAGAGGCAATATCTTGTTTAATTTCTACTTTTAGTAAATCAAATTTAGGAGTTAATGCCTCTGAGATTCTCGAGACTAATATGTGTATGTCCAGCAGTTCAGAAGTACCAGGTACAGAGGGAGTAGGTGAATGTACCTCCATTGAGGTTTCAGGAACAATTTTGTTCCTCTTATCTCTTTGTCTCCCCGTCATAGTCGCAGGAGAAGTGTTAGAGTGCCCGTGAAGAAATTTATCCATCTACAAAAAAAGTGAATTAGGAAAACTTCTAAGGTGATTCTCCGAATTAAGGAGTGACGTGAGAGAAAAAAAAAAAAAAAAGTGAAATATAGTGATTTTAATTAGAAAGGAGGGGGTAGTGTATACCCATTAAGTTTTAATGTGAAGGGGGGAAAAAGGGAGAGAAAAAAAGGAAGAAAAGGGGAAGTGTAAGTGATTTACACCGTGGGTTTATAACGTGATGGGAAAAATATTAATTGTAAGTGAAATATGTTCTCCTGAACAGCTATGCGAGGAGACACTGGGCAACAGGAAGAAAACCAAGAAACTCTTTCCTTTCCTTATTTCTATATCAGTTAAGAAGGAGTGCAAGAAAAAACAATGATTTAGTGGACAGTCTGAATCCTTTAAAGAAAGGGATAAATGCTAGGGCTTATCTAAATAAAGAGAGAGCCACAGATGAGGACTTGGATAAGAACAGGTATGCTTTTTAGGAGAGCGGGAGAAAGAGAGAGGTGTATCTTACCCAGGCTGTTTTATGTGTTCTCTATATTTTTTTTTTTTTTGGAAAAAAAAAAGAGGGGTTTAAATATTATGCACTAGTCCTCTAGGTTCCCACGAGTTATACTAATTAAAGAGACCCAAAATGTAGTTTTTAACACTTCTACAGCTGAATATCCTAGGGTTTAAAGCAAACACAAATATGTTGTTACTTTTTCTATTTCTCTTCCTCCCCTCTCTCTTCCAAATACCAAAGGTAAATTATTAATGAGCTATGTATAATTGAGAAAAAAAAACTTGAGGCATGATATTTGTAGCCTGGTTGTTAATCTTCCCTTTGTTTCCTGTACCCTCCCAACTGGTCAAAAGCACCTTGCACACACAAAAAAAAGAAAGGAGAAGTATGAAACCTATAATGAAGGAGATTCCAGTAATAGTATAGGCATTTTTGTCAATAAAAAACAAAAAACAAAAAAAAACAAGTTGGGCATGCAGTTACAACAACCTTATCTACTATCAGGTTCTAAATAAATATCAAAAAGTGAGGTGTCTTAAACTTATACCATATGGAGCCTAGAGGATTACTTAAAAGTAAAAATGATCATTAGGTACCCATGAAATTGCCTATCTTTCAATAATTAAGCTAGAAGGTGTTGTAACACGTAAGGCACACCTTAATGTAATGACCTAGGGTTTGTAGTCACTGCTAGGACACCTGGACCCAGTTATATCTTAATTGCTGTAAGGGAAGAAAAAAACAAAAGAAAATAAAAGTCTTTCTTCTCTTTCCTTTTGCAGGGTCAAAATATATACATTGGTGGTGTCAGTAAATCAGTAAATCAGCTGAAGGTGTGAAAAAATAAAATAAAAAAAAATACATACTATATAATCAGCTAGGAATAATATTACTATAGCAATAAGACATAGATAAGCAGTTCTAATCAAGGCTCCTAAGTTTGCATATAGTAACCAAAAAAAGTCCTGTAAATGATATTTCACTCTTTTTCCAAGTGTTCTTAACTCATCATGCAAATATGATTTCTTTGTGCTGCCAACACCAGGTAGGAATATATTCACTGTCCGTGTCCAGGAACAAAAGTTAAGTGAGTTTATTCTGACAGAATTATACCCAGTTAGCTCTCCTCAGACGCCTGCCTCCAGCCCTTTAAAGCCAGTTTTTCCCCCTTTAGAGTTTTCTCCACTCTCTCCTTCTAAGAGTCCTCCTCGAGGGCTACCGACTGGTGCTATCAAAGAGTTTAATGAAGATGTGGAGTAACAACAGAAGACTCACCCCTTCCCAGACTGTCCAGCCGCACTCCACCTCGTCTTCGGTCTCCAGAGCACTGCAGTGCAGCCTGATGCAAGTAGGAACCGGAACTCGCGCTCCGCGTCTTCGGGTGATGACCTCACTCAGCTCCCCTCGCGCAGCACCGGTGGGAAGGGAGAGAGCAGCGCCACACCAGGCGGCAAGACAAGAAGCAACCTCAAGACCGGGCCCCCAAATCAAGACCTCGGCTTGGCTCCCTCCCACGCAGCACCGGTGGGGGAGGGAGGAAGGTGAACATCAACGGTGAGACGGCAAGTAGCTCCTTTGTGTGAGAAAACGTAGCTCAGTCTTTCAATAATCTGGTGGGGGCAGCAGACACAGGGAAGGGGGAGAGGGTTTGCACCAGGGACCTTAGCACAGCTTCGGAGAGAGAGGTGGATAAGTATCCTCGGGCTGGGGCACAGGTAATGTGGGTATGGCAGAATTAAATCAAATAGGGCGGGCAGCTACAGGGAGAGAGGCAAGTCCGGGTAGCAATAGTGAGGTAAAAAAATCAGTGAGCTGGAAGAACACTGAATAAGGTTCCAGAGTAGGTCTTTCTTATCTGCCCAAAGAGAATTTCCCCAGAGCTTGGGGAGAGGCGCGAAAAAACCACCGCCAGTGAGTGTAGGGCTGAAGGTATGAGCTGAGCAACACCTGTGTAGCTCCTCCTCCACCGGAACCTACAGAGCATACAATTTTCAAAGATTTTCTTTTTAATAGTATTTTTAAAAAACGGGCTTTCATTCATCAGTTTACCTTCACTTTAAGTTGATTATTCAGGGGGATTTTTTTTGCTCTTCCTAAATGTATCGGGATCACTACAGAATCAAGTCTTTCAGGTTGGGGAGTTGTTTGGGGGTCTCTGAGGGCACAGGGAGTTTGGAGTCCTCGGCAGGTGAGGTTGCCAATAAATATTCTTGAACTGTGTGCTATTTGCAGGGCGCTTCAGGCTTGGCCTCTGTTAAAGAGTCTTTGGCTTATGTCAACCATCCGAGGGAATTCACAGTTCTTTAGTCATGATGGATGTGTCTTGAATTCTCTCATGGGAGGAAATCAATTCCTGTTTAATCTCTGCGATTCATATTCTGGGGTGAACAACTGGGAAGCGGACTTTCTCAGTCGTCAATCTCTACATCCAGGGGAATGGTCTCTTAACCAGGATGTGTTCAATCCTTTGTAGTCTCCCAGAGATAGATCTGATAGCTTTTTGTTTCAACAACAAACTTCCCAGGATTTGTGGATGCTCTAGTAGCTCTTTAGTCCTTCCAGCTTGCTTATCTGTTTCCTCCTCTGGTACTTCTTCCCACAGTGATCTCCAAGATAAGTCTAGGAAATCAGGTATCCTGATTGCCCCAGCTTAGCCTCGCAGGATTTGATATGCAGATCTAGTTCAGGTGTCCAATTTTCCACCTCTGTGGTCAGACCTTCAGTCTCAAGTTCCATTTTTCCATCTGGCTCTCAAGTCTCTGAGCTTGATGGCATGGAAATTGAACGGTTAGTCATTAGGCAGAGGTTTCTCTGATTCAGTGATTGAAACCTTAATTCAGGCTTGTAAGCCTGTAACTAGGAAAATGTATCATAAGGTCTGGAAGGCATTTATTTTTTTGTCTATTGATCATGGTTATTCCTGGCATTCTTTCAGGATTCCTATGATTTTGCAGTTTTTACAGGATGATCTGGATAAGGGCATATCTGCCAGTTCTCTGAATAGGCAGATTTTCTGCTCTTTTAGTCTTGTTTCATAGAAAGATTGCTAATCTTCCTGATATTCATGTGTTTTTTTTTTTTTTTTGTTTTTTTTTAGGCTTTGGTTTGTATTAAGCCTGTGATCAAGCCAATTTCTCCTTCCATGGAATCCTAGCTTAGTTTTAAGGGTTTTGCAGGCTCCCCTTTTGAACCTATGTATAAGGTGGATATAAAACTGTTTTTTGGAAGGTTTTTTTCCCTTTTGGCTGTCTCTTCTGCTAGAAGAGTTTCAGAGTTATCTTCTCTTTCTATTTATCTTGTTTTTCATCAGGATAAGGCAGTTTTAATGACTACTTTTTATTATTTTGCCCAAAGTTGTTTCTTTAGAGATAAAAAAAAAATAACACTCTAAGATGTAAACATAGGGGCGCTATCACAGCAAATATGAATGTAACACAACGTAGAAACAATCCACTGTCAATATTCAGATATTCATAAATATTCAAAACAATTGACTATTGCATTTCTGTACACAAACCACATATGTACTATACTGCATATAGAGTCCAATTAAATAAGTGTTAAAATGGTATAAGTTGATTGCTCTCCTCGAGGTATAAGGCCATCCACTTCAATGTTATTCTATAAAAGAGTAGAGAAGGCGCCACATAGTATAATTCTGTATGCGATATCAGAAAAATGAATCAAAATCTGATACTCACTTTTGGTGAAGCACTAAAATGTAGTGTGGGCTGGGCAGACCGGATCATCAGAGTTGTCCGGTAAAACTCTCCTCTTGTCTCGCAAGGTACAGATGACTGTGGCCTCACTCCCTTCACAATGGGTAGATGATTTGTTACCCTTGGGGATCCACCTCTGTTTTCCAAACCTCCAGGTGTTTGGAGATTAATTTCCAAAGGAATCAAAGTAGCAAGTTGCTTAAAATCAAGTGTTTATTAAACACATATAATATACAGCTTTATATTATATGTGTTTAATAAACACTTGATTTTAAGCAACTTGCTACTTTGATTCCTTTGGCAATTTAATCTCCAAACACCTGGAGGTTTGGAACAGAGAGGTGGATCCCCAAGGGTAACAAATCATCTAACCATTGTGAAGGGAATGAGGCCACAGTCATCTGTACCTTGCGAGCCAAGAGGAGAGTTTTACCGGACAACTCTGATGATCCGGTCTGCCCAGTCCGCACTACATTTTACAGCTTTACCAAATGTGAGTATCAGATTCTTCAGAGAATAGTAGCAGATTGTGGTTCCTTCTTTGTGTCAGCTGTCTATCCTTCCTCCTATTGGATTTTTTAATGACATGCTGACTGTTTGCTGTTTTTGACGAGGTTCTTGGTTGCTACGAACCATCATCATTATTATTGAGCTTTTTAAGCTGTAGCATTGTTTGGAATAAAGGCTACCTTACATCACTAGAGACTGGTGCTCCTATCTACTTATTTTACTCCTTGTTTGTGTCCCAATCCTAAAAATGCTTCAGAGAGATCTTTGCATAACTTTGATGTTGTTTGAGCATTAAAATATTATGTTGGTGCTACTAATGACTTAAGACAGACTTCTAGTTTGTTCATTCAGTTTGCTGATACTAGGAAAGGGCAGAACATTTCTGCTGTTTCTTTGGCTTCTTGGTAAAAACTGTTGATTTACAAGGCTTACTTGGAGGCAAGTCAGCCTCCACTGCAACGGATTACTGCTCATTCTAGTAGGTCAGTCGCTTCTTCTTTGGCTTTCAAGAATGAGGCTTCAGTTGACAAAATTTGTACTTGATTTTTTTTTTTTTGCATACTTTTACAAAATTCTACAATTTTGATGTTTTTTTTCTTCTTCTGAGGCAGCCTTTGGTAGGAAGGACAGTTATGAGTACGGCTGTTGCCAAAACTTGTAAGCTGAGAGGTCTTTCTAGCCTGTAAAGCTATGAACTTGTTGCCTGATTTTTGCTTGAATGAACATTAAAAGTGACGTTTTACTTGACAAGCCAGTGCGCCTATTTTTTGGATTATGGGATGAGGAGGTCCTTCAGGCAGCTTGATTTATTTTTTAAATGCATTTATAAAAAATAAAAAAATAATATACTCATGTCCTTTTGGATTTTTGTGGTGTTGTGGACTTACTTCCTTAGTCACCCTTTATGTTATTACTTGTGGACTCCACGGCTTGGATATTAGTTCCCATAGGTAATGGATCATGGACTCTACCTGTAATAAAGTTAACATAATTTATGCTTTTCTGATAAATTCACTTCTTTCATGGTGGTAAGAGTCCATGAGACCACTGCCCTATTTTTTTATTTTTTTGGGGGGTTAATTTTTCTTGAGGACATCTTTTTTTCCCTGCTCCTTTTATGGCTCTTATTCCTTTTTCTTACCTGATTTGCTTGGCTATATGTGAGACTAAGGTACTGAGGTGGGAGGGGTTTTATAGAGCTCTTGGGGTTTGGGAATTTTCGCCTCTTCCTAGTAGTAAGGAAGAGTAATTCCCAGGAGTAATGAATCGTTTACTCTCACGACCATGAAAGAAATTAAATTTATTAGGTAAGCATAAATGGATGTTTTTATTTCCATGTTATAATACCACAAGACAGTTGCTAAATGTTCTGACATTTAGCTTACTTCTAGCAGAGTAAGTCTGCGAGCAGGAGAGCGATAAATAGCACTCCACTCGTAACCTAGCCCATAGTAAGCTATGGTTAAGTAATAGGGATCTGCATTTGTTTTTTTTGTTTCACAACAAATGTAGAATATAGCCGCCAGCCGCAGCATTCGGCTCTCAGGTTTCTTCACGTGAAAGTGCAAGACCCACAGGTCTGTGAAAATCAACTTCTTTATGTGTTGCACTTTCACAAGAAGAAATCTGGCTCCTAAAAAGAGCAGAATGGTGTTGCTGATGGCGATATTCGGCTTTTATTTTAACACAAAAACTACAAATGGATACCCCTAGTCAGAAATGCAAAAACTGCATTGTCTAATAATTTAGTACATGTCCTTTTTGTATTAGAATGTCCTTTTAACTTATGTCATTCTGAATTATGCCAAGAATCGCCATGTCATATATGTAACTCAACACTTCCAGACAACATGGTGCGTTACATCATCCATAGCAGAGTACTGCTAATGTTCTTTACATAGTTGTTTAGACTGCACATCTGTTTTTTTTTTAAGAAAATATTCTACCTACAAAATGAATAAAGAAAAAAGTACATTCTATAAAAAGCATTGGGGTATGTGAGGATATAGGCTTACATTCTGCTAGCTAAGGTTAAACAGGCATTCAGTACAAGCTAACACAAAATCTAATTTACATGATACACAATTGTTGCTTACTTCAGTGCAGGAGTCAATTTACATCTAACCATAATTAGCCCCACTTAAAACAAAACAAGATAAACATTAAACAAACGAAGAAAAGGACGCCTCCTACTGCAGTCAACTGTGGTTTACTCTCCCAAATTAGGAATGTTGGAATAATGTACTCCCAAGATTGTTGGCACAAAAATGTGCTTAGCAAGCATGCTGGAATATTCTTGTGTCCCAGCTCACTACACACAGGCAGATCCTCCTGATGGGACTTGACTGATGTTTATGGTGTTCGTGACTCCACAAAAATACTAAGCCAATATGTTTTTAATTAAAAATAAAATATTATAAGTAGTTAAAATAAAAATACAAACAATAATAAAATAATGCTTAAAAGTATGCACAAATGCAACGCGTTTCTCTGCATCTACGTGCCGTTTCTTCAGGCATAAAGTGCCACTTTCATGGAGTCTATTTCAACACATTATCATCCAGTCGAATGTAGAGATCCGTTGGGACATCATATTTCAAACGGGTGCGATTATTTCACGAATCAAATTTAAGCAAAGCCAAATCCCCATATGTTACAATTCTAACACCAACATGAATTCTGTGTGGTATATCCCTGGATTATACAAGAGTTTACAAAACCTTGCAAATTTACCACTTTTATATTTTTTCTAAATCATTTATTGTGTATGCAGATCTTTTTAAAATGTAGCGCTTAATTGGTACTGTATATACTGTGCATATATAAAAAATGCCTTTCAGTGCAGAATTCACTGATATCTAAGGGTTAGTGGAAACAGTTCACCTTTATCTTTTTCCAGCGGGGCACAGAGTGACAGACTTGCCAAGTCTCCTCAGTATCCAAAGATTCAAAAACTCCAGCCTCCACATTCAAATAAAAGACCTTTATTATTTCACATATAGGGTCCCAGCAACATATAGAACGTTTCAAGCCTGCTTGAAACGTTGTATATGTTGCTGGGACCCTATATAGTCATGTACATGACTAAGAGCCTATTGCAGGCTTGAAACGTTGTATATGTTGCTGGGACCCTATATAGTCATGTACATGACTAAGAGCCTATTGCAGGCTTGAAACGTT
This sequence comes from Bombina bombina, assembly GCF_027579735.1. Taxonomy (NCBI): domain Eukaryota; kingdom Metazoa; phylum Chordata; class Amphibia; order Anura; family Bombinatoridae; genus Bombina; species Bombina bombina. The sequence goes on from NC_069508.1 coordinate 54,678,862, forward strand.
GTATATGTTGCTGGGACCCTATATAGTCATGTACATGACTAAGAGCCTATTGCAGGCTTGAAACGTTGTATATGTTGCTGGGACCCTATATAGTCATGTACATGACTAAGAGCCTATTGCAGGCTTGAAACGTTGTATATGTTGCTGGGACCCTATATAGTCATGTACATGACTAAGAGCCTATTGCAGGCTTGAAACGTTGTATATGTTGCTGGGACCCTATATGTGAAAGAATAAAGGTCTTTTATTTGAATGTGGAGGCTGGAGTTTTTGAATCTTTAGTGCAGAATTCACACCAGGCAGTGGTTTTCTATGCTGTAAGATTTACAGTTGGAACAAGAATAGAATTTGCAGACAGCCACGTATTAGGGACCGTATTGTCCAGTCAGAAGTACAGACAATCTTATCAAAGCCACAACTGTCATTCACAGCATCCGGCTTTTATAAACATTGCACAGGCCTGAAAAGCTTTAACTTGAAAAACACTGGAATAAACACAGCTTGCGTTGTACATAACAGCCTGTGCAGCGTACAGGAAGACTTGATGCTGTGATTGGCTTTTCTCCTCTGTGCCTGATAATGGACATCTACCTGTGCCTCTGATTAGTTGATGCAATCCCCTATAATTGGCTGTTGACAGACTCTTTTGTTTTGCACCCCAACAACATATAAAAGTCTCCAGTCTCAACATTTAAAGGTGTATGGAAATAAAAATTAAACTTCTATAGTTCAGAAAGAGAATACAATTTTAAGAGACTTTTCATTCTAGGAGCTAGGTTGCGATTCGCGACTACACATATATGCCTCTTGTCATTGATTCATCAGAAGAATTCAGCAAGATCCCAGTAGTGCGTTGCTGCTCTGAAACTGATTTTAACTATGTGTTTAAAAAAAGCTTTTGCATGGGTTAAACATATAGAATTTTTAATTATTGCACTGTTCCTTACACATAGCTAACACATTTAGAACATTTTCTTTTTGCACTTATGTCTCTTTAAAAGCGACACTGAACCCAATTTTTTTCTTTTGTGATTCAGATAGAGGATGCAATTTTAAGCAAATTTCTAATTTACTCCTATTATAAAATTTTCATTATTCTCTTGGTATCTTTATTTGAAAAGCAATGTAAGTTCAGATGCCGGCCTATTTATGGTGAACAACCTGGGTTTTTCTTGCTGATTGGTGGATAAATTCACACACCAATAAACAAGTGCTGTCCAGGGTACTGCACCAACAATTGGCTGGCTCCTTAACTTAGATGCCTTCTTTTTCAAATAAAGATAGCAAGAGAACAAAGAAAAAATGATAATAGGAGTAAATTTGAAAGTTGCTTAAAATTCCATGCTCTATCTGAATCACAAAAGAAAAAAAAAATTGTTCAGTGTCCCTTTAACTTGGCTGTTTAAAGATTTTTGGATTAATAAATAAATGAAGTCACACTGAGTTATTTCTTTAAAATATATTTCTAGATTATTATGAAGAAATGAAGGAATATGGTCCGGTCTACACTCTGTGGTCTGCCTCCGAGGAGGAGTTGGTAGACTCTTTGAGAGGCGTTGCCGGAGGTATTGACAAGTGCTGTAAAATCATGGACTCTTTAAATTCTAATCTGTCCAGAGATCTCATTCCAATTATACATGAGTATGTTTTATACAGTGACACACTGTCGGTAAGTATTGTGCTGTTTATTAGCCATTTTCACAATAATTGAATAATTAGTCAATACATTTTGTTATTCTTAAAAGCCTGATCATTCTAATTAGTTAAGGAACACGTTCTACACACATTTTAATGAGAATTGTGCAGTTTCCCAATAACGCTTTATCTAATTTTGTTCAGTTTAAGGGACATTACCCAAATTCTGAATCGCTTGAAAATGATGAGGTATATCTGTCAAAGGCTGACCAGAAAATATTGCATGAACATTTCTTTGTAAAAAGGAAGATATTTTACCTCCTAATTTCCTGATTATGTACAGTCAACTCATTTTTTTTTTATTGTTTTAAAAGATAGATAATCCCTTTTATTACTCATTCCACAATTTTGCACAGCAAACATGGTTATATTAATACACTTTTTACCTCTGTGATTACCTTGTTTCTAAGCATCTTCTGAAAGCCCCCCTGATCACATGACTTTATCTATTGACTTGCATTTAAGCCAATTAGTGCTGTGTTGTTAGAATCCATGGACGTCAGCACAACATTATCTATATGACTCACATGAACTAGCTTCCCCTGATGTGAAAAGCAAATACAAAAGCAAGTGATCATGGGGCTGTCTTTAGGGACTTAGAAACAGACAGACATTTAGAGGTTTAAAGGTTATAAAGTATGTTAATATTACCATGTTGGTTGTGCAACGCTTGGGAATGGGTAGTAAAGGCAATGTCTATCTTTTTAAACAATAATAATTTTTGTGTTGACTATTCTTTTCAGAGGACCTGGTAGAGCGTGCATCTGTCATGTGCAGACACGGTCACTTTATATTCCTCCTAAGTTTAAAGGACCAGTAAATACATTAGATTTGCATAATCAACAAAGAGAACTAAGCAAAATTGAAAATAAAAGTAAATTGGAAAGTTGTTTAAAATGTCATGCTCTATCCAATCAATTTGTTTAATTTGTACTTTAATGCTGTCATGGAAAGGCACTACATTTTAATTGTACTTTCTATTTGAATAGTGTAAGTGGACATTCTAAATCTAATACATATATTTTAGTTTGTTAGATCATATTTTTTTTTTTTGCATTAGTGTCCCTAGAGATCTGTGTTTTAACCCCAGCAAGGCTTTCGCCCCCAGAGTGTACCTGAGTATTAAAACAATTTGTTCAAGTTAAACACGGTTATCTAGCGTCACTAATGTCCCTTTAATGTTTGCTTCTTTATCCCTTTAATCAATCAATCCAAAATAGAGAAATTCTATAACTGCCATTAATTCTACAAAGTTTTTATTGTATTTGTTTGAGACTAATATCTGTGGTTTCAAGTTAAAACATGCGGGTTGCCTTTTTCTATTTCTGTGTGAAGCTGAAAACTCTTTCTTTGCTTTATTCCAGGGTGTACTGAAACGAAGAGATTATATTCAGGCAGAGTTTGATAGTAAAGTGGAGATGCTTGCCAATAAAAAGGCAGATACAGAAGCAGTAAGTAGATAATTTATATACAGATACAAGTCAACAAATTCAAAACGCCAGAATCTGACATTATTCCGAAATCCAGATTTGTTCATTAAAGGGACATTGTACAGTAGATTTTTCTTTGCATAAATGTTTTGTAGCTGATCCATTTATATAGCCCACCTAGGAGTGTTTTTGTAACAATGTATAGTTTTGCTTATTTTTTTAATAACATTGTGCTGATTTTCAGACTCCTAACCAAGACCCAAAGTGTCAGATGTAGACTGAAGTATACAGATTCCTGCTTGCTCCTATTTGTGTAATAGGTCTTTACAAATTCAGGGGAGGGGGAAGTGTCTGCTCTTCATGTTTTCCCAGCCCATTTAACTGTGTGTCCCAGCCTAACCTCATCAACAGTGCTAAACTTGGAGCTTCATAGTAATTTTTTAAAAGTTTTTATACTGGATTTTTAGATCAGTATCTGTGCATATTCTTCTTTACAGTAGTGTCTATTATATGCAGTTATATGAAAATTGGTGTATACTGTCCCTTTTAACGTTTATTTTTTTTAAATAAAATTACTAACTATCACCATTTTCCCTGCCGGTAGGTCACAATCTTCTCTGCCTGCGTTTTTATGACATTTAAATATTATTTAAATTACATAATATATTATTGTTTATACCTGGTGCCTTCCCCTCTCCAAGCTGTTCCAATTTACAGATGCAAATTTACAAATATTCCGAAATCCAAATTTATTTATTTTTTCCCCCAAATGAGTTATTGAAAGAAAACAAAGTAAAATGTCAACATTTTCAAAAATGAAATAATAGACATAGACATTTAACAGTAGTCTACTACAGTTTAAGTAAACATATAGGGCAGATTATCGACCCTCTCGGTGTTTCAAGTTGATTTTTTAGAATGTAAAGACATGTCATCTAACCTGTCATATGAGATAATTTGGTAGCTTCCAATGATGACTGATCGCTGTCATATAGTATAGTGTTGAATTACTTTCTCAGGTTAGTTCCATACATACAATATATATATATATATATATATATATATATATATATATATATATATATATATATATATAATCTCACAGGAAATAGCTATTTCAATAGAAATAACTCAATAGGGGGCGCTCTAAAGCAATGACTGAATGAAGCATAACATACAGAAAATACTGTTAACACAATATAAATAGATGATAAAAATATTTAAAAAAAAAAAATAAAAAAATGATATGTAAGTATATTGTGAGATATCTCAAATGGCAATGATAGCCAAAAAGAAAAGTCAATTATTGGTGACAGTCCCAAAAAGTGACAACTAGATGGAAATCACAGGGAACATTCCAAGGATAAATGGCACCAGCAGCACTCTCCTCACATCACCAATGGCAGACGTCTATGAAAAGAAAAAGAAAAAAGTTGAGGCGCTTTGTGTGTACCAGTACAAACGGATAAGTGAGATGAAAAAAGGCCCACAACAGGGTACTCACATTCTGTAGGAGCACTCAGACAGTGCTATTAGGCGTGAACTGGGTACTCAACAGCAACCCAGCTTGCTGATACTTCCAGCGTGTCTCCAGGGACAATCCAGACACCCCCTTCTAGGACAGGAAAGGTAGATGATCCAGGTGGTAAACTCCAGCAGGCCAGGTAGTTCGTGCAGGTGATATCCAAGGCCCCCACAACAGGCAGGAGCAATCCCAGTACAGGGAATAAAAGCGGTGTGTTTGTTGGAAATGATCAGTAGCAGTTCCAGGTAAAATGTAAAAAAGGATAGATTTATTTAAAACAATTAAAAGGCTGGAACAATAGGGTAGGGCAAACAGGTATATATCTATAAATATATATTATATGCCTGATGAAACAGCACTATAGCTGAGAAACGCGTTGCATGATAATAGAGGGGACCTGTTTGCCCTACCCTATTGTTCCTAATAGCACTGTCTGAGTGCTCCTACAGTATACATAGTATAAATACTGTGATGATGGTAAAAAGCCAGTTTCTATGTCCTAACGATGAGTATATAAACATCCTGTAGTGATCTCTAATACAAGTAGCATATCCAGGCGGGGCAAGATGTGGTGGAGGAAGGTGGGAGGGATATAACTTTGAGAGGAGGGGAAGAGGGGGTGAAGTATGTCAATGCAGGTCGGATATAGGGGACCAATCCGCAATCTATGTTAACTTGTAAAGGGAAAGTTTGGGAATGGTGTAGTGTGTATTTTCCTGGGGTCTTCGCGGTAATGAAACCAGGGTTCCCATACAGCTAGGAGTAGAAACTTTTTTCCAATGTGGCAAAAAATTGAATTGCTGCTGTTAGTTCTGAAATATCGGCGGGCAATGATTGTTTCCAAGCTCTTGCTATAGTAAGTTTCATTGCGGCAAAGATGAAGATGGCAACTTTAGATTGCAAAGGAGGTAAGTTGGCCGGAAAAAAACATGGAAGAGGACTACCTCCGGTCTTTGCGGTATAGACAATCCAACTTTTTTGCATAAGTGGAAGACTTTATTCCAGCAAGGACCTAATGCAGGGCAACTCCACCAAATGTGGAGGTCAGACCCTGTTTTGCCACATTTTCGCCAACATAGGGGGGATATTAGCGGGAACATCTTTGATAACCTATCAGGTGTGTAGTACCATCTAAGGAGTCTTTTCATATGTGATTCAATAGTGTTTGCACAATGTAAATTTTTTTTGTCAGTGTTATAGCACGGTGTAGGTCCTTGTCAGTGATGGTCCTAGATAGGTCAAATTCCCAGGCCCTAAGTTGCCAAATTCTGTCAGAATTGGTAGATGTCTGGATCATAGTGTAATGGTACGATAGGGTTTTGTGGGTTTTTGTCTTTATTTTCCATAGTTTTTCCCTAGTGGTCAGAGGCCAGCATTCAGATTTGGGGAAGCCCCAGGATATTAGAAAGTTGTATAGCCTAGAGTATTCAAATAGGACCCAAGAAGGTGGGTCCTGTAGTATAGAGTCTATTCTTTGTGGTGGGGTTAGTGTTTCAGAAGAGTAAAGTTGTGAGACATGATACAGGTCCCATTTTTTCCATTGTATGGTATGCATGTCTGGTAATGTAGTCAGTAAGCTAGGGATAGAATGTAGTGGAGAAGGATGCGGTGCAATTGCAGAGAGGTGTCTAAGAGATTGCGAAACTTTTAAGTTGTCCCGAATAATGGCATTGTTAATCTTCAATTCATCAAGGCGATAGGTCGGGATCCAAAGAAGGTCTTCCAATCTCCGCCCCAAAGGTAGGCTAGATGTTTCAACATCCTTCCACCTCTACGGCTCGCCTTTGTCCGCCCATGCAGAAATGTGTGTTAATTGAGAGGCCTCATAATAGCTTTGGATAATGGGCATAGCAATACCGCCCTGGCCAAACTGTTTATGTTTTATTTTTAACGCTATGCGTGGTCTGGAGGAGCCCCAAACATATCTCTGGGACAGAGATTGAAGTTTACAGAGTAGCATCTTAGGGACATTAAGAGGCAAGCATCTAAAGTAATAAAGGACCTTGGGAAGGATAGACATTTTCAGCAACGCAACACGCCCCAGCCATGAAGCTTCCTTAAAGTATCAGGATTTAATAAGCGCTGAAACCTCTTGTAGTATATTACTATAGTTTTTATCAACAACAAGTTTAAGGTCAGGTCCAATTGTAATCCCAAATGTCGAATAGTGTCTTGTGACCATTGAAAGGAGTACGTTTGTAGAATTTCCAATACAAATGCAGGGATATGAATAGGCAATGCCTCAGTTTTAAGAAGGTTAATTTTATAGTAGCTGTACGTTCCAAAGTCGGCTATGATGTCAAATAACATAGGCAAGGAGCCTAATGGGTTAGTCAAGAAAAGGGTGACATCATCGACGAAGAGGGCAATCTTTTCACCCTTTCCGCTAAGCGGTACCCCCTGGATTAGAATTGCTAATGGACTGCGCTAAAGCCTCAATGGTCAACACAAAGATTAGGGGGGAGAGTGGGCACCCCTGTCTTGTGCCAGTGGTAATCAAGAACTCCAGGGAGAAGAATCCAAGCCCTCTGACCACAGCTGAGGGGTCTGTATATAGTCCCTGAATTGCTGTAACTACTTCACATGGGAAACCGAACTGTGCCAGAACTTGCCACAGATAATCCCATCTGACCCTGTCAAATGCCTTTTCTGCATCTAGAAACAGGGCCAGCATAGGACACCTCAGTATTGAGGCCTCCGAGAAAACATTCAGAACTCTCCGGGTATTGTCATGACCTTCTCTGCCAAACGTGAACCCCACCTGATCAGGGTGTATAAGTCTTGGAAGCAGTAGTCTAAGATGATTTGCCCAGAGTTTGGCATACAATTTGGCATCCGCGTTAATCAGCAAGATTGGCCTATAACTGCTGCATTGGGAAGGAATCCTTATTAGGTTTTGGTATAGGTAGGATAATCGCCTGCTGAAACTCTTTTCTCAGTAAACCTATTTTTTTTGCTTCAGTGAAAACCTGCAAGAGGATGCTACTTAGATCTGTTCTAAAAATGTTATAAAAAGTTGCCTGGAGCTTTATTATTCTAAGTGTGTTTAATGGCCAGCTAGAGTTCATTCAGTGTGAACGGGGTATTAAGTGTTTCACTATCAGCTGCAGAGAGTGATGGTAGATTACGTTTATTTAAAAAAGAGACTATAGATTGGACTGAGGCTTCTGTGTTCGCCATAGAGAGTTTGAGGTTATAGAGCTTGGAGTAGTACTCAGCGAATGTTTCCCCAATCTCTTTAGGCAAGTTAACTACTTGATTGCCCCGCAATAAAGTCAGGATTTTGGCCGCGGCAGTTCTGCCACAAAGTTTACAGGCCAGTAGGGTAGAGGCTTTGTTTCCCTGATAGTACATCAATTGTTAGAAACGGGATTACGCATCTCGCACTCTTTCTAACTCTTTGTCAGATAGTTGGGTTCTCAAGCTTTTGATTTCATCAGCTAACTGTGGGGAAGGTGAAGATTTGTTTATCAGTTCTTTAGCTCTCAGAGAAGCAACTAGTAGTCCCAGTGGGGCACCCAACTGGGTCCGAGTAGCAGCTTGTTTCCTAATGCAAATACCTCTAACGTAGGCCTTAAGCGAGGCCCAAATTGTTTGATATGGCATCTGAGGGGTTTCATTTATCTCTATAAACTCTGCAATAGAGGTTTGAAGAGAGGTTCTGAATCCCTGATTATGTAGCAGCTGTCTTGGGAATTTCCAACTTGGTCTAGATGTTTTGGCCAGGTCAATGGAAAGGGTAAATAGAATGTCATGGTCAGACTAAGAACAGATCCGTATGTGCGAGTTAACTACTTTTGTTAAGTGTCCAAGAATCAGTGAATAGATAATCCAGTCTAGAGTATGAGTTGTGTGGTCTGGAGAAGTGTAATCTTTATCATTTTAGTGTTGGCCCAGCCATATATCGTATAAGTTATATTGTGTTTCATTCTGTCAAAATTTGGTAGCAGTACTTATAGTGTAGGTGTCAATTTATTTGCCTGTCTGGACCTTTTTGTCCCCTGATGGATCCCATATCATATTACAATCTCCTCCAAAAACCACAGTACCTGCTTTGAGCTGTTCTACCTTAGATAGTACATCCTTCAGGAATCTAGGTTGGGGACATACATGTTAACCAGAGTGTATAACAAACCATTTAGTTCACAAATGAGCAATAAATATCTACCCTGATCATCTGTCTCCTTGTATATAAGTTCAAAGTTTATAGTTCCATGGACAATAATTGCCACACCCCTTGATTTTTCTACAAAAGATGAAAAAAATATGGAAGGGTATTCAGAGGATCTGTATGGATCTTGGTATGAGGCCCGCCAGTGGGTTTCCTGTAAGAAAACAACTTGAGCTTTCAGGGATTTCATAGAATTAGTTAAGACTCCGCTTAGTAGGCAAATTTAGGCCTTTAGTGTTTAGTGTAGCGAATGTGATAAGATCAGGGGACCCTTCCATTTTAGTTACTCTAGTGTGTGTGAAAATGGGAGGTGATGGAGGTAAAGGAAAGACGAGGGCAGGTATAGAGTAGGGTCTTAAGGGGGGGGGGGGGAGAAATAAAGTACTCATCCCACCTGAACCTGCTCTATGTTCAATCGTTTATAAACTAATTGTAGTTTATGGTCTCCAAGCAGAATACACTGAGAAACAAAGGAGCAGTTTGTTAGGTACTAATAGTAATACAAGGATGATAACAGTAATAAATAACCTTTAAAACTTGGTTGAACGCAGTAACAATATAGGTATGTTAAATAATGAACAATCTGTTGTCAGTATATAATTGTGTTTTTCTATATGTAACAAATAAGGTGGTCTGGTTCACCACCAGTGGAAGAGGTTTACCTAGTAAAAGGGTTGGCCTCTTCGGTCCCCGTAGCAGGGGATAATACAAACAGTATTTATGTGAATAGGGGGTTGTTACAACTAAATAGCTGTGTAGAAGTATTGACACTTTGAAGGGGGAAATGGACTGTGCAGCAGTATTTTTGTATCATATATGTAAGTTACATGTGAGGTTATCAGATTAGTTATAAGCTTCCTCACTGAAATGGAGTATGGGGTGGGAGTTAGATTAATTGCATCTCAGCAATATCAACCATTGCCTCATCCCCTCTAGTGTGCCAGTAGTTTGTCCCCTACCATCTATATATCTATAGGACCTTTCGATACGGGCTAGTGAAGGGGTTACAGAATCCTATCTGTAGGGCCTATCTATGAAGTAAGGGAAGAACTAGGAAGCTCAGGGGCTAGAGGTGTAGTGTTTAACCCTAGGGGCGAGTAAATCCAATCTGACTAACCATTCTAGGCTATTGTGTTAGCTTCAAGGACCCTCCGGGATCTAATTCTTCTGTAGTGTATATCTTGGGTATTTGCACAGACAGGGTGAGATAACCCTGATAGGTAGGTTACCGAACCTAGACAGGTTGTAGGCCCATCGTACACAGGGCAAAGGTGTTTGAGTTCAGTGAGCCGATGAAACATCGATTAATGTTGGATAGAATTAACTGTTACTATATTTACATTTAGCAGTATAGAATTGTGCCCTAGATGCATTGTGAAACCGTTTAGTAGGTCTTGGATAGATAACAGCGTGGCATTGGATACAGGTATAGTAGAATACATGATATCATACCTAGTGTGAGGATGTAGCTTCAGAGTAGCGTGTGAGGTATAGGTTATAATTATGAAATATGTCAGCTACAAAGTAAAGTAAATCAGCTGGGGCTAAACCGTAATGACTATTATTCCAGCATTGAGGGCCCTCTAGAAATAGAGCTTAGCTGTGAATCAGACCTCGGGCATCTCCGAACACAAACCAGAAAGGGAGGAACAACAGTTAAATGTAGGTCATCCAACCTAAATAAATCCCATCCTCTCAGGCTATGTACCAAAGATGCCTGCGGTCAAAGAGCACGGCAAACATCAAATACAATTAAACATTTAGCTTGCAATACTGATACACTTCACAGTACAAATCTGTATGTTAGGTAAGTTCCTAACATCAGGTAGATGTCCTCTGTGGTAAGGGACACCACTCAGGAGCTGCAGGATGCAGTTTGGAGGCTGAGAGTTCTCTAGCTGGCTGTTCCGCAGAGGGAGTGATCCCCCATTCCTTGAGAAGACGGAATCCCTCTTGTGGGGCAATGATGGTGTGGGTATTGCCATTTCTTGTAACAATTAACTTGGTTGGGTAGCCCCAACAATATCGAATGTTCTCTGTTCTCAGGGTCTGAGTAATGGATCTGAACGTCTGTCTTCTTTGAAGAGTGTAACTGGAGATGTCAGGAAAGATAGCCACTTGTTGAAATTTAGTTGGAAGTTGTTGTTTATTGGCTAGTTCCCGAAGTATACGCTCCTTATGGGTAAAGAAGTGTACCCTAGCAAGGACATCTCAGGGTTTCTCTTGAGACACAGTCTGTGGCCTTGCAACTCGATGGACCCTGTCCAAAATGAGACCGGGAGGATCTAAAAAAGGTAGGAGGCCTTTACAAAGTTCCATGACATAGGATTCTAACTCCAAAGGGCCTACGAGATCCCTCGGAACCTTAGTTTATTTTTTTTTGGATCTGTCCTCCATGTCTGCTAGCTTTAGTTCCAGGTCTGAAATTTGAACAGATAGATTATGCGAGTATGAGAGGAGGTTTTCGTGATCTATAGCTAAGTCCTCATGCTTGCGCTCAAGAATTTCAGTGCGTTCCCCCAGAGCAGCTATTTCTCTATGTAACTCAGCGGTAGAGCCTTTGATCTCTTTGGTTAGAGTGTCCTGTAATATATTCATACGTCTGGTCAGAACCTCCACAATGTTAGAGGACACGGTGTCAGCTGTGGGTGATTGGGAGTCCATACTGCTTTCTGAGTAACTTAGATCGAACGGATTAGGATCTCTGGTGGAGTGGCCCCTCGAAGGGGGTTGATCTTTGAAGTGGTCTGCTACTGTTTTTTTTAGGAGGTTGTGTTAACTTAGGTTTTCGTTCAGCAGTTTGAGACATAGTATATAGCCAGGGCTGTCCAAACTAGCCACAGAGGACAAGAAAGCACACAGTGAGTTCTTAGTGTAGGAACATAGTTGATACAAAAATAAGCAGCCATGGTCAGTAATACCATTCTAGACAGAATGTAAACATAGGAGGGTGATGAGTATCACTTTAGGGTACCTCGTATAGTGCCTTTGAACCGTTTCAGGTAGGCCCAAGAGATTGTATAACTTTTAGTTGGGTTTATCAAAATACTTGAGGCCGGGGGCCCCTGTTTGCAAGATGCCGTCAGGCTTAGGTTGCTGGGATATCCGTACTAGTAATGGGTAGGGAACCGTGAGCAATAGGGTCCCAGGTGACCTGGGTATGGAAATCCAACAGACGACAGTAAGTGACCAGCAATATCTAGTCTGTATTGGTTGATATAGGGGAGCAATATCCTTAAGAGATCCCTTAGGCACTTAACAGGAGAGGTTCAATTTATAGGTGTGTATTACAGCTTAGCCCCCTTGATTCAGGGCCCAGATGAGTAAACCACGTGTAGTGCTGAGATTATGGCCATTTAAAGGATGGTTATCGTATAGGTCTGTGGGTCACTTTTTTAGGAGTAGGTGTTTTAGTGAAGGTATTAGTGTGATAAACTGATAAACGTGTGGGGCTCCTTGCGTAGAGGTGGCTAGGATATCCTATTTAGGAACCTTGAGGTGCTAGGCATTATTATAGTCCACTACAGGAGTGAAGTATGGCATCTTTTCACGCAACTAATGCGGGTCGTTACTGCCGTGGGCTGGGTGATATGGCACCAATCTTAGAGGATAAGGGGGCGACTGTGCAATTTCAGGCCTTATAGATACGTGTATGGCCCGGTTAGTGGGATGTGTGATAGCCTTCAGGGGCGAAAGTTTTACCCCTGCCCGTTGCTGTGTAGTGGAAGGCCTCGGTGGAAGTCACTATCCGGCCATTAAACTGTAGTAGTTCAGTCATGGTGTATTTGTGGCAGCAGCAGCTCCGGAGCGGAGCCCCAACTCTCCAGAGCACTAGGCTGAGTTAGCATGCCGATGTGTTAAGCGGTGATGTAACTCGGAGTCCCACTATGCCGAATCTGACGAACCCTGTTGTGGCCTTAGTTCTGTATATAAGTTGGGGTGGAACAATCAGTGCTCAGGTCACCAGCAACGTCCAGATTATTATAGAGTCGTCCAGACTATTTAATATCCCAATACAAAAAATGGAAAAGGCAGCACCAGCTTTAAATTTTTAAAAAAAATCATCCTTTATTTTCCTTAGAGGCTAAACAAAGATGACATGGAATGAACGTCTGACGCGTTTCACGCCCCCTAGTGGCGTTTTATCAGGGGGCGTGAAACGCGTCAGACGTTCATTCCATGTCATCTTTGTTTAGCCTCTAAGGAAAATAAAGGATGATTTTTTTTAAAAATTTAAAGCTGGTGCTGCCTTTTCCATTTTTTGTATTGCTGATTGGGGCAATTGATTCGTTGCCCACTTAGGCATTGCACCCAGTCACCGCATGTCCTACTTGCCCGTTTTGCCAATACCACGGCGGCGTCCGTGACATCATCACCCTGAGCCACAGTCCGGGCCGGCCTGAGAGTTTGGAGCGGCCGCTAGCCTTGCACCTGTATTTAATATCCCAGTCTAGGGTATAATAAATGGGATTTTTGGTACAAATTGTACAGAGCTTCTGCAAAGTGCGTCTTGTCAGTTTGACGGTTAGCTCCGCCCTCCGAAATCCAAATATTTTACCGTCCCAAGCAGTTTGGAGTTTTGTTCCTGTGTTTAGTTTTGTAACTAAAAAGTGACATAATTACATGCTATACATCTTACATAGTTTCTCTACAACAAAAAATGGAAAGAGATCTGGTCAATTCAAATGACTTCAGCAGCTTTTATAATAATCCGCATTGCACTATATTAAATTGGATAGTAGATGTTCTGTTGGTCAAGGAATTAACATACTATTGCTGCTTTAGATGTTCCTGCCCTAGAGAAATATAATTTGATTTGCCTGTAATAACCATTTATGTATTCAGTGTGCAGAGCAGAAAGAATGATGAATCCAGATTTCAACAATCTGAATTTTATTAAGTATATCAAAGCAGGTGTTCGGGTGTCATATTCTTATAACTTATTTTACGCCAGCAGGAAAGCACAGAAACATTACTCTGATTCGTGACAAAGTCTAAATATTTTTGTTATTTTAGTACATGTAGAGCGAGAAAAAAATCCATCTTAAAAACAATTAAAATCTTCCTTAAAGGACCATTAAAGGGACAGTCTACAATATAATTTTGAATGTTTCTTTCCATAAGGCAGGGAGAGTCCCCGACTTAATTCCTTACTGTTGGGAAATACAACACCTGGCCACCAGGAGGAGGCAAAGACACCCCAGCCAAAGACTTAAATATCCCTCCCACTTTCATTATACTCGCTGTCATTTTATGCCTTTTGTCACTAGAGGAATTGGCATAAGATTCAGTTAGTCCTGTAATGAGTATGTTCTCTTCAAGAGAGGACTGGAGTTTTAAGTAATCCTATAAACCTCTCAGTGACAGTATTGATGAAAGTTAGAGTTTGGAGATGCAGGGAAAGTTTTTCTGCGAAACCATCCAGGTTGTTAGCTAACAACTCCTGAGCAATGTCAGTGTTGACAAGTTTCACTGCTTGCTTTTAATCACTCAGGTCCCTGTCAGAGCGTTGCTACAAGGCTGTCGCACTTGAGAGGCTGTATCTGTTCCACGACATGGATCCTAGAGGGTAAGTCCACTTTGTTATAGCAGGGACTCCTGTATAGGGTTACAGTGTGACTCCTCTATACCTCAATAGAATCAAAGGTTAATATCTACTTCAGGGAAATTATTGGGAACAGTTATGGGGATTTTTATGTTCTGCATTAGGTTTGGGCTTTTGAACAGACAGGTTTCACTTTCGTTTTTGAATGTTGCACAGCTCATATTAGCTTAACACTCTCTTGCATAGCAGGGGAAGTCCTGTCTTGCGCACAACGTTACCAGGTGCGGCCTCTTTCACTTCCTTGCGATCCTGCTGCAGACAGCACTCCTGAGGAGAGTGTTTCACTGATCATTTCTCTGGGTCTAGGAGGTGGTGAGTGCCTCAGCCTCTGGTATTGTAAAGGTGCCTGTTTATATTAACACTTGTTTTTCTTTTTTAACACACAATGAGTCCATGGATCATCTTAATTACTAATGATATATTCACCTCCTGGTCAGCATGAGGAGGCAAAGAGCACCACAGCAGAACTTTCAAATAGCTCCTCCCTTCCCTCCCATTCCAGTCATTCTCTTTGCCTACGTTAGTGCTAGGAAGAGGTAAAGTTAGGTGTTAGAAAAGATTCTTCAATCAAGAGTTTATTATTTTTAAAGTAGTACAAGATTGTGCTGCTTTTTTCTGGGGTGTAGCCGTAGTCCATATCAGTCTCTTCAGTAGAGCGTTGGTGGCTTTAGAGCAAAGGGAACTTGTGGGACATAATTCTCAATGCGCCTCCCATACTGATGCTGCCCTAACTCTGAAAAATCTGAGGGATATTACTCAGTATTTTCTCTTAATTCACAGGTCCATGTGTGGAATAGGACCTCGCAAACCTGGGAGCTGCCTTTGCTGTCAGGCAGAATGTGAGGTAAGTGCCGACTTTTATTTCTGGGGTTTATAGAAGAAAGAAAAACTCTGAAGTTGGCCACTTACTTTGTAAATGAGACATATAAGGAAGCCCTTAGTGGATATGGGCACTTTATTTTACTCAGATAGGAATTCTCCTTATACTTGGGAGACTATAATCGACAGCTAGACGCAGGCACTGGGCAATCATTTGTGGTGTTTCACATCTCCCGGCGGTTGCTTAAACAAACATGCCGACCGGGAGATGACTGTTCTGACATCGCCCTCGACGGGCGTAATTGGGCACTACACTCAGGAGACTATTTCTATCGGTTAGAGGCAGGCATTGGGGCAATCTAACAATTACAGTGGTCACATCTCCCGGCGGTTGCATAAACATCATGCTGACCGAGAGATAACTGTATTGTCAACGCCCACGACGGACGGTCCTTGGGGAGGTGGCATTTGCATAGCGCGCCTCTTTTCCCCTTCTCTTCCGGAGAACCTAAAATTACACTGCGTAAGAGTAAGTTGGGCAGTTACTGGTCCTATTACGCGTTTTCACATATATCAAGCGTAATTAGGACCGGAGACTGTCTTCCGCTGTTGCGGTGAAGTTCCGGATCTGAATGTACTACTCAGATGGAGTAAGTTTTATGGTTCAGGCAGGCACCTCAGCAGTTGCATGCTGAGGGATACTGTTAAATTTCACGGTTAGTTAAGGTGTTATGCCCTATTTTCACACAAATAATAAAAAGAAAAAAAGAAAAGTTTCCTTTTTTAAAATTTAAAGTGACAGTAACGTTTTTGCATATTTTGCTTTGATTAAAAATTTTTTTTTTTGGAGAACTTGGTATGCAAATGTGGAATCATCAAATCGTTTCTGTTGCTCATGTATGTGAAGAACTTATTCCTTAGGGATAGTCTTTTTTTCTGAGACAACATTTTCCAATGAGGATGTTATCCAGAAATTTAATTACAATTATTATTATTATTGTCTTGTATTTGTATAGCGCCGCCAACTTCCGCAGCGCAATTACAATGTTCAATATACGCCATTTCTCTTACATGGTGTATCCAGTCCACGGATTCATCCTTACTTGTGGGATATTCTCAATCCCTACAGGAAGTGGCAAAGAGAGCACACAGCAGAGCTGTCCATATAGCTCCCCTCAGGCTCCGCCCCCCCAGTCATTCTCTTTGCCGCTCTAACAAGTAGCATCTCCGCGGGAGGGTAAAGTGAATGTGGTGTTAGATGAAGGAAGTAACCAAGATCATCAAATGGGCGGAGGATCACTCCTGCCATCTATCTGCAATTCACATCCCAGGGGTAGACAACTGGGAGGCAGATTTTCCATCCTGGGGAGTGGGAACTCCACTCGGAGGATTTTGCTCAGCTGACCCAGCTATGGGGCATTCCAGAGTTGGATCTGATGGCGTCCCGTCAGAACACCAAACTTCCCCTTTACGGATCCAGGTCCAGGGATCCCAAGGCGGCATTGATAGATGCTTTAGTAGCGCCTTGGTCATTCAGTCTAGCTTATGTCTTTCCGCCGTTTCCTCTTCTCCCCCGGCTAGTAGCCAGAATCAAACAGGAGAAGGCTTCAGTAATTCTGATAGCACCTGCGTGGCCACGCAGGACTTGGTATGCAGACCTAGTGGACATGCCATCGGTTCCACCATGGAAACTGCCATCGAGGCAGGATCTTCTAATTCAAGGTCCATTCAAGCATCCAAATCTAGTTTCTCTGCAACTGACTGCTTGGAGATTGAACGCTTAATTCTAGCTAAGCGTGGGTTCTCTGAATCAGTTATAGATACTCTGATCCAGGCCAGAAAGCCTGTCACCAGGAAAATTTACCATAAGATATGGCGGAAATATCTTTGTTGGTGTGAATCCAAGGGTTAGGATTCCAAAGATATTGTCTTTTCTCCAAGAAGGATTGGAGAAAGGTTTGTCAGCTAGTTCCTTAAAGGGACAGATATCTGCTCTGTCTATCCTGTTACACAAGCATCTGGCAGCTGTACCAGACGTTCAGGCGTTTGCACAGGCCCTAGTTAGAATCAAGCCTGTCTACAAACCTGTGGCTCCTCCATGGAGTCTAAATTTAGTTCTTTCAGTTCTTCAAGGGGTTCCGTTTGAACCTTTGCATTCCATAGATATTAAGTTATTATCTTGGAAAGTTTTGTTTTTGGTAGCTATTTCTTCTACTCGAAGAGTTTCTGAATTATCTGCTTTGCAGTGTAATTCAACCTATCTGGTGTTCCATGCAGATAAGGTTGTTTTGCGTACCAAACCTGGTTTCCTTCCAAAAGTGGTTTCTAATAAGAATATTAACCAGGAAATCATTGTTCCTTCTCTGTGCCCTAATCCAGTTTCTAAGAAGGAACGACTGTTACACAATCTTGATGTGGTTCATGCTTTAAAATTCTATTTAAATGCAACTAAAGATTTCAGACAAACATCATCCTTGTTTGTTGTCTATTCGGGTAAGAGGAGAGGTCAGAAAGCGACTGCTACCTCTCTTTCCTTCTGGCTGAAAAGCATCATCCGATTGTCTTATGAGACTGCTGGACAGCAGCCTCCTGAACGAATTACAGCTCATTCCACTAGAGCTGTGGCTTCCACATGGGCTTTCAAGAATGAGGCTTCTGTTGAACAGATTTGTAAGGCAGCGACTTGGTCTTCACTGCATACATTTTGCCAAATTTTACAAATTCAATACTTTTGCTTCTTCGGAGGCTATTTTTGGGAGAAAGGTTTTGCAAGCAGTGGTGCCTTCCGTTTAGGTTACCTGACTTGTTCCCTCCCTTCATCCGTGTCCTAAAGCTTTGGTATTGGTATCCCACAAGTAAGGATGAATCCGTGGACTGGATACACCATGTAAGAGAAAACAGAATTTATGCTTACCTGATAAATTACTTTCTCTTACGGTGTATCCAGTCCACGGCCCGCCCTGGCAATTAAGTCAGGTTCAAATTTATTTTTTGTAAAACTACAGTCACCACTGCACCCTATGGTTTCTCCTTTTTCTCCTAACCGTCGGTCGAATGACTGGGGGGGGCGGAGCTTGAGGGGAGCTATATGGACAGCTCTGCTGTGTGCTCTCTTTGCCACTTCCTGTAGGGATTGAGAATATCCCACAAGTAAGGATGAATCTGTGGACTGGATACACCGTAAGAGAAAGTAATTTATCAGGTAAGCATACATTCTGGTTTTTTTGCCTTGAGTCCCAAATTTTATTGCCCTCACATGCAGTGCCCTGCGCTTCCTCTATAACTCATTTTGGGGTTACGTTACAGAACTTCGCTCTTCTCATATGTTCTGATGCGTTGCCTGCTTTCACAATATTAATGGGAAAGCATTAGAGGAAGAACAGACTTTCAGCAAACGAGGTTTCTAACACAGTGTAATTCCTCTTGTTGATGCCGAACTTGTATCTTTCAAGTTTAAGCCACATCACCTCCATCTGTTACTCAAAGAGGTTTTAGCTACATTGGACTACAGCTACTCCTCAGTCGTAGTCCTTAAAAAAAAAAAAAAAGTTTTTGTACACTAGGGCTTACAATGGCAGCCATCTGTGTTCATTGCTATCGTCACTAGTGCGGCAGCATATTGGTTGAGGCGTTGCCTGATGCTATCAGGACAGAAAATTCTTTGAATGAAATCTAGGATTGGATAAGAGCCCTTAAACTGGCTAATTCCTTTATTACGGATGCTTCCCTTCAAGTTATCAAAGCTGGGAGCAAAGATTTTGGATTTCTCTATTCTAGCTCGCACAGTCTTATGGTTAAAACCTTAGTCTGCGGATGTGTCCTCTGAGTCTTAGCTTCTGTACCTTATCAGATAGCTCAGCCGGCTAAGGCGCTGTGGCTAAGTTCTGTAGCAAGATAAAACCTGGCGCAAAACCTGGTGTCTTACAAAAGATACATAGATGATATTTTAATAATTTGGAAGGGAAATAATACCTCGTTAATTGAATTTTTCACTGCTATGAATACTAATGATAAAGGACTGTCTTTCACTTATGAATTAAGTAAAGAAAAAATCTCTTTTCTAGATCTTGACATTATACTAGAAACAGACAAATTTATTACTAAAACCTTTTTTAAGAAAGTTGACTCAAACAACTTTATACACGCAGATAGTTGCCATTTGCCAAAATGGAAAAATAATATCCCCAGAGCGCAGTTCCTACGAATAAGAAAGAACTGTTCCAGTGTAATGGACTACGAGGAACAAGCAAAAATCTTGAGTCTAAAATTTGGTGAAAAAGGCTATGAAGATAAACTAATAGAAGACAATCTTGAAGAAATTAGGCTTACGGATAGACAGCAGCTATTAAAATATAAAAACAAGACTATAACAGAAAGTAGAGATACTGATGAGATAACAGTCCCCTTTATAACACAATACAATGGAGAACATAAAAGAATAGAGAAAATTATTAGAAAACATTGGCATCATGTCAGAGAGGATCCCATTATAGGAGATAAAATTTCAAAAAATCCGAAATTCATCTACAAAAAAGCTAGAAATTTAAAAACTATGCTAGCACCAAGTGAATTTAAAACAAAGCATAATTTAAAAGAACAGGACCTATCAGGCAACCCACTATGTGGTTTTTTCCCATGCCATTGCTGTAGATCCTGCAATTATAGCAGTAAAATTAAAGAATATGAATCAACACAAACCGGTGAGATATTCCCTATTAGAGACACCATACGTTGTACCGATAAGGGTATAATCTATTTACTACAATGTAGCTGTAAAAAACAATACTTGGGGGAGACCTCAAGAACATTAAGGGAACGAATAAGAGAACATCTCTGCATAATAGAGAAAGGAAAAATGGAAACACACTTATATAAACATTTTAGAGATGTACACAATAACAGAATAAAAGACCTTTCCTTTTGGGGTATAATGAAAGTGAAACCTGATTGGAGAGGAGGTAATTATGAGACAAAGCTACTTAAAAAAGAAGCAGAACTAATATATAACATGAAGACCTTACACCCCTTAGGGCTTAACTCAGAATTAGATCTAACACCATTCATGTTTGACTGATAGAGTGAATGTCTGAGCAACATTAGCTATAAGTTTTGAAATCGCTATACATAATTTCTAACAAATAATTTTATTTTTATTTCTATAATTATACTTCTTTATATAATTTTTATATATACTGTATTGCCTTATATCCGTAGAGGTCCACACCCTGCAAGCTATATACTACTAAAAACAAAGAGAAATAGCGTTTTTTGGCAATATGAATCTCCTGTCTAAACAGTAATTAGTCACCCTGCAAGCTATAGAAAAAGAAAAAGCACTTTTTGGCAATAGGATTTTCCTGTCTATAATGTAATTAGTCCGCTGTTCACTTATCACATATAGATGTGACCATAGTTAGTTTGAGGTTTTTTAACACTGTTATATGTACAGAATACTCGTCTGTGTTTTATTCTGAATTAAAGGACTTTCTATTGTGCACTTGGAAAATGGTAATTTTACCAGCACCACCTTAAAGAAGGCACCTGGGAAACTCACACCCTTGTATTAAGATCCTCCAATCACAAACAAGAGGAGGGGTATTTAATAGCACCCAAGACAAACATTTAATACTTCTTGAAAAAGCCCCAAGGAAGGGGGGAAACGCGTTGAAGTTGGCCCACTGTTTTACCTTCAAAGGAAAAGAACATTATTACCTCAAGCGTGAATTTAAAGACGTTTGGTAAGCCCTGCTCCTGAATCGGTTCCTTTTGTTTTGGATACAGCCCAAACCTGAGCACAGCTGTTGACGACCGCACGCAAACCTCAATACACGTAAGCGGAGACGTCACTCTGATACAGCCAAGGTAACCGGAATAGCCTAAGCAGCCTGCACCGCACACCGCTTTCACAGAGGATAGCGGTAAAGAAAATCAGCCTGCGATAGGTGACAAAGACCCAGAAAACTAAAGATTCAACAAGGGGATTTCACACAGCACTTGAGTATTGCTAAGAGTGCACGGCTCCTGGCAGCCACCCCCACCAACGGACATAACGCCGGCCACCTCAGGTACCCCTCTCATATGCTAGTGTGATCCAATACTCATCTGAGCAAGATCAACAGCATATGAGAGTGAACTGTTCACAATCTGCATTAAGCCCTTACTTGATCGTATCACCACTTGTACCTATGACCGGTCAATCGCACTTTATTACCTGTCTGCATAGATAGACTCTGTCATTTTTTGGGCAGCTACCACTTGCCTAATTAGTTTTATTTCAGCTTTTTTACTATTGTGCTTTTTAACTAATTTGCCTGATTTTATTATTGTATTTTATTACTGGACGTCCAGCCTGCCAATATTTGTATTTATTTGGTTGTATGTATTCTTAACATCCTTAACTTAAGTGTAGCCTTGTGATTACTATTGATACCTTTGCTATATTGTTCTTATTTAGGATTAACCAAACATTAGTGTGTAGGATAGTTGATATACTTACCTATTGTTATTTGCTTGTTCGAGCTCATCTTTAGAGCTAGGTTATTCATTTGTTCCACTACACACCAGACACATATGTGCAATTTTATTTAGGCTTATTGTTATATTCTTATTATTTTTTGCAATAAACATTTAAGTTTTTATTAATAATTTTTTTGACCTTTTTGTCTTATTAGCTATTTGCTCTTGATGATTATCCATTATTAATAGACTATTGTCACTTTTGCATTTTGGGTATAATCTCTCCCTCTTGCTTACCTTGAGAATTACTCACATTATTTATTTAATCACTACCTAGCTGTTAGCGCCAGTACTATCTCTCCCTATATTCTAACTTCTTTTGGTCTCTGTGAGAGGGACCATTTTTGTACTTGGCTGGTAGAAATAAGCGCTGATTCTACTTCTCACCTAAGTTCTGTAGCAACCCAAGGGTTGCAGTTTCAATCCCCGGCGAGGTCAACTCAACATTTCATTCTTCTGAGGTGGATTAGATGAGCAGCGCCTTGAGACCCTTACGGGTGATTAGCCATACTTTTCAAGTACCCCATACATTCATTCATAATTTTTTAGCTATTCCTTACAAGATGAAGACCTTGTTTGGACCTGCCCTGTCGGAGATTATTTCTGACATCACGGGAGGTAAGGGTCACCTTCTCACTCAGGATAACAGAAAAGGACGACAGAGTAATTTTCGTTCCTTTCGAAATTTCAAGGGAAATTCTTCCTCTACTGCCTCCAAACAAGATTAGTCTAAACCTGCATGGAGACCCAATCAATCTTGGAATAAGAGAAATAATCCAAAAAGCCTGCTGTTGGATCAAGGACAGCATGAAGGGCATGCCCCCTATCCGAGACTTTCCTTCTTCGCTCAGGCTTGGGTTCGAGATGTTTAGGATCCCTGGGATACAGGTTAGAGTTCAAAAGTTTTCCTCCCAGAGGCATGTTTCTGTTTTCAGGATTGTCTGTAGACCAGACAAAAAGTGAGGCCTTCTTACACTTCGTAAGAGACCTTTCCAACCTGGGAGTGATCGTTCTTGTTCCGTTACAAGAACAGGGTTTGGGATTTTATTCCAAGCTTTTCATGGTTCCCAAAAAAGCAGGGAACGAATCTTCAAGCCAATTTTAGATCTTAAGAGTCTAAACAAATTTCTCTGAGTACCTTCCTTCAGGATGGAAACTATTCGTTCCATTCTCCCTTTGATCCAAGAGGATCAATTTATGACAGCAGTGGATTTAAAGGACGCGCACCTGCATGTTCCCATTTACAGGGATCATTTCATGTTCCTAAGGTTTGCTTTTCTGGACAAACACTTCCAGTTCATGGCTTTTCCCTTCGGTCTTGACACAGCTTCCAGAACTTTCACAAGGGTTTTGGGATCACGGTTTGCTGTACTTCGGTTAAGCATGCTTAAGTAACGGAACGGAGATTTTTCGGACTTGTCTCCTCGAATACTACTAAAGGAGCAGGAGACAAGGGATTTTCTTCAATAGTGGTTGTCTCTGGATCATCATCCCAGGGAACCTGCTTTCGCAGACCATCTTGGGTGATTGTGACAATAGATGCCAGCCTTATAGGATAGGGAGTAGTTTTGGGGCTCCCTAAAGCCTCAGGGAGTTTGGACTCAGTCAGAGTTTGTTCTACCTTTTAAACATTCTGGAGCTGAGAGCGATCTTCAAGGCTCTTCTGGCCTGGCCCCAGTTAGCCTCGGTCCAGTTTATCAGGTTCCAGTCAGACAATATAACTTCAGTGGTTTACATCAGTCATCCAGGAGGAACGAGGAGTTCCTTAGCGATGACAGAGGTAACCAAAAATACTTCGGTGGGCGGATGCCCATTCTTGTTGTCTGTCGGCGACCCATATCCCAGGGGTAAACTACTGGGAGGCGGACTTCCTGAGCAGGCAGACTTTTCATCCGGGGGAGTGGGAACTCCATCTGGAAGTGTTCTCTAGCCTGATTCTCAGGTGGGTTCAGCCGGAATTAGATCTTTTGGCATCCTGACAGAATGCCAAGCTCCCGGAATACGGGTCGAGGTCCAGGGATTCCCAGGCGGAGCTGTTAGATGCTCTGGCGGTTCCTTGGACCTTCACTCTAACATACATATTTCCTCTGTTGGCGCTTCTTCCTTGGGTCAGTGCTCGAATCAAACAGGAGAGGGCATAGGTGATCCTCATTGCTCCTGCTTGGCCTCGCAGGATTTGGTATGCAGATCTGGTGGACATGTCATCTCTGCCACCTTGGAGACTTCCATTGAGGAAGGACCTTCTATTTAAGGGCCATTCCTTCACCCAAGTCTAGTTTCTCTGAAGCTGACTGCTTGGAGATTAAACACTTAATTTTATTCATGCAGGGTTTTTTCTGATTCGGTCATAGAGACCATGATTCGGGCTTGTAAGACTGTAACTAGAAAGATTTGCCATAAGAAATGGCGTACATATCTCTATTGGTGTGAATCCAAGAGCTACTCATGGAGTAGAGTAGGATCCCTAGAATTTTGTCTTTTCTCCAAGGAGGTTTGGAGAAAGGCTTATCGTCCAGTTCCCTACAGGGTCAAATCTGGGACTTCTCTATTTTGTTACACAAACATCTGGCGGATGTGCAATCATTTTGTCGGCCTTGGTCAGGATCAGGCCTGTGTTCAATTCAGTTTCTCTTCCATGGAGTCTGAATTTAGTTTTCAAGTTCTTCAGGGGGCTCTGTTTGAGCCTATGCATTCCTTAGATATTGAGTTGTTATTTTGGAAAGTTTTATTTCTGGTTGCTATTTCTTCTGCGCGGAGAGTGTCAGAGCTCTAGGCATTGCAGTACGAAACCTCTTACCTTATATTTCATTCAGATAAGGTAGTTTTACGTACTATATTAGGATTTCTTCCTAAAGTTGTTTCTGATCGGAACATTAATCAGGTGATTTTTGTTCCTTCCTTGTGTTCTAATCCTTTTTTTCTCAAAGGGAAAGACTTCTGCACAAATTGGTCATGGTCCGTGCTTTAAAGTTTTACCTGCGGGCGTCTAAGGACTTTCGTCAGTCTTCTTCTTGGTTTATGGTTTTCTCAGGAAAACGTAAGGGACAGAAAGCTACGACTACTTCTCTTTATTTTTGGATGAAGCGTATCATACGTTTGGCATATGAGACTGCTGGACAGCAGCCTCCAGAGAGGGTTACGGATCATTCCACGAGGGTTATTGTTTCCTCATGTGCGTTCAAAAATGAAGCTTCTGTGGAACAGATTTGCAAGGCTGCAACTTGGTCCTCTCTTCACACTTTTTCAAAGTTCTACAAATTTGACTTTTGCCTCGGCTGAGGCCGCTTTTGTTAGAAAGGTTCTTCAAGCAGTGGTGGCTCCCGTTTAGGTTTCCTGTCTTGTCCCTCCCATATCATCTGTGTACTCTAGCTTGGGTAATGAATCCCATTAGTAATTAAGATGATCCGTTGACTCATTGTGTCTTAAAAAAGAAAAGAAAATGTATGCTTACCTGATAAATGTATTTATTTTTTGACACAATGAGTCCACGGCCCGCCCTGTTCTTTTTGACTGGTTGCGGGTTATTATAAACTTCAGACACCTCTGCACCTTGGCTTTTCCTTTCTCTTCCTAACTTCAGTCGAATGACTGGAGTAGAAGGGAAGGGAAGGGAGGAGCTATTTAACAGCTCTGCTGTGGTGCTCTTTGTCTCCTCCTGCTGACCAGGAGGTGAATATTCCATTAGTTATTAAGATGATCCGTGGACTCATCGTGTCAAAAAATAAATACATTTATCAGGTAAGCATAAATTTTCGTTTTGTAACTTTTTTTTTTTTTAATTCCTTCTGTGGAATGACATACCAAAGCTATAGAAGACTACGTTAGAGGGTTCCACTCCTTCTAGTGAATAATAATACCTGTTTATATTGTTAGGAGACTGTGGTTTGCCCCCCTGCTCAATTTATTTCCAATTGCCTAAGCACTGTTTTAAAGTCGATGAAGGGAGCTGGTGCCTCAGAAAGTGTGCATATAAAAAGACTGTGCAAAATGTGATAATGGAAATAAATTGAAAAGTCTTTTAAAACTCAATGCTCTATCCAAATCATGAAAGTTTAATTTTGACATTAGTGTCCCTTTTAAAGTCTCTTGGGTGTAAGTGAGGCTCAGTTAGGGAGTTACAGGAAGTCCTGTATGCCAATGTTGCACAGCGGCATTTCAGTTTTTTAACAACCCTGTATGTCTGTTGAGTTAATTGTCTCCTGCGAGAGCCCTGCCCCATATAGCGATACTGCGGTGGCACTGACAAATCAGACCTGTTTCTCTTTAAAGGGACAGTCTACTCCAGGAGATAGATAATCCCTTCATTACCCATTCCCCAGTTTTACATAACCAACACAAATATATTATATTACTTTTTTTTTACCTCTGATTACCTTGTATTTAAGCCTCTGTAGTCTGCCCCCTTATTTCAGTTCTTTTCACAGACTTGCATTTTAAAAATCGGTGCGGACTCATAAATATGAACTAGTGCTGTCTAGCTGTGAACAACTGTCAAAATTAACTGAGATAAGAGGCAGCCCTCAAGGGCTTATAAATTAACATATGAAGCCAATCTAGGTTTAGCTTTCAACAAAGAATGCCAAGAGAACAAAGCACATTTGATCATAAAAGTAAATGCCCTATCTGAATCATGAAAGTTGAATTTTGACTAGACTCTCACTTTAAAGGCTTTTTTAAAGGGACATAAAACCCCATGTTTTTCTTTCATGATTCAGATACAGAATACAATTTTAATCAGCTTTTCAATTTATTTCTGTTTAATTTGCTTCATTTTCTTGGTATCCTTGCAATGCACTATTGGGAACAAGCAAAAAAGTGAAGCAATAATAGAGGAGCAGTGTCGAAACACAAAGTCAAAAGCAGTTGCGTCACAAGGGGGTGCGTGGGGTGCGGACCGCACCCGGGTGACACCCTCCAGGGGGTGACACCACCAGCAAAAAAATGTTTTTTGTTTTGTTTTTTAAATTTTATTGAAATTTAAAGAAATACAATGTAGAGATGCATAGATTTTTTAATAAGAGGGGCCAGCAGTTGTGAACATTAGTGGGACTGGGGAACTTGTAGACACTTCATTTTTTTGAGCCAGCGCCGCAATTTCCACAAATAGTTTTCCCAGCTGCTTTTGCTTGTTTATACTTTGCTCCTCCCCTGCCCAATTTCACTATGAATGTTGTGGGTGTGCTGTGGGGCTTGCGAAGTTGCGCTGCTAGCCTAAACTTGCCTGCCTATCTGTGCTCACTGCTCAGTGACGTGTGGAGCAGTGGAGTCACTCACTGCTGTGCTGTCTCTCTAAATGGGAACCGGGAAATCGTGAGGGGGGGATGCCTGGCACTTGACCGCATGACTGTCTGACACTGTCTCTAAAGTGAAGGAGCCACGTATAATGCCCACCAGACCGTTACGGTACACTAAGTGCACACTGAAGAGGCAGGAGGGGAGGGCAGGCGGGGGTCTGGGGGTGAGCAGAGAGCAGAGGTGCTTGGCCGTAAGAAGCGGTAGGCACTCGGCCCGGTGCTGTGCACTGACAGACTTGGAACAGAGTCAGAGAGCAGATTTTTCATAGTTTATGCGCCTGAACATTTTATTTAGTGATTTATGTTTAGAATGCACTGTTTATCTTTCATTTGATACTCTGCTGAGCCAGGGAGCAGCTCTAGGCATGAGCTTTATAATAAATGCAGTGCAGTTTACATATTTTGTGTGTGTGTGTGTCTGAGTTTTGTGTGTGTGTGTGTTTTTGTGTGCGTTTCTAAATGTGTGTGCCTGTGTTTTTGTGTTTGTGTGTATGTCTGAGTGTGTGCCTGTGTGTTTGTGTGTGTGTGTGTGCTTTCTGTCCATTGGAGAAGGTTGCCTTTTCTATGAAATCCTCTTCTTGCAGTAAAAAAACAAAAACATTACTGTGGGGTGGGGGGAAGACACCATAACTTACTGCACCGGTTGACACCAACCCTAGTGACACCACTGGTCAAAAGACAAGGCGAAATCAGTCTAAAAAGGAAAGAAGCATGGCAAGAATTTCATAGCAACACCATAATTAAGACAGAACAGCTCCAGCATAATTCTAGTAAAAATGATGCCATATACATACCTACCAAACATCCGTGTATTGCGGGATTGTCACAGAGTATGAGGTCTACTCACAATTAGCTTGCACAAATGTTAGATGACAGACACTGTCCTGGCTTCACTGAGGACATGCCCGGTCTTTGCCTAAACTCACTTTGACATACCCCATCCACTGCACAAATGTGGGCCCCATTCCCCCTCCTGCAGGTCTACCGTTTTATTTGCAGGGGGTTTGAGATACCCTGTCATAATTTTTCTCAGAGATTGTGTTCTTCTATAAGCAAACTCTTTAAAGGACCAATATATACAGTAGAATTTAATAACTGACAAACAATCAAAAAAGACTATGCACTTCATTTGAATTTGAAATAAGCAGTAGAATATTTTCTGTCAATTTTCATAGTTTATCCAATATTCCCTCACCCTGTATCATGCGACAACCATCAGCCATTCACAAAATGCATATAGTAAATACTGTGAACTTTTGCACATGCTCAGTAGGAGCTGCAGCCTCAGAAAGTGTTCACATCTTAATAATATTGTGCAGAATTATTTAACAGCTTACCGCCATGTTTCTAAAGCAAAGGGTTATATAGATATTTTGCAACGTAAACAAAAACGCCACTCCTGGCCCTACTGAGCGGGTCTGTTTTCTTCTCCTAAGCGCATCGCGGGCATGCTGTCTAGTCACAGTGCGACCGATCGTGCCATTAAACTCAATAATAGCGCAATCGGGCCGGCTGTGATTAGACAGCATGCCCAGATGCGCTTAGGAGAATAAAACAGACCCGCTCAGTAGAGCCAGGAGCTGCGTTCTGTTTTCGTTGTGAAATATCTATATAACCCTTTGCTTTAGAAACATGGGGGTAAGCTAATGTTATATAATTCTGCACTATCTGCAGAATGATATAACATTATTTGCTAGGTTTACTGTCCCTTTAATTTTGAATTTAGTGGCCCTTTAAAACTTAAGGGAACATTAAGGAGACCTTAAACAAACACACACACACACACATATATATATTATAATATAATTATTTTGTTCCCTTTTCTTGTAATTCCATTTTAAAATTGTGAGTTTATCTGTTCCTGTTAGAAATGGAAGTGCAGAACACTGTTATATTACACACAGCCATTGATTGCACACTCTAGTGACCTATTTATAATGGTCCCTAATTGGCCACAGCAGAGAAGGTAACCTAAGTTACAACATGGCAGCTCCCATTGTTTTATAGACACTAAAAATTTACACTTATTTTGTCAATATTTAAACCGCTAATGAAAACTACATGTTATTCTCAGACTAATGTTTTCTTTGAACGCATCATTCTATCTGGCATTTATTTAGTGTTTAATGTCCCTTTAAACCCATGGAATTTTAAACAACTTTCTAATTTGCTCCTATTATCAATTTTTCTTTCTTCTCTTGCTATCTTTATTTTAAAAGCAGGTATGTAAAGCATAGGAGCTGGTCCATTTTAGTTCCAGCACCCTGGATAGCGCTTGCTTATTGGAGACTACATTCAGCCAACCAATAAGCAAGCGTAACCCAGGTCCTGAACAAAAAATGGGCCTGCTCCTAAGCTTTACATCCCTGCTTTTAAAATAAAGATAGCAAGAGAACAAAGAAAATTTGTTAATAGTAGTAACTTAGAAAGTTGCTTAAAGTTGCATGCTCTATCTGAATAATTAAATAAAAAATTGGTATTTAGTGTCCCTTTTGACTGACCGTTCATTTATAACCAGTATCTTACTTGTAACCCAACATTGACTAGTAATAAAGGCAAAGTACGGAGTTGGGATACATTGGTTCTTTTGGAACTGGGAAGGGTCTGACTAATTTCAATAAATAAATAAATACAGGTAGCCCTCTGTTTACGCCGGGGTTAGGTTCCAGAAGGAATGGTTGTAAATTGAAACTGAGTTTATAATGTAAGTCAATGGGAAGTGAGGGAGATAGGTTCCAGGTCCCTCTCAAAATTGTCATAAGTAACACCTAATACATTATTTTTAAAGATTTTGAAATGAAGACTTTAAATGCAAAACAGCATTATAAACCTAATAAAATAATCACACAACACAGAATATATAATTACACTAAGTTAAATGAACAAAAACATTTGCTAAACAGCATTATAAACCTAATAAAATAATCACACAACACAGACTTCACTTGCATTTTTCTGCAAACAGTTTTTTCTATGCATTCCAATCTGGACTAATTTATAGACCGGAAGATTTTGTTCCTTTGAAATCTGCTTGATTGCTCAGGTCTGGTTAAACTGATTAATTTCAGCTTGCTTGGCTTTGCTGCAACACAAGTGGACAGCTCCACCTACTGGCTATTTTAATAAATGCACTGCTTCTCAATGCTTTTCAATAGCAGTCACATGACTGGAAAAAAAGGTTGTTATTCTGAAACGGTGTAAATTGAACCGTTGTAAAACGAGGGCCACCTGTATATTTTTAATTTCATTTTTATTTTATTTTTTGCAATCTTAAATTAGAAAAAACAGGGTTTTGTATGCTTAATTTAAATCTATTATGCTTCCATATGAATTTAAAACCTAACTGAAAGTTCATGATTACCAAACAATTTTAAGGCCATGTTTAAATAGCTTTTTAGCCCAAGCGTTGCTGAGGTCTCTATTTTAAATTATTATTTTGTGATCCTAAAATCCGCAGAGAATAGGACTCGTCCAAAGCAAATCAGTATATCAAAACATGATCATTCAATCTGTCCAATTACAAAACAAATGCAGATGCCAGTGTAATATGTAGGATTTTATTCTGTGCCAATTCTGAGCACTCCTGTAATGAAAACACAATCTGTGAGTCAATTTCAGGTTGTTCTTGCCCAGTGGGATTCAGAGGTTTTGAAGATTTTTTTTTTGGTAGATGAAGCAGCAGATGGACTGTACTAAGGAGAGAGATAAAAGGATAGGCTTTTTAAACTCCCTTTTATATGTCAAGCAGGCTGCTGCTGTTTTCAGCTACAATTTTTTAATGGCAGTCTATGAGTAAAAATAGATCCTGTGATAATCCATAGTAAATTAACCCATTGTCGTTTTACAATTTAAAGGTGAAGAATGGTGAATAATTAACATGTGAACAAGCGGATGAGTCTTGATTTTGATGCTTGATGAGGAGCTATATATTTATGCTGGAAAGTGTGCTAATGTGTTTATATAAATATATACTTGTGGAGTAGTAACTAAAAATATAGTAGATAAATAAAAATGTATGCATTTATTTTTCATTTGAGTTATGGTGAAGATAAAAGCATGAGATTAAAATCCTCCATTTCATAAAAGTAAGAGCCATATAATTATTGTATAGAAAATTAGCAAAGCTAGGTAAGTATCTCCGCTTGCATATTCCCAGAAGTACTCTGTATGCAGTTACCAGCGCACCAGGGAACTCTGGGTAAGATACGCAAATTAGAAATACAATGGGCCCCATGTACAAAAAGTCGAGCGGACAAGCTTCTCAACTCAATGAACAGGATCCGCTGCCCATATGTATCATTACACACTCAAGCAATCTTTTGCCGATTTCCCCTCGCCACCTCGCATATTCAAACCTGCCCCACTCTCTACTTAGTATATGGAGCCCAATGTCTCAAGATTTTTTCATCCAAGTATTGTGTTTAACCATAACAATCCTCTTTATGGGATGAGTGCAGCAAAACCACTTCTGGACAGCTGTTTCGAGTTTTTAACGCTCACCGGCAGAAGAAAAATTTAATCTGCTGCTTGGTGAAGCTTATTTCCAGAGAAAAGGCAATACTCAATTATCCGTACAAAGGTCTCCAGCTCTGTATTTATATGGGCTGATATCCCTACTCCCCCAAAAAATCTCTTTACAGGCTATATAAAACATAACACTAGTTTGTGCGCAAGAGCTAGATGTCACACCATCCTTATGTAGTGCTTGAAGTTGTGTCCCCTGTTTTTTATGCTTTTATATTGTTTTGTATAATTTGCGACTTTGTGGCCAAGTAATTATGCTCTTAGACTGAAAGTTATAAGACATTTTAGATGGGCAGGTCTTGCTCTGACAGCTTGGGAATGAGAAGAGAAAAAGGGCCCTAGAGGGTTGGGTGGGGTACTAACAGAAGGCAACAGCTTGACACGGTTGAGCCCTGAAATTTTGTCGGTCATGCAGACGACCCCTGCATCTGCTGGCCCTGCCAAAAACACGGTGTGACGGATACCCCGGCTACCCCGACTGGGTAGCTGCGCCAAACGGGTTTTGCTTCCTCCCTGCCGACTGCAGCTATGTAGCTGGCAAGTGATCACAGCCTGTAGCCACCCCTGATGCCGGACAGCATCAGTACCCAGGGTCCCAACCTGTGACAGACTCCAGCTACCCAGGCTGGATAGCTCTGCCTGAGAATCCTTTCTCTGCCTTGAACAGGCTGCTATGTAGCCCAAGAAAGTGATTCTAGCAGGAGCTCACCCAAATAACTAGACAGACTAGCCTATTCAGGTGAAACAAGAAGAACTGCTTTATTGCACAGAAAACACTGCTTTTATACATTTCCAACACATGGGGATTTAGTTACTACACAAATAGCAAATAGAAACAAATATTATACAATGGGACAAACATCAGACAATGGTTAGTTAAACAGATTCTAATCACATCCTGACTTACAAAAGGACAAATGAATGACTCACAATAACAGAAAGACACTTTACACATAGACTAGATAACAACAGGGGTGAGATTATAGGGGTTTATTGCACAGAAAACACAGCTTTTAGACATTTTCAACACATGGGGATTTAGTTACTACACAAATAGAAACAAATATTATACAATGGGACAAACATCAGACAATGGTTAGTTAAACAGATTCTAATCACATCCTGACTTACAAAAGGACAAATGGATGACTCATATAGTTAACAGAAAGACACTTTACACATAGTCTAGATAACAACAGGGGGAAGGTTATAGGGGTTTAACCCTTGCAGCCTGGTATCCGTGACATCTCCCCCCCCCCCCCCTCCAGTTCGGCAGACCCGGCTAGACCCTTAACGGGTCGGCCTGGGGCTGTCTGACGGTGGCCCTCCACTTCTCGGTTGCTGGGAGAGGTTATCCCATCTCTCCTGAACTTGGGGCATCCTGGGGGGTTCCTGCTGATGTTTATACCCTGCGCTCTGGGCGCAGGGATAGTCACATAAGACAACGTCCCGAACAAGTTTTCTAAGGCCGGCTCCAAAACAATTGCTGTCCCACAGGTTCCAGTGTCCTTAAGTTCTATGGCCACACTGCCTCTCTCTGTGACACTCTGTGACCCACCCACAAACGAAGCTAGTGCCGGTTTCCCAGCTGTATTCCCACCCCAGACCAGAGGGGGAGGTTGCTCCTTGGTGGGGCAGGTAAAGCTCGGGTGCCCAAACATGTGGCACCAACTGTATACACTTTTATCCTCCTTGCGCAATGCAACGCCTGCCCCCTGTGAGAAATACTCTGGGACAAGAAAAAGGTAGAGACCCTGCCAAGCTACTGAGGGGAGAGTCTGTCTTTCTCTTCTCCCGAGAAGGAGATCTACCGCTGGGGAGGGAGGTCTGCTACCTCAGCTCCATGGTAAACTGTGATGCCGCTGGGGAGAGAGTCCAACTGTCTCCTCTCCCAGAAAGGGATTCGCCCACCGGGGAGAGATATCGATACCTGTCTCTCCCTGCAAGAGCTTCTCTGTAAGGGGAGGGAGGACGACTACCTCCGCTCCCGAAAGATGGATCTGCCACTGGGGAGAGAGACCGACTGTCTCCTCTCCCAGAAAGGGGTTCTGTTTACGGGGAGGGAGGATATCTACCTCCGCTCCCAGGGGATGGCTCTGCCGCTGAGGAGAGAGACCGACTGTCTCCTCTCCCGGCTCCTGGCTCTGCCGCTGAGGAGAGAGACCGACTGTCTCCTCTCCCAGGAAGGGGTTCTGTTTACGGGGAGGGAGGACGACTACCTCCGCTCCCAGGGTATGGCTCTTCCGCTGAGGAGAGAGACCGACTGTCTCCTCTCTCAGAAAGGGGTTCAGTTTACGGGGAGGGAGGACGACTACCTCCGCTCCCAGGGGATGGCTCTGCCGCTGAGGAGAGAGACCGACTGTCTCCTCTCTCGGCTCCTGGCTCTGCCACTGGGGAGAGAGACCGACTGTCTCCTCTCCCGGGAAGGGGTTCTGTTTACGGGGAGGGAGGACGACTACCTCCGCTCCCAGGGGATGGCTCTGCCGCTGAGGAGAGAGACCGACTGTCTCCTCTCTCAGAAAGGGGTTCTGTTTACGGGGAGGGAGGACGACTACTTCCGCTCCCAGGGGATGGCTCTGCCGCTGAGGAGAGAGACCGACTGTCTCCTCTCTCGGCTCCTGGCTCTGCCACTGGGGAGAGAGACCGACTGTCTCCTCTCCCGGGAAGGGGTTCTGTTTACGGGGAGGGAGGACGACTACCTCCGCTCCCAGGGGATGACTCTGCCGCTGAGGATAGAGACTGATTGTCTCTTCTCCCGGGAAGGGGTTCTGCTGCTGGGGAAGGTTATTGACATCCATCTCTCCCTGCAAGGGGTTCTCTGTAAGGGGAGGGAGGAAGACTTCCTCCTCTCCCTGGTTTCCTGGAGCTGTTGCAGGTGCTGGACAGAGGCCAGCGGCTCTCTGCCCTGTGGCCAGCGCTTCTGCTGGGGTGGCTCCCTTGTCCAAGTCTAAAAGGTCGGGGCTAGGCTGCTGATCTGTATCTAGCAGCTCGTCATCTCTCTTATGCTCTGTTGCCACTCATCTGAGGCCAACCTCCACGATTCCCAGAGTGCTGCACCACAGCTCCGTGCAGACTCCATGGCATGCTGCAGAACTAGGTCTAGCAGCCTCTTGTATTCCTTTTCCAGTTCCCATTCTTGGACAATAAGCAATACCATATCGGATACCAGCCAGGGTACCCCCGAGAGATACAACAGCTGCTCTCGGGAGAGGTAAATGTTCATTATTCTCAGTTTCGCCCCGCTCCCAAATTCTGAGTCTTCTGTCAACATTTCCCATAGTAACCCAGGGCCGCAAAAGCCCTCTGTGGGGGAGCAATCCTCCAGCCATGGCCGTACTTGCATAGCGAGCCATCGGAGGTCCCGGTAGCCGTCCTCCACCCACATCTCTGCCCGGACCAGTCGATCTAGATCTGATAGCCATTCCTCCATGGGCTGCTCTCCCAGGAAAAGCACTCGCAAGTCCCACCGGACCCAGTACCTCTCATCTGTGGGGAGGACCTTTCCATCACAATCCTTTTCTTGTTGAAGCCTCTCCCTCCATAGTTGCCGGCGGACAATGCTCCTGCAGCTCTGCTGGTCCAGTTCAGAACCAGGATCATCCAGCTGGGTCAGTGCCTCCTGTACTCTCCTTAGGTACTCGGCTTCCATAGTTACCAGCTACTGTGGCCCTTCTCTGTCAGCAGGAATCGTGTGGAAGAAGCAGATCCCACCGCTGCCAGCCAATGTGACAGACTCCAGCTACCCCGACTGAGTAGCTCTGCCAGAGGGTCCTTCCTTTGCCTGGAACAGGGTGCTATGTAGCCCAGGAAAGAGATTCTAGCAGGAGCCCACCTAAATGACTATACAGACTAGCATTCGGGTGAAATAAAGACTAACTGCTTTATTGCACAGAAAACACAGCTTTTATACATTTCCAACACATGGGGATTTAGTTACTACACAAATAGAAACAAATATTATACAATGGGAGAAACATCAGACAATGGTTAGTTAAACAGATTCTAATCACATCCTGACTTATAAAAGGACAAATGGATGACTCATATAGTTAACAGAAAGACACTTTACACATAGTCTAGATAACAACAGGGGGAAGGTTATAGGGGTTTAACCCTTGCAGCCTGGTATCCGTGACACACGGGTATGTTGAAATACGTTTCTGAGGGAAGCCTGAAACTTATCAATGGATGTGAATTGAGACCTAATGCCTCGTATTTTTTTTTTTTTTTTTAAATGTCATGCATAATAATAAGGCCCTTCGCCGAAGAGCCTGCCTTCTCAACAGCCAAATCTCCTAGTTTGGGGTTGATACACATGAGCACCGCCCTTCTTTGTTCGCTTGAGAGGGCAATGTTGATGTTTCCCAAAAAACAAAATGCTCTAAAGACACATTATCTGATAGTGATAGGGTCCAATGAAGAGCCAGGGCGTAGGGGCTCATCAGACAGGTGAAGAGTCTGGGCTAAAGGGTCTGAGATGTGAAGCAACTTATCCTGCACCCCTCTGAGACCTGTCAATGCCCTTACTGGGATCCTTGCCTTTTCTCACGAGGAAGGGAAGATCTTTGACACTTTACACTTGTTACGATCCTCACGGTCGATAGGTCGTCTAATGTATCTCTGCAAAAACCAGGAGAGATGAGGAGTCAGTGACCACTCAGAGGATCTAGGGTGTCTAATGTGCTTGGGACTAAATATAGGGTTCCCAGCGGGGGCCACTAACTCATCATCTGACTTCAGATGGTTCACTAGTAATTGGGAAGCAGATGGGTTCACGTCATGGTGAGAAGGTTCATCTGTGTCCCAATCCAGATCAGGATA
Organism: Bombina bombina; assembly: GCF_027579735.1. Classification (NCBI taxonomy): domain Eukaryota; kingdom Metazoa; phylum Chordata; class Amphibia; order Anura; family Bombinatoridae; genus Bombina; species Bombina bombina. Next base: position 54,715,262 of record NC_069508.1, read on the forward strand.
GTAATCCTGATTAAAAATTGTCCAAATCAAAATTTTCAGAGTCTGTGCTCTGATGCCCCACTGGAAAACCCTGGGGGTGAAGGATTCTTTTACCCCATGTTATCTCCTAGCAGGAGACTCTGAAATGCCTGGGGGAGGAGCGCACAGCTTACAGGCTGTAGCTTTGCCCTTGTTAGGAGCTGTGTGAGATTGTGACTTCCAGTTGCGTTTTTGGGGTCTATGGGTTTCAGATTTAGAACCAGAAGAGTCTGAGATTCTAATGGCATTCCTAGATTGTGCTGGTCTGGGGTCTGCCTCAGTGCTTTTCTTACTCCGTTGTAACACCATTGGCTTTCCTCATTTGTATCTTTTTTTATATAATATTCATCCAGTGGGTTGTGTATACTCCTAATGATCTAAAATCTTAGCTTACATCAACTTACATCTTAGCTTACATCAATTCAGGGAATTGTTAACAGCTAGGATGTTTCTTGCACCTTCAGGTGTGATGGCATACTACATCAAGGCAATCTCAGCTATTCACATTCAGCAAGTAGATTTTGTTATGCTGCCAGATGGTTTACACAGGAGAAGAGCCTCTTCTTGTAGACAAGTTCTTGAAATTTCCTAAAAATAGAGTTGAGAAAACTATACCATATTGTCAAAGGAAACCTGCAAGTTACCTAGTTACTGTGTCAGTAGCTCAGATCCTCGTTCCTTTATGAGTGACAGGGAGGATTCTTTAGATATTCAGCCTGGCTAATGTATTTCATCCAATTTTTAGTGCAATAATAAAGACTACAATTTTAACTGATATATAAAAAAGAAAGAAAAATAGTCCATTTTATCTTACAATAAAATGTATTCCTGTCTGTTCTCAACACATTAGAGAAAAATAAGCACTTGTTAAAATAACGGACGTTTGAGATTACAAAGTGAACTGTCACTGGTGCATACCAATAAGCAAGTGCAGAGCTTGATGTAATAACTCCTATGGCGTCAAACATGGCCGAGTTCAGACTCTTATGGGCCAGTTACCACTAACTATTCAATTGTTTGGCATTTGCAAAAAAAAAAAACATTCTAAGTGTTTCCTGTGTCTTAAACGGGCGGTACAGGCAATAGGATTTTCTGATTCAGACACAGCATGCAATACTAAACAACTTTCCAATTTACTTCTATTATCTAATTTGATTTCTTCTCTTGGTATCCTTTTTGAAAAGAAAACCTAGGTAGATTTAGGAGATGCTGATTGGTGGCTGCACATATATGCCTCTTGTCATTGACTTACCATATGTGGTGTTATCTAGGTCCAAGTAGTGTATTACTTATCCTTCAAAAAAGGAAAAATTAAAGGGATACAAAACACTTTTTTTTTTAAAAAAAAGCAGGAAGGGAAGGTTAAGAGCCAGCCCATTTTTGGTTCAGCGCCTTGGTAGAGCTTGCTGATTGGTTTGCTACATTTAGTAACCAATCAGCAAGCGCTACCCAGGTGCTGAAATAAAAATCGGCTGGCTCTTAAGCTTACATTCCTGCTTGTTCAAATAAAGACAGCATGAGAATGAAGAAAAATTAATAATAGGAGTAAATTAGAAAGTTGTTTAAAATTGCATGGTCTATCTGAATCATGAAAGAAAAAAAATTGGGTTTAGTGTCCCTTTAAGCAAATTTGATCATTGAAGCAAATTGCAACATTGTTTAAAATTGTATTTCCTTTCTGAATCATGAAAGATAAAGGTATATTTAGTTACAAATCAATAATGCTGCAACACATAACAGAATTTTTATTATTTTACTTGTTTTTTTTAATGTCCCAGATAGTGAATACTGACAAAAAAAGTAACCATAGGTTAAAACAGAAAAATGTTATAAATGTGCAAATGGTTTTCTTTTAATTTCTTTATTTATGTATTTATTTTAACTAAAAAAAAAATATCCCTGAACTACACTGAAAAACCTTGTAAATTGTTTTAAAAATGACAGTTGTAAATTATTTTAAAACATTTTTTTCTTCTCCTTCCTAGCAAATACTTTCTTGGTGAGATCACCCGTCCAAAGGGGGCATTGACAGAACATCATATCCCCTTTTTATTAATAATAATAGTAAAATAATAATAATAATTCTACGAGACAATGGTAAATTAATTGGTGTAATTTTTCACATGCAATCACAAATTTAGCATTTTTATTTTTAGTTTACAAGCAGTTTAAATTCTCTGTCCACAAAAATATAGTCTTATAAATGCACTTTTCCTGTTTGTACACTAAGAAATAAGTTTTTCTGACATACTCTATTATGATCTATAAACCAGAAATTTACTTAGGCCCGATCTTGCTGATATGGTGGGAATTCTATTTTCACTAGAAGTTGCTTTCTTTGCAATTTTCAAGAAGAGTAATCCCAGCAATGCTGTTTTTTATATATATATAAATTTCCATTTGCTTTGGAGGAAGATTTTTGTGGTGCTGTACACTGAAGAAACTATTTAAAGAGGCATTCATTTTTTCTATATAAAAACATTTTATAATTTTTTATTTTTTTTTGTAAAGCAGACATTCCTGTTCTTAAAAAAAAAAAACAGACACACACACACACATATATATATATATATATATATATATATATATATATATATATATATATATATATACTTGTTTTTCCCACAGAAAACCTCTGAATTACATTGTTTCCAATGCAGCAAAGGATTCTGGGTAAGATATGCAAATGAGGTTCACAACACACTTTTTTACTTTGTCTGCTTTTCAGCAGATTCCCTTGAGGCCAAAGCATTGCTGTTCACACAGCTTATAAGCTTAGCTAGGGTTAGTGCAGTGATTCAGAACCATCCCAGGACAGACTGTTTCGTGGTTTTTGTCAGTCATCAGCTGGGAGAAGGTTTGAATCATTGCTGGGTGAAGTTGATTTCTGAACAAAATACAACAACATTTAAAATTAGGGGGAGGTAAAAAGTGGGTTTAAAATCCTCCACTATGCAAAAATATAGAGAAAATAACTCATTGTGTAGTTCATTAACAAATCTAGACAGGCCAGAAGGCTTGTTTTTCCCACAGAAAACCTCTGCATCTCTGAACCCTAATTTTAAATGTTGTGTATATATATTATTATTATTATTCTGTGCTTAACCCCTTAATGAAAAAAATACACTTAACGACCGAGGACGTATGGCGTACGTCCTTGGTCTTGGAAAGCGGTGGAAGCGATCCTGATTGCTTCCAGCCGCTTTCCGGTTATTGCAGTGATGCCTCGATATCAAGGCATCCTGCAATAAACCTCCTTGGCCATCCGATGCAGAGAGAGCCACTCTGTGGCCCTCTCTGCACTGGGCATCGATGGCCATTATCGTTGGTGGGTGGGAAGCGGGTGGGTGGCCATCGATGGGCCATGTAATGTGGAGGGGGGCGAGATCGCCGGGGGCGGGCACGTGCACAGGGTGGAAGCGAGTGGGAACGGCTACACTACAGAAAAAAATGTTAAAGAAAAGTTGGATAAAGTGCGGTAAAATTTAATTAAAAAACATCTAATGGATCTGGGTGGGGGAGGGGGGTTGTTCTTTGAAGAGGGAAGCTACACTACAGAAAAAAAAAAGCATTTTCTCCTGTTAAGTGTAGTCAGTCCACGGGTCATCCATTACTTATGGGATTATATCTCCTCCCTAACAGGAAGTGCAAGAGGATCACCCAAGCAGAGCTGCTATATAGCTCCTCCCCTCTACGTCATACCCAGTCATTCTCTTGCACCTAACTAATAGATAGGACGTGTGAGAGGACTGTGGTTGTTAAACTTAGTTTTTATTTCTTCAATCAAAAGTTTGTTATTTTAAACAGCACCGGAGTGTGTTGTTTTTTCTCAGGCAGCATTAGAAGAAGAATCTACCTGAGTTTGTGTATGATCTTAGCGGTCGTAACTAAGATCCATTTGCTGTTCTCGGCCATTCTGAGGAGTGATGTAACTTCAGAACAGGGGACAGCAGGCAGGGTTCACCTGCAAGGAGGTATGTTGCAGCATATTATTTTCTAAGGAATGGAATTGACTGAGAAAATACTGCTAATACCGATGTAATGTAAGTGCAGCCTTAAATGCAGTAGTAGCGACTGGTATCAGGCTGATATGTATGTATGTTTACACTGAGGTATTTCTAGGGAATGGAACTTCACTAGAAAATACTGTATACATTTAAGTTATATTTGAGCCTCCACTGCAGTGAAAGCGACTAGCAGCAGGCTTATTAATAACATTTCATAATTGTATTTTTAAAACGTTTACTGGCATGTTAATCGTTTTTTTCTGAGGTACTTGGTGATAAAACTTTATGGGCATGATTTTTACCACATGGCTGTCGTTTGTTTATGAATAAAATCAGTTTACTGAGCTTCCCCACTGTTGTATTATGAGTGGGAGGGGCCTATTTTAGCGCTTTATTGCGCAGAAAAAATTCAGTCACAGTCTTCCTATTTCTTCCTCCATGATCCAGGACGTCTCTACAGAGCCCAGGGGTCTCCAAAACTAGTTTTGAGGGAGGTAATCACTCACAGCAGACCTGTGAGAGTGTGTTTTGACTGTGATAAAAACGTTTATATTAAATTGTTATCCGTTTTTGGGTACTAAGGGGTTAATCATCCATTTGCTGGTGGGTGCAATCCTTTGCTAACTTAATGCATTTACTGTGAAAATTTGGTTGCTATAACTAATTTGGTTCATTGTTATTTCAACTGTGACAGTTTTTTGTGCTTCTTAAAGGCACAGTAACGTTTTTTATATTGCTTGTAAATTTATTTGAAAAGTATTTTCCAAGCTTGCTAGTCTCATTGCTAGTTTGTTTAAACATGTCTGACACAGATGAATCTCTTTGTGCAATATGTTTAAAGGCCAATGTGGAGCCCAATAGAAATTTGTGTACTAATTGCATTGATGCTACTTTAAATAAAAGCCAATCTGTATATGTAAAGAAAATTTCACCAGACAACGAGGGGGAAGTTATGCCGACTAACTCTCCTCACGTGTCAGTACCTTCGCCTCCCGCTCAGGAGGTGCGTGATATTGTGGCGCCAAGTACATCAGGGCGGCCCTTACAAATCACTTTGCAAGACATGGCTAATGTTATGACTGAAGTACTATCTAAATTGCCAGAATTTAGGGGTAAACGCGATCACTCTAGGGTAAGAACAGAGTGCGCTGAAAATAATAGAGCCATGTCTGATACTGCGTCACAATTTGCAGAACATGAGGACGGAGAGCTTCATTCTGTGGGTGACGGATCTGATCCAAGTAAACTGGACTCAGACATTTCAAATTTTAAATTTAAGCTTGAGAACCTCCGTGTATTACTAGGGAAGGTTTTAGCGGCTCTGAATGATTGTAACACGGTTGCAATTCCAGAGAAATTATGTAGGCTGGATAGATACTATGCGGTACCGGTGTGTACTGATGTTTTTCCTATACCTAAGAGGCTTACAGAAATTATTAACAAGGAGTGGGATAGACCCGGTGTGCCTTTTTCACCCCCTCCTATATTTAGAAAAATGTTTCCAATAGACGCCACCACACGGGACTTATGGCAGACGGTCCCTAAGGTGGAGGGAGCAGTTTCTACTCTGGCTAAGCGCACCACTATCCCGGTGGAGGATAGCTGTGCTTTTTCAGATCCAATGGATAAAAAGTTAGAGGGTTACCTTAAGAAAATGTTTGTTCAACAAGGTTTTATATTACAACCCCTTGCATGCATTGCGCCTGTCACGGCTGCGGCGGCATTCTGGTTTGAGTCTCTGGAAGAGACCATTAGCTCAGCTCCATTGGATGAGATTATAGACAAGCTTAAAGTCCTTAAGCTAGCTAATTCATTTATTTCTGATGCCGTAGTACACTTAACTAAGCTTACGGCTAAGAACTCCGGATTCGCCATTCAAGCGCGTAGAGCGCTGTGGCTTAAATCCTGGTCAGCCGATGTGACTTCTAAATCGAAATTGCTTAACATACCTTTCAAAGGGCAGACATTATTTGGGCCCGGTTTGAAAGAAATTATCGCTGACATTACTGGAGGTAAGGGCCATGCCCTGCCTCAAGACAGGGCCAAACCAAGGGCTAAACAGTCTAATTTTCATGCCTTTCGTAACTTCAAGGCAGGAGCAGCATCAACTTCCTCCGCTCCAAAACAGGAAGGAACTGTTGCTCGCTACAGACAGGGCTGGAAACCTAACCAGTCCTGGAACAAGGGCAAGCAGGCCAGAAAGCCTGCTGCTGCCCCTAAGACAGCATGAAGTGAGGGCCCCTGATCCGGAAACGGATCTAGTGGGGGGCAGACCTTCTTCTCTCTTCGCCCAGGCTTGGGCAAGAGATGTCCAGGATCCCTGGGCGTTAGAGATCATATCTCAGGGATATCTTCTGGACTTCAAAGCTTCTCCTCCAAAAGGGAGATTTCATCTTTCAAGGTTGTCAGCAAACCAGATAAAGAAAGAGGCGTTTCTACGCTGTGTACAAGACCTTTTACTAATGGGAGTGATCCACCCAGTTCCGCGGTCGGAACACGGACAAGGGTTTTACTCAAATCTGTTTGTGGTTCCCAAAAAAGAGGGAACCTTCAGACCAATCTTGGACTTAAAGATCCTAAACAAAATCCTAAGAGTTCCATCGTTCAAAATGGAAACTATTCGGACAATCTTACCTATGATCCAAAAGGGTCAGTACATGACCACAGTGGATTTAAAGGATGCCTACCTTCACATACCGATTCACAAGGATCATTACCGGTATCTAAGGTTTGCCTTCCTAAACAGGCATTACCAGTTTGTAGCTCTTCCCTTCGGGTTAGCTATGGCTCCAAGAATCTTTACAAAGGTTCTGGGCTCTCTTCTGGCGGTACTAAGACCGCGAGGAATAGCGGTAGCTCCGTACCTAGACGACATTCTGATACAAGCGTCAAGTTTCCAAACTGCCAAGTCTCATACAGAGTTAGTTCTGGCATTTCTAAGGTCGCATGGGTGGAAGGTGAACGTAGAAAAGAGTTCTCTATTGCCACTCACAAGAGTTCCCTTCTTGGGGACTCTTATAGATTCTGTAGAAATGAAAATTTACCTGACAGAGGACAGGTTATCAAAACTTCTAAATGCTTGCCGTGTCCTTCATTCCATTCAACACCCGTCAGTGGCTCAATGCATGGAGGTAATCGGCTTAATGGTAGCGGCAATGGACATAGTACCTTTTGCACGCCTGCATCTCAGACCACTGCAATTGTGCATGCTAAGTCAGTGGAATGGGGATTACTCAGATTTGTCCCCTATGCTAAATCTGGATCAAGAGACCAGAGATTCTCTTCTATGGTGGCTTTCTCGGCCACATCTGTCCAGGGGGATGCCCTTCAGCAGGCCAGATTGGACGATTGTAACAACAGACGCCAGCCTGCTAGGTTGGGGCGCTGTCTGGAATTCCTTGAAGGCTCAGGGATCATGGACTCAGGAGGAGAGACTCCTTCCAATAAACATTCTGGAATTAAGAGCAGTTTTCAATGCCCTTCTGGCTTGGCCTCAGTTAGCAACTCTGAGGTTCATCAGGTTTCAGTCGGACAACATCACGACTGTGGCTTACATCAACCATCAGGGAGGGACAAGGAGTTCCCTAGCGATAATGGAAGTCTCAAAGATAATTCGCTGGGCAGAGTCTCACTCTTGCCACCTGTCAGCGATCCACATCCCAGGCGTGGAGAACTGGGAGGCGGATTTCCTAAGTCGCCAGACTTTTCATCCGGGGGAGTGGGAACTTCATCCGGAGGTGTTTGCCCAACTGCTTCATCATTGGGGCAAACCAGATCTGGATCTCATGGCGTCTCGCCAGAACGCCAAGCTCCCTTGTTACGGATCCAGGTCCAGGGACCCGGGAGCGGTACTGATAGATGCTCTGACAGCACCTTGGGTTTTCAACATGGCTTATGTGTTTCCACCCTTCCCGATGCTTCCTCGATTGATTGCCAGGATCAAACAGGAGAGAGCATCGATAATTCTAATAGCGCCTGCGTGGCCACGCAGGACCTGGTATGCAGATCTAGTGGACATGTCGTCCTGTCCACCTTGGTCTCTACCTCTGAGACAGGACCTTCTGATTCAGGGTCCTTTCAAACATCCAAATCTAATTTCTCTGAGACTGACTGCATGGAGATTGAACGCTTGATTCTATCTAAGCGGGGATTCTCAGAGTCAGTGATTGATACCTTAATACAGGCTAGGAAACCTGTTACCAGGAAAATTTACCATAAAATATGGCGTAAATACTTACATTGGTGCGAATCCAAGAGTTACTCATGGAGTAAGGTTAGGATTCCTAGGATATTGTCTTTTCTACAAGAAGGTTTAGAAAAGGGTTTATCTGCTAGTTCGTTAAAGGGACAGATCTCAGCTCTGTCTATCCTTTTACACAAACGTCTGTCAGAAGTTCCAGACGTTCAGGCTTTTTGTCAGGCTTTGGCCAGGATTAAGCCTGTGTTTAAGACTGTTGCTCCGCCGTGGAGCTTAAACTTAGTTCTTAACGTTCTGCAGGGTGTTCCGTTTGAACCCCTTCATTCCATTGATATCAAGCTGTTATCTTGGAAAGTTCTGTTTTTAATGGCTATTTCATCGGCTCGAAGAGTCTCTGAGTTATCGGCCTTACATTGTGATTCTCCTTATCTGATTTTTCATTCAGACAAGGTAGTTCTGCGTACTAAACCTGGGTTCTTACCTAAGGTAGTCACTAACAGGAATATCAATCAAGAGATTGTTGTTCCATCATTGTGCCCTAACCCTTCTTCAAAGAAGGAACGACTTCTGCACAATTTGGACGTCATCCGTGCCCTGAAATTTTATTTGCAGGCAACTAAAGATTTTCGCCAAACTTCTTCCCTGTTTGTCGTTTATTCTGGACAGAGGAGAGGTCAAAAAGCTTCGGCTACCTCTCTCTCTTTCTGGCTTCGTAGCATAATACGTTTAGCCTATGAGACTGCTGGACAGCAGCCTCCTGAAAGGATTACAGCTCATTCTACTAGAGCTGTGGCTTCCACTTGGGCCTTTAAAAATGAGGCCTCTGTTGAACAGATTTGCAAGGCTGCAACTTGGTCTTCACTTCACACTTTTTCGAAATTTTACAAATTTGACACTTTTGCTTCTTCGGAGGCTGTTTTTGGGAGAAAGGTTCTACAGGCAGTGGTTCCTTCCGTGTAAAGATCCTGCCTGTCCCTCCCGTCATCCGTGTACTTTTAGCTTTGGTATTGGTATCCCATAAGTAATGGATGACCCGTGGACTGACTACACTTAACAGGAGAAAACATAATTTATGCTTACCTGATAAATTCCTTTCTCCTGTAGTGTAGTCAGTCCACGGCCCGCCCTGTTTTTACGGCAGGTCTAAATTTTAAATTAAACTCCAGTCACCACTGCACCCTATAGTTTCTCCTTTCTCGTTTGGTTTCGGTCGAATGACTGGGTATGACGTAGAGGGGAGGAGCTATATAGCAGCTCTGCTTGGGTGATCCTCTTGCACTTCCTGTTAGGGAGGAGATATAATCCCATAAGTAATGGATGACCCGTGGACTGACTACACTTCAGGAGAAAGGAATTTATCAGGTAAGCATAAATTATGTTTTTTTTGGTAAACTGGGTACTGGCAGACAGCTGCCAGTACCCAAGATGGCTCCCAAGAAGGTAGAGGGGGAGGGTTAGAGAGCTGTTTGGGGGGGATCAGGGAGGTTGGGGGCTAGGGGGGGATCCTATACATCAGCATATGTAAATATGCTAAAAAAAATTAAGATACCTTTTTATTTTAGTACTGGCAGACTTTCTGCCAGTACTTAAGATGGCGGGGACAATTGTGGGGTAGGGGAGGGAAGAGCGCTGTTTTGGAGGGATCAGGGGGTCTGATGTGTCAGGTGGGAGACTGATCTCTACACTAAAGCTAAAATTAACCCTGCAAGCTCCCTACAAGCTACCTAATTGACCCCTTCACTGCTAGACATAATACACGTGTGATACGCAGCGGCATTTAGCGGCCTTCTAATTACCAAAAAGCAACGCCAAAGCCATATATGTCTGCTATTTCTGAACGAAGGGGATCCCAGAGAAGCATTTACAACCATTTGTGCCATAATTGCACAAGCTGTTTGTAAATAATTTCAGTGAGAAAACTAAAGTTTGTTAAAAAGTTTTTTTTTTTATTTGATCGCATTTGGTGGTGAAATGGTGGCATGAAATATACCAAGATGGTCCTAGATCAATACTTGGGGTTGTCTACTACACTACACTAAAGCTAAAATTAGCCCTAGAAGCTCCCTACATGCTCCCTAATTGACCCCTTCACTGCTAGACATAATACACGTGTGATACGCAGCGGCATTTAGCGGCCTTCTAATTACCAAAAAGCAATGCCAAAGCCATATATGTCTGCTATTTCTGAACAAAGGGGATACCAGAGAAGCTTTTACAACCATTTGTGCCATAATTGCACAAGTTGTTTGCAAATAATTGCTAAAATTGTGAAAAAGTGAACGATTGTTTTTTTATTTGATCGCATTTGGTGGTGAAATGGTGGCATGAAATATACCAAGATGGGCCTAGATCAATACTTGGGGTTGTCTACTACACTAAAGCTAAAATTAGCCCTAGAAGCTCCATTCATGCTCCCTAATTAACCCCTCCACTGCTGGGCATAATACACGTGTGGTGCGCAGTTGCATTTAGCGGCCTTCTAATTACCAAAAAGCAATGCTAAAGCCATATATGTCTGCTATTTCTGAACAAAGGGGATACCAGAGAAGCTTTTACAATCATTTGTGCCATAATTGCACAAGTTGTTTGCAAATAATTTCAGTGAGAAACCTAAAGTTTGTGAAAAAATTTGTGAAAAAGTGAACAATTTTTTTTATTTCATCTCATTTGGCGGTGAAATGGTGGCATGAAATATACCAAAATGGGCCTAGATCAATGCTTTGGGATGTCTTCTAAAAAATATATTTACATGTCAAGGGATATTCAGGGATTCCTGAAAGATATCAGTGTCCCAATGTAACTAGCGCTAATTTTGAAAAAAAGTGGTTTGAAATAGCAAAGTGCTACTTGTATTTATTGCCCTGTAACTTGCAAAAAAAGCAAAGAACATGTAAACATTGGGTATTTCTAAACTTAGGACAAAATTTAGAAACTATTTAGTATTGTTGTTTTTTGGTGGTTGTAGATGTGTAACAGATTTTGGGGGTCAAAGTTAGAAAAAGTGTGTTTTTTTTCCCATTATTTCCTCATATTTTATATACTTTTTTTATAGTACATTATAAGATATGATGAAAATAATGGTATCTTTAGAAAGTCCATTTAATGGCGAGAAAAACGGTATATAATATGTGTGGGTACAGTAAATGAGTAAGAGGAAAATTACAGCTAAACGCAAACACCGCAAAAATGTAAAAATAGCCTTGGTCCCAAACGGACAGAAAATGGAAAAGTGCTGTGGTCATTAAGGGGTTAAAGAGACATAAAACTCAACATTTAATCGCCCATAAAATGTTTAAAATTAAGGAAAAAATACAAGGTCATTGTTTATTTTGTCTGGTTTTACTCTAAAATATATATGAAATATGCTTGTTACACTGTCTACAGAGAGGCTGGATAGCTTCCATGTTGCTTAATTATGGGCCCATTTACTAGAGCTTGCAATATTCTACACAGTGACATCTTGGTTACAGCAAAGGAGACCAGAAACATGGATTCTATTAGACTTTTCAAGCAATGTATCCCTGAACTACACTGAAAAACCTTGAAAATTGTTCTAAAAATTACAGTTGTAAATTATTTTAAAATATTTTTTTCTTCTCCTTCCTAGCAAATACTTTCTAGGTGAGATCACCCCTCCAAAGGTGGCATTGACAGAACATCATATCCCCATTTTCAGAAAAAAAATAGTTAACTTACCAGCCTCCAATTCCTAGTTATGTCTAGTTATGTCAGGACTAGGTCATTCTCTCATCTGTATATGCTGTTAATGCATTTACTTTTCTGACTATTTTGTTGCTCCTGTCTCTGGTTTGTTACGGTAGTAAGGAGGAACATTCAGCGAAGTCCTCACTGATTCAGGAATATGGTCACCATATGGTATTTCCATATCAGCTTTGGGCACCACCAGATCCCCTTAAAAAATGTTTAACTAAGGTCATGTCTGGTGACTGGTAGCACGCACAGTTTCAGCTTTCTTCAATAACGCTTTACAGTGGGCTCCAGTTGCTCTCATTTGGGGACAAGCTTTGAAGCAGACCACACTGTTCATGCACACATTGGCTGCTCCTTTAGATTATAGTATAGGGCTCTGTTTTAGATGGAAATAGCAGAGGACCTCCTCAGAGCTTAAGACATGCAACCGTTTTCTGTATCTATTTCCAGAAGGTATCTGTTTCTCTATGGTTCAATGGCTGTATTTATTCTGTATTTAACTGCTTATCAGTCTTTACTAATATTGTTTTTCCCTTTTTCTGCTTTTTTTTTTTTTTTTTACAGCCCTGAGCCCAGAACTGTTTTTGTTTTTTGTACCTCATGCTTTTATGACAATCCTGGTATCTAGAGATTTAAAAATACTAATACTTTACATACTTATTGCCTCCTGACACGCTCAGTACTTCATATTTACAGTAGAAACACATCATTTTCAGTTTTAGGACTTGCAATTTAAGATTTCGTTCACAAAGATTCTGGTTCCACTCATAGCAGAAATCCAGAAACATAGAATAGTTTTGCTACATTACCTGGGTGACATATTGGTTATGGTGGAATAGAAACACCAAGCATTAGACCTGACACAATATTCTTCAGCTCTACAGCTTGATCATCAGTTTGGAAAAGCTTTTTGCAGCTAGCAATGCAGGTTATTTTTCGGTTTCCTGTTAACCACCAAAACACGTGGTCATCTTACCTCAACAGATGATGTATGACTTGATCTGTTACCTAGCACGTCTTCAGCAATGAAGATTTCTTGTAGCAAAAGCCTGGATGCATCTTATCGGAAGCCTGCTCCTTACCATATACATAGTGCAATGAGGAAGATGGAGACTGATGACCTTCCAGCGCTGTTTTTAGACACTGGAAGAAAATCTTCCTCTGTCACAAAGGATTTCTTTTCCATTGCCTTAGATTTCTGGCCTTGCAAGCCCTCTGTCAGTGGCATACCTTAAAAAAAACAATGTGTTTCCAAATTTCCATTTTGCCTCCTGGAGTGTATTTAATTATTTACCTTTATTCTGTTATATGAAATAGCTGTTTTGCCAGTTGAAATGGCCACCTACACTAAAACTATGAATAAAGATGTATTATTTTATAGAAAAGCTATGTAAACTGGAGACAATAGCACTGATTAACCTCCCGTGGTAATACGGAGAGAGACTTTTAGATCTAAAATAGTTGGTTATGCTCAGAGACAGAGATAACACAAGCAGGTATGCTTTATCTGCATGCTCAGACCATTTAAATGGGCACATAATTGAGAATGAAAGATGATGGTTTTAATGAGCAAAACTAGATATTTCAAATACAAATTATGTCTGTGGGAACAATATATTTAATACTCTGAAGTAGGTATAACAAGTCATTAGAAACACATTACGGGGAAACATTTTTATAGTACAGTGACCCTTTTAATAACCCCTATGATTCTTTGTTCCCTAGCATGGTGTGCTGCCTCTCATGTGATAAATGTGTGTGTATTGCAGGTGAGACTAGTGACAGCCAGCGGTACATGTGACAAGTGTGGGACCAAGCTGTGTTAGACCTTGGGGCAGCAATTGGCACAAGTGCTGGCTTTGGTCAATCATAATGCTTCCTTTTCAGCCCCAGGAACTAAAACCGGAAGCAGAGCACCAATCCGCTTTACTTGAAAGGAAATGGAAAACCTCTTGGTTTTGTGTAATATTGTGCTTTGTCCGACACTTCCTAGAAGAGCTCAAAAAGCAAATCCTGTAAACTCCAAATGCTAAAACCTATACTACAGATGTTGCTTTTTGGGTCTCTAGGGAGCGTGGAACAAAGCACAATGTTTTTGTTTTGTTTTTTTCTGCAAAAGCAAGAAGTGTTTAATGTCCCTCTGACCATTTTAAATCAAGGGCTTTGCATTTAGCCCTGAAATACAGCCTGTTTCTTGCCATTGAGATCTGACTTTGCAAGGCACATGGTTTAAAATCATTAAAGGGACACTAAACACCATAGGATGTTTGTTCACAATTGAAGTGTTATGATTAAAGGGACATTCAAATAAAAAAATGAGATGCTCTAATTTGTTACAACATTTATTTTGTTGCATTTTTAACTCTAGGTTACTAAATAGCCACCAATCAGCAAGCTCTACTCAGGATGCTGAACCTAAAATGGGCCGGCTTGTAAGATTACATTTTTGCTTTTTTCAAATAAAGATAACAAGAGAACAAAGAAAAAATGATAATTGGAGCAAATTTGAAAGTTGCTTAAAATTGCATGCTCTATCTGAATCATGAGGGGAAAAAATGAGTTAATTATCCCATTAGTAATTAAAAGGCTTTGTGGCAGAATTAAATGGATATCTGACCTCCCAACTATCCCTGTTTGAGAGAGACAGTCCCTATTTTTGAGCTCTTTCCCTCTGAAACAGACTTATGTCCCTTTTTGCAGAGTTTCTCTTAGACCGGTCCATAGACTGCTCAGACACACCCAAAGTTGCACCCAATGTATCTACCCATAGCGTTGCTCCCTTCTGACACAGCCCTACCCACAAAACGTTGATAGCCACCCTCAACCTCCCAAGTCCCTAATAATTAGCCACCAATGTTTAGAGCTATAAGATCTGGCATATGAAAAGGGGCTGGACTGGGAAGGGTTCAAAGGTATTCATTTGTGTTTATAATGTTTTAGGCTTGTTTTATTTAAATAATATAGCACAGAACTAGATGAAGAACCACACTATTTCAGCAGATTGTTTTGCACTCCATTGGCTTAATACTAAAGAATTAATTTTACTTTGTGTCCCCATAGAAGTCTATCATGTGAGGGAATTAACGTACTCATGCTATCCAACATGTATATGTTAGTGCACACTAGACTATCGCTTGAAGGATAAAAATTAACTTTGGACTTTTTTAATAAGGGCTAAAAAATGGAAGCAATAACGATTGGGCTCTAGCAATGTTAATCCACCTTACTGCTTGCATTTTTGCATTCCACTTGTAATTTAGACCTATATGTGGAATAACATTTTGAGATTCATGCACTTATTTTTGTGGGGGGGGGTTGTTGTTTTCTTTTTAAAGATACGATGAGTCCACGGATTTCATCCATACTTGTGGGATATCGCCTCCTGGTCAGCAGGAGGAGGCAAAGAGCACCACAGCAGAGCTGTATATATAGCTCCTCCCTTCCCTCCTGCTCCAGTCATTCTCTTTGCCTGTGTTAGTGTAGGAGCTTTCGGCATTAAAATGTGATTCTCCTTATCTTATTTTTCATTCGGATAAGGTGGTGCTACGAACCAAACCTGGTTTTCTTCCTAAGGTTGTTTAAAATAAAAATATTAATCAGGAAATTGTTGTTCCTTCCTTGTGTCCTAATCCTTCTTCTAAGAAGGAGCGTCTGTTACATAATTTGGACGTGGTCCGTGCTTTGAAGTTCTACATACAGGCGACTAAGGATTTTTGTCAATTGTCTTCCTTGTTTGTCGTTTTTTCAGGGAAACATAGGGGTCAGAAAGCTACGGCTACCTCTATTTCTTTTTGGCTGAATAGTATCATCCGTTTTGCATATGAGACTGCTGGTCAGCAGCCTCCTGAACGAATTACGGCTCATTCCACTAGGGCTGTGGCTTCCTCATGGGCATTCAAAAATGAGGCTTCTGTTGAACAGATTTGCAAAGCTGCAACTTGGTCGTCTCTTCACACTTTTTACAAATTTTACAAATTTGATACTTTTGCTTCTGCTGAGGCTGTTTTTGGGAGGAAAGTTCTTCAAACAGTGGTGCCTTCTATTTAGGTTTCCTGTCTTGTCCCTCCCTTTTCATCCGTGTCCTTTGGTATTGTATCCCACAAGTAAGGATGAAATCCGTGGACTCATCGTATTTTTAAAAAGATATGGAAATTTATGCTTACCTGATAAATTTGTTTCTTTTTAGATACAATGAGTCCACGGCCCGCCCTGTTTTCATAAGACAGGTTTTTCATTTTTGTTAAACTTCAGTCACCTCTGCACCTTGGCTTTTCCTTTCTCTTCCTAACTTGGGTCGAATGACTGGAGTGGGAGGGAAGGGAGGAGCTATATATACAGCTCTGCTGTGGTGCGCTTTGCCTCCTCCTGCTGACCAGGAGGCGATATCCCACAAGTAAGGATGAAATCCGTGGACTCATCGTTTCTAAAAAGAAACAAATTTATCAGGTAAGCATAAATTTCCTTTTTTTTTCTTATAAATAACATTGACGCAAAAAATAACTGTGTATGGTGTAAATCAATCCCATTATATATGTACGAGGAGCCTCATTTGGATTAAAAACAAAAATCGTTTATTAAACAGTTATTTTTTTTTTTTTAATAAAGTCACAGTTAGACAGCCATTTTTGAAAAAGTGACCAGCAAAACGGGTCACATGGCGCACAGCCGGAGGTGTCTGGCGTTACTAAACGAACTGTGAGTGACTTTATTCAAAATTATTAACTATATGTTTAATAAAGGATTTTGTTTTTTAATCCAATTGAGGCTTCTCATACATATATAATGGGATTGATTTACAACAAACACCATTATTATTTTTTGCTTCATTGATGTTATTTATGTATTCCCGAAAGCTCAGTATCTGAGCTAGTGGAGAACTGTGGTCCTTTGTAGATTAGACCACAGAAGCAAATTCAACAGCACAAACTGAAATTACAGATAACGGCGATTTTGACTAAATTTAGGAGTGGTTGGATTAAAATGTCTGTGAGAGGGTCTTTTCCTTCTTGATACAGGGAGAGTCCACAGCTGCATTCATTACTTATGGGAAATATAGAACCTGGCCACAGGAGGGGGCAAAGACACCAGCCAAAGGCTTAAATACCTCCCCCACTTCCCTCATCCCCTAGTTACAGTGGGGCAAAAAAATATTTAGTACGCCACCAATTGTGCAAGTTCTCCCACTTAAGAAGATGAGAGAGGCCTGTAATTTTCATCATAGGTATACCTCAACTATGAGAGACAAAATGTGGAAACAAATCCAGATATCACATTGTCTGATTTGGAAAGAATTTATTTGCAAATTATGGTGGAAAATAAGTAATTGGTCAATATAAAAAGTTCATCATCTATACTTTGTTATATATCCTTTGTTAGCAATGAGAGAGGTCAAACGTTTTCTGTAAGTCTTCACAAGGTTGTCACACACTGTTGCTGGTATGTTGGCCCATACCTGCATGCAGATCGCCTCTAGAGCAGTGATGTTTTGGGGCTGTCGCTGGGCAACACAGACTTTCAACTCCCTCCAAAGGTTTTCTATGGGGTTGAGATCTGGAGACTGGCTAGGCCACTCCAGGACCTTGAAATGCTTCTTACGAAGCCACTCCTTCGTTGCCCGGGCAGTGTGTTTGGGATCATTGTCATGCTGAAAGACCCAGCCACGTTTCATCTTCAATGCGCTTGCTGATGGAAGGAGGTTTGCACTCAAAATCTCACGATACATGGCCCCATTCATTCTTTCATGTACACAGATCAGTCGTCCTGTTCCCTTTGCAGAGAAACAGCCCCAAAGCACGATGTTGCCACCCCCATGCTTCACAGTAGGTATGGTGTTCTTTGGTTGCAACTCAGCATTCTCTCTCCTCCAAACACGACGAGTTGTGTTTCTACCAAACAGTTCTACTTTGGTTTCATGTGACCATATGACATTCTCCCAATCCGCTTCTGGATCATCCAAATGCTCTCTAGCATACTTCAGACGGCCCGGACATGTACTGGCTTAAGCAGGGGGGCATGTCTGGCACTGCAGGATCTGAGTCCCTGGCAGCGTAGTGTGTTACTGATGGTAGCCTTTGTTACGTTGGTCCCAGCTCTCTGCAGGTCATTCACTAGGTCCCCCCGTGTGGTTCTGGGATGTTTGCTCACCGTTCTTGTGATCATTTTGACCCCACGGGGTGAGATCTTGCGTGGAGCCCCAGATCGAGGGAGATTATCAATGGTATTGTATGTCTTCCATGTTCTAATTATTGCTCCCACAGTTGATTTCTTCACACCAAGCTGATTGCCTATTGCAGATTCAGTCTTCCCAGCCTGGTGCAGGTCTACAATTTTGCTTCTGGTGTCCTTCAACATCTCTTTGGTCTTCACCGTAGTGAAGTTTGGAGTGTGACTGTTTGAGGTTGTGGACAGGTGTCTTTTATACTGATAACAAGTTCAAACAGGTGCCATTAATACAGGTAATGAGTGGAGGACAGAGGAGCCTCTTAAAGAAGACTATACAGGTCTTTGAGAGCCAGAAATCTTGCTTGTTTGTAGGTAACCAAATACTTATTTTCCACCATAATATGCAAATAAATTCCTTCCAAATCAGACAATGTGATTGTCTGTCTGGATTTGTTTACACATTTTGTCTCTCATAGTTGAGGTATACCTATGATGAAAATTACAGGCCTCTCTCATCTTCTTAAGTGGGAGAACTTGCACAAATGGTGGCTAACTAAATACTTTTTTGCCCCACTGTATTCTTTGCGTTTCGTCACAGGAGGTTGGCAGAGAAGTGTCAGAAGATTTCAGAGTAGTTCCTTAGAAAGGGTATCTACCCTTCGAGATGGGACTAGAGTTTTAAGTCATCTTGTCAGCCTCTCAGTGAGAGCATTGATAAAAGTTAGAGTCTGGAGATGCAGGGAGAGTCTTTTTGCGAACCCATCCAGACTCATATTAACAGCTTCTAAGCAATCGGCATTGACGAGTTTCGCTGCCTGCTTTTCTTTACTCAAGTCCATGTCAGAAGCAACACTACAGTCTGTCAAACTTGAAGGACAGTGTTTTCTTTTCCAGGGCATAGATTCCGGTAGGATCGTTTCAATATATATATATATATATATATATATATATATATATATATATATATATATATATATATATATATATATATATATATATATATATATATATATATTGTATATGTGCTAACGATTGAAGATAGGGTCACAGTGGGACTCCTTTTTATCTTTATGGAATCAAGGGTTAATATCCCCCAAGGGGGATTATTGAACAGTGGGGGTTTTTAATAATATTTATGTGGTTTCGACTGCTTTATGTGTAGGAGACGTTTGACCTCATAGACTGATACAGAACGTACAGGTTATTTTTATTTTCTTATTCATATTACAGAGCTGCGCAGTTTTATTAAACTGGCGCGCTTTTCCTTAGCAGGAGCGGTCCTGCATGATGCACTGTGTGACTGGGAGTGGTCATGTTTCTCTATTTCCTATTCCTGACCGATTGTCTGCGACGAGGAGCGAGTTTCTCTAGCTGTCTGGGTCATAGGAGGTTGTGAGTGCCCCAGCCATTGGGGGGTATAAGGTGCCAGTTATTTTTTCTATAATTTATATTAGACAAGTTATGGAGGATTCTGATCATTTTGAGGGGGGGTCACTCTAATACAGAATTTGATACCTGTGTATGTTGTGAGGAGGCCCGGGTAGTCCAATCCTCTCAATTATGTTCCGTATGCCGCAACAGGATGTTCTTGTCAACCAATGTTGAGATGTTAGAGACCACTGAGCCGTCTGCCTCTGAGGATTCCTCGTCCCGTGAGGTGTGTTCCTAGAATCTTCTGTTCCTGCACATGCAGTTTCCCTGAGTACCGCTGCTCCTTTGACTGAGGGGGGCTTTTTTCCACCAGAGGTTACTGGGCGGTTCCGCATGGCAATCTTTACGGCCTTAGCAATTTTGCCTCTTCCTGCTACATGCAAGCAAAGGGCTAATCCATGCACTCCTGCCCAGGAACCATTGTGTAAATTGACGATTGTATCCGATCAGTCATCTGGGGATGCGGTTCCCTCTGAGGCTTCAGAGGTAGGACCTCCAGGGTCGGAGTCTGCTGAATTGATTCCTCCGACGGAAGAGGATTTAGCATTCAGATTTAGAATGGCACGCCTGCGCTTGCTTCTGAGAGAAGTTTTGTCGATGTTAGAGATTCCGAGTCCTGATCCGTCAGTCGGATCTCAGTCCTCTAAATCAAATAGCGATCTTGAATAGACGAGGGGAGTCGGATGCAGATCCCATTCCTTATCGTCTGTATATATATATTTTTATTTTCAGAATCCCGGTTCTAAGCTCTGTAGGGGGA
Source organism: Bombina bombina (assembly GCF_027579735.1). Lineage (NCBI taxonomy): Eukaryota > Metazoa > Chordata > Amphibia > Anura > Bombinatoridae > Bombina > Bombina bombina. The sequence continues at coordinate 54,735,549 of NC_069508.1, forward strand.
AATGTGTGGTATGACAGATGACAGGCGGGACCTTTTTTTTTTTTTTTTTTTTTGCACATTCCTTCTTGGCTATCAATTTTTTGCACTTGCCTAATTTCTTTTCTATTCCGTTTCAGGATAGTTTTTGTTTAGAGCTCTTGTTTTTGTAGAAACGCTTTTTAGAAAGACGTTTCTTCATATGGGATACTTCATACTGACGACTTTGGTTGTCGCGTTTTCTGGAGACTTCCTGAAAACACTTTGGTCCAGTTCGAGGTGATGGTTCCCTAGATATTTTCAAGACGGATTTAAGCCAGGGAGCTTATTCTCCTTGATTTGGTTTATTTTCAGCCTTCTAGCATAAGCTAGAATTTTAGAGTTTTCTATTTAGTCCTCAAGTTGCTCTGACAGATATGTTGGTTAAATCTACTCTGTCCTTCTACTTGAGAGAAGGAGTTATTTCTAGCTATTCCGGTCTAGGCCGAGCGGTCTAAGGCACCAGGCTCAAGATTTGCATCTTCCCAATGCGTTGGGTGTTCTAGTCTCCGAATGAAGGCGTGGGTCCCGATCCCACTTATAGAGTAGGTCCATCTTCTAGTTGACCTGTTTTAGAAAATGTATTGGATGGGCACTTGATTCTGGATCATATCAAATCCAGGGGTCCTAGAGGCCAGGGCTAGACTTCTTATCCTGCCTCCTAGGCTGTTTTTCTTCTCTTTTGTCTTTTGGCAAGGAGAGGGAAGTTTCCTCAGATGACTTTTGGATTGTCCCGGTACCTATCGTAGTGTGAGAATATTTTCATCCCACTATTGTGTCATGGTCAAAATTAGGGAGGGGTCTTTCATCCTATTTGGATTCTATGCTTATTATGTCTCTCTTTTTGGAAGAGAATATAGGTTCCCTCTTCCCTTTTGTGGGAACTCTGCAGGATCTCTGTCGAAAAGAAAGAACAACACGGAAGGGGCGCCAATGGTGCAGATCAATGGAGGTTTCTGGAGGTGTACCAATGTACTAAGATAACAGGGTACTCACAATAGATGAAAGCATTCAGTTATGCCAATAGAGGCGGGCTGGATTTTGGCAGCAATCCAGCTAGCTGAACAAGTAGGCAGCTCTCTGTCGGTATCCAACCGGAGGGAAACTAGAGATGTGAGACAAAGTACAGAGGCGCCAATGGTGCAGATCAATGGTGATATAAGGCACAACAACACCCCAATATGCACAGGATACTCACATGTGGTGAAGGCAATCAATTTTGCCCATAGAGACAGGCTGGATTTCACAGCAGTCCAGCTAGCTGTACCAAGGTGGAGTAACGGATGGGTGGGTATCAGAGTGTTAATACTCTAAAGTAGCATAGCAACAGGAGGTATCAATTATAACACTAGGAGTGGATTTGATATAAAAGTAAATTTATTTAAAAAGTATAAAAAATAATACCACTCATCTCAGTGTTAAAAATGTATCTTATACATAAGGAATACATGCATGCGTTTCTCAGGTATACTGTTTCTTCAGGCATGTTGTTACACAATTCTTAACCTCCTTATATAGGGCTATGCTACTAGGAATACACCCACAACCCACCCCCACCAATTGTCAGATTTCAAACCAATCAAGGGCCATCATTTAACAATGATGCCGCCCCTGTTGTAATATACTACATAAATTCTCTATGTATGCTCTAATAACCTTTCAAACAAGTGAATAAACTGAATGTTTCTAAATTGGTGTTTTTATGTATGTTTATATTTTGCAAAAACCTAACATTTTAAAATGGACAATTTGTAATTTATGTTGTTCGTAATTCCTAAAATCTCATAGGGTGACTAGGCTGTCAATCATTCTATAGTTGGATAGTTCACAAAACCAACTTGCTGATTCGTCTATATGGCTGTCAATCAAATAAGATGTTCGCGCTCAATCTCCTATTGCCATTCTAACTATTTCTATATTGTCATTCGGAGTGCGCATATCCAATCAGAGCACTGGCTAGGGGCGCGCCTCCATTGCCAATGCGTAACGTTATGTGCCGTAATTAGCATACACTGAAGTCTGAAAGTGTATGATACTAAATTGCGGACAATGGTAAACAAAGTCTCCCATTGGTCTTGCCTGTGGTCACATGGTGGGGGGGGCCCGTGTCTCTGCTACGTGTATTACAGGCTGTTAATGTAACTTGGGGAAGTATAGTGATTGGTGGCGACCAGCCGTAAACAAAACCTCCCATTGGTCCTGCCTGTGTTCGTGTTAGACAGGTTGTGACTATTGGTCCGTGGGGGGAAGCCAAAACTAGGATATGTGCCATAGTAAGACCCGATTGCTCTAAGTACAAATATTCCGCTATATGATGTTATTGCGATCATGGGAGCTGGTTACATAGTGAAACACCCATTCAAAAGGAATACTAATTCTTAAATAGACGAAAAATTTGCTATATTGACATATGTCAGATGTAATAAGTATATATGTCAAATGTAATAGGTGTATATTTATATATATATATATATATATATATATATATATATATATATCAGTGCCTATATGTATTCTTATATACACACACAGACACTGGTAGTGCCGTAACGGTATATGTAATAAATTCAAATACCAAATGTGGTAGAAAAAATATATCTATAAAATATTCTAGTGCAATTCTAAAGCCTAATCTCCAATAATTAGGAGAAGTGCTATATGACAATTTTAATATGGTGAGTGTGAATCCAATAGTAAATAATATGTTCCCTCTATATGGGGACAGTGTGCCTAGGTTACATTATAGTACTATACGATAACTCCCTTTAGCGGAGTGTGAGTATGTGTCTAAAATTATAAATACAATGACTCCCTTATCTGGAGTATCAGTGTGAATAGAGACTAATAGTAATGCATAAAAAAAGCAAGTGATATTGATCCTGTTACACAGTGTTGTGATATTACAACACTGTACAAAGACTCCTTAAGCGGAGTGTGAGTAAGTGTCTAAAATTATAATAACCATAACTCCCTTATCTAGAAAGTGATATTAATCCTGGTACACAGTGTTATGATAAATAAAAAATAAAACTAACATTAAAATGCTACATGGGAATGAACAATACCCATCTAGGGGCAGTTAGGATGTAGAATACAAGATATTGAAAACATACAAGAAACATGGTGATGGCCAAAGACTGGGGTCCCTACTAATAAAGATTGAAAATTGGGAATAGATAGGACATAAGTGCGACTAGACAAATGCTATGGAGTCAATGACTTCATTAAGCCCCGTGGGAAACAATGTTTGGAATTTAAATATCCAATATGTTTCCCTTTGTCTCAAGCGGGTAAATCTGTTATAATGATGACTAATTGGGATGCTTTCTAGTGGTGTAATACTAAATTGGCATCCACCTTGTGTGGTTTTGGTGCACTTATGCCTAGAGACACTATGTTTAATCGAATTTTTGATTATATTCCTTTTATGTTCCCCCCATCTCAATCTCACCTTCCTGGAGGTGCGTCCAATATACTGGACCCTACACGCACATGTAAGTGCATATACGACATAACCAGAATTACATGTAAGATGTTCAATGATCTGGTGTTCTTCTCCTGTCGTATAAGCTATTATGGATTTCTTTGCATGTGTGATAAATTTGCACATGTGGCACCGTCTATGTCCACATCTATAAGTCCCAATGTTATTATCAATCCTCCCCATCCTATAATCAGGATTCCTGGACCCGTTTTTATTGTATTTAATATGTTTTTTAGTCATAACCACCTTACTGGGTGCCAACTTTTGTTTCAAGGTTGGCGCCCTCCTATACACTACCTTAGGATGAGGAGCCAACACTTTCTTTAGGATGGGATCCCTGAGTAAAATGGACCAATGTTTTTTTTATGATCCTATTAACTGCCCTAAAGTTGGAATTATATTGGGTGACAAATAGGGGTTGGCCCTGGGGAACTGAGTTTTCTGTCTCTTTTTCGAATTTTTCACCACCGGATAACAAGTTATTTCTGTCTAGTAATCTTGCTCGGTTGTAGCCATGTTCTATTAGACTCTTGGGGTAACCTTTTTCCCTAAACCTGTCCTTTAGTATGAGGGACTGTTCATCATATTTGTTAATGGAACTACAATTACGCGGCAAAATTGGCTATAAGGAATATTAATTTTCCAGTTATTATAATGATTACTGGAGTAATCTAGAAAATTATTACAGTCTACTGACTTAAAATACGTGGAGGTACAGATGTTTCCACTTTCCCCCCATGTCAACATTAAATCCAAAAATTCAATTGTATGTGTCTGAATGTTAGATGTGAATTCTATACCCATATTGTTATCATTGAGGGAATCTACAAAAATTTGTGCCTCTTCACAGGATCCCTCAAACACAAACAGTAAATCATCTATGTAACGGCCATAGAACACCAGATAGAACATTAATAGAACATGGCTCACCGAGCAAGATTACTAGACAGAAATAACTTGTTATCCGGTGGTGAAAAATTCGAAAAAGAGACAGAAAACTCAGTTCCCCAGGGCCAACCCCTATTTGTCACCCAATATAATTCCAACTTTAGGGCAGTTAATAGGATCATAAAAAAACATTGGTCCATTTTACTCAGGGATCCCATCCTAAAGAAAGTGTTGGCTCCTCATCCTAAGGTAGTGTATAGGAGGGCGCCAACCTTGAAACAAAAGTTGGCAACCAGTAAGGTGGTTATGACTAAAAAACATATTAAATACAATAAAAACGGGTCCAGGAATCCTGATTATAGGATGGGGAGGATTGATAATAACATTGGGACTTATAGATGTGGACATAGACGGTGCCACATGTGCAAATGTATCACACATGGAAAGAAATCCATAATAGCTTATACGACAGGAGAAGAACACCAGATCATTGAACATCTTACATGTAATTCTGGTTATGTCGTATATGCACTTACATGTGCGTGTGGGGTCCAGTATATTGGACGCACCTCCAGGAAGGTGAGATTGAGATGGGGGGAACATAAAAGGAATATAATCAAAAATTCGATTAAACATAGTGTCTCTAGGCATAAGTGCACCAAAACCACACAAGGTGGATACCAATTTAGTATTACACCACTAGAAAGCATCCCAATTAGTCATCATTATAACAGATTTACCCGCTTGAGACAAAGGGAAACATATTGGATATTTAAATTCCAAACATTGTTTCCCACGGGGCTTAATGAAGTCATTGACTCCATAGCATTTGTCTAGTCGCACTTATGTCCTATCTATTCCCAATTTTCAATCTTTATTAGTAGGGACCCCAGTCTTTGGCCATCACCATGTTTCTTGTATTTTTTCAATATCTTGTATTCTACATCCTAACTGCCCCTAGATGGGTATTGTTCATTCCCATGTAGCATTTTAATTTTAGTTTTATTTTTTATTTATCATAACACTGTGTACCAGGATTAATATCACTTTCTAGATAAGGGAGTTATGGTTATTATAATTTTAGACACTTACTCACACTCCGCTTAAGGAGTCTTTGTACAGTGTTGTAATATCACAACACTGTGTAACAGGATCAATATCACTTGCTTTTTTTATGCATTACTATTAGTCTCTATTCACACTGATACTCCAGATAAGGGAGTCATTGTATTTATAATTTTAGACACATACTCACACTCCGCTAAAGGGAGTTATCGTATAGTACTATAATGTAACCTAGGCACACTGTCCCCATATAGAGGGAACATATTATTTACTATTGGATTCACACTCACCATATTAAAATTGTCATATAGCACTTCTCCTAATTATTGGAGATTAGGCTTTAGAATTGCACTAGAATATTTTATAGATATATTTTTTCTACCACATTTGGTATTTGAATTTATTACATATACCGTTACGGCACTACCAGTGTCTGTGTGTGTATATAAGAATACATATAGGCACTGATATATATATATATAAATATACACCTATTACATTTGACATATATACTTATTACATCTGACATATGTCAATATAGCAAATTTTTCGTCTATTTAAGAATTAGTATTCCTTTTGAATGGGTGTTTCACTATGTAACCAGCTCCCATGATCGCAATAACATCATATAGCGGAATAATTGTACTTAGAGCAATCGGGTTTTACTATGGCACATATCCTAGTTTTGGCTTTCCCCCCACGGACCAATAGTCACAACCTGTCTAACACGAACACAGGCAGGACCAATGGGAGGTTTTGTTTACGGCTGGTCGCCACCAATCACTATACTTCCCCAAGTTACATTAACAGCCTGTAATACACGTAGCAGAGACACGGGCCCCCCCACCATGTGACCACAGGCAAGACCAATGGGAGACTTTGTTTACCATTGTCCGCAATTTAGTATCATACACTTTCAGACTTCAGTGTATGCTAATTACGGCACATAACGTTACGCATTGGCAATGGAGGCGCGCCCCTAGCCAGTGCTCTGATTGGATATGCGCACTCCGAATGACAATATAGAAATAGTTAGAATGGCAATAGGAGATTGAGCGCGAACATCTTATTTGATTGACAGCCATATAGACGAATCAGCAAGTTGGTTTTGTGAACTATCCAACTATAGAATGATTGACAGCCTAGTCACCCTATGAGATTTTAGGAATTACGAACAACATAAATTACAAATTGTCCATTTTAAAATGTTAGGTTTTTGCAAAATATAAACATACATAAAAACACCAATTTAGAAACATTCAGTTTATTCACTTGTTTGAAAGGTTATTAGAGCATACATAGTGAATTTATGTAGTATATTACAACAGGGGCGGCATCATTGTTAAATGATGGCCCTTGATTGGTTTGAAATCTGACAATTGGTGGGGGTGGGTTGTGGGTGTATTCCTAGTAGCATAGCCCTATATAAGGAGGTTAAGAATTGTGTAACAACATGCCTGAAGAAACAGTATACCTGAGAAACGCGTTGCATGTATTGCTTATGTATAAGATACATTTTTAACACTGAGATGAGTGGTATTATTTTTTATACTTTTTAAATAAATTTACTTTTATATCAAATCCACTCCTAGTGTTATAATTGATACCTCCTGTTGCTATGCTACTTTAGAGTATTAACACTCTGATACCCACCCATCCGTTACTCCACCTTGGTACAGCTAGCTGGACTGCTGTGAAATCCAGCCTGTCTCTATGGGCAAAATTGATTGCCTTCACCACATGTGAGTATCCTGTGCATATTGAGGTGTTGTTGTGCCTTATATCACCATTGATCTGCACCATTGGCGCCTCTGTACTTTGTCTCACATCTCTAGGATCTCTGTCGAGAAGGATATCTTTCCTTTTCATTCCTTTTGAGTAGAATCTGGTTCTTACAGATCGTCTCTCTCAGTAACCCTCGTAACTTGTCTAGATGGATCTAGACCAGTGTTCTCAGGGTAGGCGCCAGGGTGGATCCCTAGATGCTAATTGGTTTTTCAAATAGGAAGTTCTGTCCTTAGGGCTTGTGAAGTTGGAGTTTACTTCATCGGGTTGTGCCCTACAGTCCCCCATCAGGCCATCGGTGGCTCTGTGGGGAAGGGTGAGGGTTGTCCTGGGGCCCTTCTTGGGTTTCTTCCATTGACTGACAGGTCTCATCTCAGCCAGGGCCGAGACATCGGCATGGCCAGTTTTTGAATCTGTCTTATCAGATTTTCTTCGAATACCGGTTTGGAGAATCGTTCTTCAGGGTTCTGTCCAGATCTCCCTGTCCTGAGGAACTTCTTTTAGCTCTTCCGGGGCGTTTTTTTTACTTCAATCACTAGCCTATTGGTTTGGAGAGAGCGTATCCTATAGGGGGACCGTGGATCAGTTTCCTTCCCAACTATTATTATGTTTCCTAGAGCAAGTATTTTTGCTCTGAGTTTTTTGGTCTTCTGGGTTTGTCCCTTTGTATTGACTCTAATCAAGTCTACTTCTGCTTGTTGTCAGCAATCCACTCTCTGAGTGTGATCTTCAGGAACGGACGTTTCGCTCCCATCATTCTCTAGATCTAGGGATAAGGTCTCTATCCAAAGGTTTTTGGATGTTTAATTTTAATAAGGGACGCAGTTCGAGAATTCAGGACATCCGTGCCTATCCCAGGGTGCCCATTAATGAGTCTTGGTTTAGGGATCGTCAGGCAGAGCTATGAATCCTTAGTGATGCTTTGAAGGTCCAATTCAACCTTTTTTTCCTCTCCTGCCATATCGCTCTTTCCTCGAGTGATGGCTTTATCCTACAGTAGTAGACATCAGTGAGACTAATTACTCTGTTTGTATCTGTGAGATCGTAGATTGTGGTTTAGAGGCTTTGTCTCCATGGGGGTTACCTTGTCGCATGGATCTGCTAGGTCAGGGCCCTCTTTTTGCGTCATCTTATCTCATTCTTCTGAAGCAGTTTGCGAGAGGTCGCTTGGCCTTAGCCGAGAGAGGGTTCTTTTCTGAGAGGTTACATGTTCTCCTTCAGCACATAGTTGATTCCTCTTCATCTATCTTAGGTGGGGAGGACCCTCCTTTTTGTCGGGAAGAGCTAGTTTTGTCCTGGCACTCTATCCTGTCAGGGTTCACCTTTTCTCCTCCAGGATGATCTGGAGAAGGGTCTTTTCTAGCTGGTCTTGTTGGAACAGTTTCTGGGCCCTGTTTGTTTCCTCTGCTCTGGAGGCTCATTGAGCTTACGGGTGTTCAGTTTTTTTGAGGGTTCTGACTGCGTTCAGGCCAGTGAGTCACTCTGATGCTTCTTTTGGAGATTAGATATTATTTTTAAGGAGTTGCATTGGGCTACTTTTGTACATGTTCATGAGGTGGTCTTTGAATTTTATCTTCAATTATCTACTCCGTCTGTAGATGGCTTCTACGTGCCATAGTTTCTATGTTGCAAGATTGCAATACTTATTCCTTATGAGGTTTCCTCTATAATAAGGCTGTTCTACGAGCCTAGTTAGGTTTTCTTCATAAGGTTGTGGTTTATTTTTTGTGACCTCAATCGAGAGATTTTGGTTTTTAATTTTTATATGTCCTATTCCTTCTCTTGGAGGAAAAGGTTTTCCCTTTTTAGGGAATCATATCTTAATGTCTTTCGTACTTTATAAGATTAGACAGTTTCTCTGGTAAATATCTGTATCTGGGAAGTTCGAAGATCTGTAGACATGTCGACTTCCTTATTTTCTGTTGAGGAGTGTCTTCCATTTGACATAGGAGACAGTGGGACACTAGCCTCCTTATAGGTTTTCGGCTCGGTTCGAGAGCAGTGTCGTTATCTTGGGTCTCTGGCATGAGATTTGTATGGATCTGATTGTTGGGCGGTGGCTTGGTCCTTCTTGCATTGCTTTTCCTTGCTTCTATTGAAACAGCCTTCAGGAGAATGGGTTTTTGCAGGCTGTGGTGCCCTTAAATGGTTTTTTTTTTTTTTTTTTTCTAATTTTTTTTTAATTATGCTTACCAGATCATTTCCTTTCCTTCTGTACAGGGAGAGCCCACAGCTCCCGCCCGTGTTCTCCGATGGGTGGCCCTAAATTTTATCTTGTTCTTCTGACACCTTTTTCACCCTGATATTTCTCCTACTGTTCCTTGTTCCCTCGGCAGAATGACTGGGGTATGAGGGAAGTGGGGGAGGTATTTAAGCCTTTGGCTGGGGTGTCTTTGCCTCCTCCTGGTGGCCAGGTTCTGTATTTTCCAGAAGTAATGAATGCAGCTGTGGACTCTCCCTGTACAGAAGGAAAGGAAATGATCTGATAAGCATAATTTATGGGTTTTTTTTTTTTATTTTTCATATGCATCTATTTAGTTTAGCTTGTTTACTTTCAAATTCTATCACCATATTTTTACCAAATAGATAGACTGTGCAAAAACTATAAACAATCATGATCTTCAGAATTGGCTGTAACAATTTGTTTATAATCCAACATATTTTACAATTTCAGTACAGTTTGAATATCTGCTTTCTCTCTCTCTTTTTTTTCCCCATTGAATTTGGTAATGGATACAGCAATTTGATTTGCAATCGGGCATGATATTGTAGATCGGTTTTACTTTTAATATTTTTTTTCCATTATCAGACACTAAACGGAGACCCATTTAATTTTTGCCTAGGGATTCATTTTTCAAAATTATTAAGTAAATAATTAGGGAATTGGAAGGATTTATTTAGGCAATCCCTCACATTTTTATTAATAGGAGGAATTTTCTTTTATTTATGATTTTATATTCTTTGAATAATGATGTATCTAAGAATTTTTTTTTCTCTTTAAAGGGATAGTATAGTCAAAATTAAACTTTTATGATTCACATAGAGGATGCAATTTTAAGCAATTTTCTTTTTTTTTTTTTTTTTATAACATTTTATTAATCAAACAGAGTGTACGGAATTGCGGAATAAACAAGATGGCCATACAGAACAAGAAAGGAAAAAAACAAAAACAAATGCAGAACGAAAAAAATGCCCTTATAATACACGTATTATATCAAGCATATATCCATCTACGTCAAGCAAAATAAAACTACTTGCATATCCTAGCATAACTCTTGGGCTAAATTTATTCTGAAATAATTATTTTTTAGCCAAAAATAAAAGCTTAGTGTATTCACTGTTGGGGTTTTTTTTTTTCCCACTATGGCAATAAAACAAAACAAGACACAACAACGAGAGAAAAAGAAAAAAAAAAAAAAAATGGGGGAAATTGTCTTCCTGGTCCTTCCCCTTTCCCCTCTCCTTCAAAATTAAATTCCTCCCCTCTCCCTCCTCCCTCCCTCTAATGTTATTTTATCGTCCGATCCTCCTTCCCCCATAGGACATAAATATCTGTACGTATGTAGGTATTACCACAAAATATTCATAACCCCCATCTCGTGTCTCACATAATTATTTCACGATAACCAGTTACCCAAGCTGGAGGGAATAGCTCAAGTATTACCAATTCTAGGAAAGGTATAGAATTTAAGAAAGGCAATAAAATGAGTCTTTGAATAGGAAGAGGGTAAGACCTAATTAACGGTAGCCAATCCCGGAGGAAAATTCCTACCCTACTATCCACTAAAAATTTAGTGTGGAAAGATTCGAATAAAATCTGAAATTGAATTTCTTTAAGGAAGGAAGAAAAACTCGGAGCTGCGTGACTCCTTCAACCTTTAGCTATTAACTGTCTTGCTGTCAAGATTATTGTATTGAATATCTTTATCGGACAATTCGATCGGAGATCCGGGTTCGATAAAAGAAATATCTCCTCAGCCGAGAACAGGCTTAAATCTTTGTACAACTTGCCATACCAAAACCTGATCTTTTGCCAAAACTGTTGTACTTTAGGACACGACCAGAACATATGAAAAAAATCAGCCTTATCAAGGGAACAGCGTGGACAACAAAAAGCTTGAGTCGGGTAAAATCTGACCATTTTATCAGGGGCGAGATAATAGTTGTTAATTAATTTAAAATGGGCTTCTTTCCATGAAGCAGAAATCTGTAACTTATCTAATTCCAAAAAACTTCGCTCAATTCTGTTCTCCTCTAATTGCGGGAAATACCTTTTCCAAAAATTATATAATTTATCTATACATAATTCCCCCTGTTTAGCCAAGAGAATGTCATAGATCAAAGATATTGAAGAAAGACCTAGCGAGAACTGGCGAATTATACTCTTAATGTTTATCCAGTCAAGGAATACTACTGTGTCCCACCTCTGATTAGATATATAATGTCGTAGCTGGAAATAAGCATACAAATTTGAACTAGGTAAATCGAATTTCCGAAACAGTAACTCTGATGTAAGCAATTGATTAGAGTCAAATAACTGATGGATATAGACCAATCCTGCTTCTGCCCAACGCCTAAAAGCTCGCTGATTAATACCAGGCATAAATTCAGGATTACCTACTATCGGGAGAAACTCAGAAAATACTGGTGAGATTTTTAAAACCCGACAGATTTTATGCCATGACACAATGACATTTTTAAAGGAGATCAATTTACAAACATTTAACGGCAGACTTTTCAAGGAACAATGAAGGATAGCTTTTAATGCAAAAGGAGAAATCAGAAATGATTCTAACTCCAGCGCAACAAACTTATTTGACTCCGTAATCCAGTCAAAAGCTAACTTGGCTAAACATGCCCAGTTATATAATCTAAAATCTGGCAAGGCTAAACCTGCATGTGACCGCTTTTGTGTCAGTCTGCTCAGGCTAATTCTTGGTTTTTTATTGCCCCAAATAAATTTGGATTGCCAAGACTGTAAGTCATGGACATCTCTATTGGTCAATAATAACGGGAGATTTTGTAGGAGGTATAAAATCTTTGGAAGAATAATCATTTTAATTAAATTAACTCTTGCTGATAAGGAAATTGGGAGAGAAGACCAATTTTGAAGATCATTTTTAATTTTCAACAAAATCGGGCGAAAATTTAATTCATACCATTTCGCAGGGTTTCTATGCAAGATGATACCTAGATACCGAAAAGACTCCACCACTTTAAAGGGGTGATCTACCCATTTAGAGCCATTCCTATGTAACCAAAGGAGTTCACTCTTGTCATAATTAATTTTGTACCCCGAGAAAGAAGAAAAGGTTTTAAATAATTGCAAAACTAAGGGGATAGTATCTTTTGCATTGTCCAAAAAAATCAAAAGGAGAGTTTTTAACTTAGAAGAACCCAAAGAAATTCCGGGTAAGTAATCCCTTAATAAAATGGCAAACGGTTCTAATGCCAAGTTGAAGAGCAGCGGAGAAAGGGGGCATCCTTGCCGAGTCCCCCTTTTAAGTGAAATATATGGAGAAGAGTGGCCATTGATGCAGAGAAATGAAATAGGATTTTTATATAAGTTCTTGATAAATTCCAAAAACTGATTCTTGAATCCAAATCGTTCTAATGCTGAAAATAAATAATTCCAGTTCACTGCATCAAAGGCCTTTTCCGCATCAACCGTGAGAATTGCTGCAGAGCTGATCTTCTTAAAGACATTACTCTTGGGGTCTAAATTCCAAGCAAAGTCCAAAAAAGAGGTTACTTTGCGAATATTCTTAAGTGAATTTCTATCCTTCATAAATCCAGTTTGGTCTGGATGGATAACTCCATCCAGTAATTTAGCCACTCTGGATGCAACAATGGCGGTCAATAATTTATAGTCTGCATTTAGAACAGAAATGGGTCTATAAGACCCAGGATCCTCCGGGTCCTTACCTTTCTTCAAAATTAGAGAAATACGGGCCGCCGAGAAATAATTTGATATTGAATTGCTAGAAGCGAAATAGAAGTTAAACAAGTTGACTAATGTTAGTTTGAGTTCTTCCTTCAGAATTTTATAGAATTCCACCGGGATGAAGTCTGGACCAGGTGATTTATTGATTTTAGCTACCTGAATGGCTTCTAAGACTTCTTCCTCCGAAATAGGACTATTAAGAACTGACAACTCTTCCTCAGAAATACTAGGTACCTTAACACTGGCCCAAAAATTCAATGCATTATCTATATTAATCTCTGAATCTGAATATAGACGTTGAAACACCTTAAAAAATACTTGAGTAATATCATCTGCATTAGTATGTTTTTGATTCTCATATTTAATCGAGGAAATAAGATTCTTACTATTCCTCACCTTAACTATCTTAGCCAGAAATTTAGCCGAATTCCCGTAATGTCCCCTGAATTGATAATTGATTTTTAATTCTTCTTCTTGAGATCTTTGTTTTAAGTAAATATCTCTTTCCCGTTTAGATTTGCAGTACCTGTCCCAATTATCCTTAGTCTTATCAATATAGAACTTCCTAGTGCATTCCTTACATGTGCGGATAATTGAGATTCTTGGGCCAGAGCTTTCTTCTTCCAAGTACTCAAGTATAATTTAATTCCCCCCCTTAATACAGCTTTCGCCGCCTCCCAGAAGACCTCCGGCTTGCTGAATTGTCTTATATTGATAGTCACGTAATCCTTCCATTTCTGCTTTAACCAATTTATAAACCTGGGGTTATCCGTCAGGAAGCGAGGAAAAAAAAACGAGGTATTTTGATTCTTGGGAGGGGCAGTGGCCAAGATTGTAAAGGAAATTACTGCATGGTCCGAGATGGCAATATCATATATATCTGCCTCTGATCTACATAATGCTAAAGGTTTAGATATTAAGAACAAGTCTATTCTGGAAAATGTCATATGTGTTTTTGACTCGCAAGAAAAACTACGCTGCTCCGGATTTTTAAGTCTCCATATGTCAATTAAATTCAATTCATGACAGAATGTTTTAAAATATTTTGCTACTTTATTATTTTCCCGTACGTTTTTTAAAGACAATCTATCCAGAACAGGGCACAGCGTCATATTAAAATCTCCCCCTAAAATTAAATTAGCTGCTGAGGAAAGAAATACCTTACTCCTAATAGTGTCCCAGAAAACAGGAGAAAATAAATTCGGGCCATATAGATTGCATAACACAAAGTCGCAATCCTTAATCTGTATATGTAAAATCAAGAATCTTCCCTCGGGATCAGCCTCTGATTATTGATTATTTTATAATCTAAATTTTTATGCAGTAAGATTGCCACTCCTGATCTCCTTTTGACCGCAGGGGCTGCGACACATTCACCCACCCATTTACACTTCAGTTTTGCCGCTTCTATATCATTAAGATGTGTTTCTTGCAGCATTACCACATCAGGTTTAAATTTAGCCAGGTATTTAATAATTAGTTTGCGTTTCTTGGGAGATGTTACTCCCCCAACATTCCAGGAAAGTATATTAATCTTGGAGGACATCTAATTACATATCATACTTAGTATTTATCCGACCCAGTGATGGAGGGAGGAAGAGAGGAGGAGAGGGAAAAAATAAGCGAGAGGAAAAAAAAAAAAAAAGTAGATTTAAAAACAGAAAAATAGCAATTAAATATGCTTCTACTCCTAGGAACAAATACTCAACCTGACCACCAACGCAACCATAAATATATGATGCCAAATTTCAGGTCTACTCTTTTTTTTTTCCCTTTAGAAAAAACAGTGAATAATATTTCAAACAAGCAAAAATCCAAAATAAAATCAGCAATAAAAAATAACAATTCAGTCCGATACATTTCGGGTTTGTAAAGAATAATTTCCGTTTTAATCTACAAGGCACTGATAAACTCCTGAGCCTCTTGGGGATTATTAAGGACATGTCTAATGCCATTCTCGTCCACTATAATTTTAGCGGGATAAGTAATCCACGCTTTTATGCCTTTACTGGTGATCCTAGCACAATAAGGGACCATTTGTTTCCTTTTAACAGATGTCTCTAATGAGAAATCTTGAAAGAATAATAATTTGTTTTTCTCAAAGATAAATTCCCTTGACTTTCTGTATAGTTTCAAAAATTCCAGCTTATCCTGGTATCTAAGTAGCTTAAAGATACACATTCTACTTCTATTAGCAGTGGTTCCATTTGCTTTCGAATATCCAACCCTATGCGCTCTTTCTACTGCAAGGGGCAATTGTTGGGGAGGGAAACCTAACGCTTTGGGGAGTAGTAAAGAAGTAAGCTTCAACAGGTCCTCATACTCGGGGGATTCGGGGAGTCCAATAATTCTGATATTATTCCGCCTGGAGCGATCCTCGAGGTCCTCCAGGCGGGATTGTAAGCTAGATATTCTAACTCCTTGGTCATGTACTACTTTATCTTGGACGTTCGCCCGATCCTCCAAGTCTGAGATCCTGTCTTCCGCTTCCCTCATTCTTGAGGCGAACTGCTTAACCTCACTTGACAATGATGAAATATCTGTGGAAATCCTACTGAGCTCATTCTTGATGATATCGAATTGGGGAGTAAAAATGCCTGTTAATTGTGATACTAAGTTACCTACATCTAGGTGGGATGTACCCCCATCCAGTACGGGGTCTAGTGAGGTGTCTACACTCTTAACCTTCCTGTCCTTAATTTTGGGTGGCATTATGGGGGAACTTTGTTTCGTGTGTGTAATAAATCTTTCCATGTACCCAGTGATTTAAGAAATTTGTGCAAAAACAAATAGCAAAATACAAATATGCATCAAATGTGATATCAATACCAAGAACAAAAAAAAAAAATTACAACCCCTAAATAAATAGGAGAAAAATAGGAAGCAGGAAAGCTTCCACTGTGAGAGTGATATATATTTTTATCCCTTTTTTTTTTTTTTTTTTTTTTTTTCTTTTTCCTTCTCCCTTTCTTTCTCCCCCCCCCCCCCCCCCCTTGGAGGGGGATACACAGAGAGTGTAAAAAATTAGTGAATTTTAAGACCTTAACGGTGATATTAGTTTATAGATTGTGCAGCAAAAAAAAACCAAAAAAAAAAAAACCAGGGGGGTATATCACCTAATTCCGATACCTAACCAATATATCTTAGCACCACAATCTTATATAATATTTCTCAAAAAAGAAAAAAAAGAACAAGGCAACAAAAACAAAACAAAAAAAAAAAAATAATACACTGTCAGCAGGCCCAGAATTGCTCCTCTCAAAAATTTAAGCAGTCACATATATGCTACTTGTGCCTTCTATTCCTTACTCCTTTTCCCCACTGTACACTTCATGAAGATTCAAATGCTGACTACACAGGGAATCAGGGAGCTCAGAGCCAAAAAAAAAAAAAAAAAGAAAGTTCCATCAACTGCTGAAGCTGTTAAAATAAAAAACAAAACGTTCCATCAACTGATGCAGAAGTTATGTAGATAAGTAGAACAGTTATACAGCTCATCAATTTTTCTTCAGAAAGCAAAGGAATGTCCCAGACAAGATTCTATAGAGGGAGATGAATCTTCTTATCAGCTTCTGGGCTGTATCAGCTTTAATAAAGGAAAATCAGGGCCCCACAGACTTAAACATCACTGTAGAAATAAGGGAATAATTAATCTTGCCAAACACTCAGAATCATTATTTCCCCCAAACTGTGGTAGATGGAACATAACAATGTAGATGTTAACATAGAGTACTTTCCGCTCTCGCTCATCTCAGATCAGTTTTCCATATAAAGTCAGTGAGCTGCGCCCTCTGCTGATCACTTATTCCAAACACTTGTATTCCAAAATATCAAGGTAGGGTATACGAATAAAACAGATAAGTCTTACCCAGAGAAGTCCCAAGTTTGACACGCCTGCCTCGGACACCGCAGTAAAGAAGAGCGTCTCCTCAGGCCTCCGACTGATCAGATGTTATATTCAACCGCGAGGAGGGAGCGTTGTCCACCGATCACTCCGTGGGCGCCCCACTCCCTCCTACCAGCGGTCGCTCCACTCAGGGAACCCGGGAGATTCACCGGGGTTAACTTGCCTGCTCCTCTCCTCCCTGCGCGTGTCTTTGGTGGCTAGTGCGGTATCCACCGCTGGGCTGAACCGCTGATCAAAAGGACTTCCACGGCATAGGCGTAGACACCGCCTGTGGTCCTGCAAACACTCCCAGACGATCTGGGTAAAGTAGGCAGCAAATGCTGGGGGAGAATATCCAGGCTCCTGTAGTCCAGAGCACCGCAAGCTGCACAGCGTGCCTAACAGCTCCGCCCCCACCGGAAGTCCTAAGCAATTTTCTAATTTACTCCTATTATCAATTTTTCTTCATTCTCTTGATATCTTTATTTTAAAAAGCTGGAATGTAAGCTTAGAAGCCAGCCCATATTTGGTTCAGCATCTGGATAGCGCTTGCTGATTAGTGTCTAAATGTAGCCATCCAATCAGCAAGCGCTATCCAGGTGCTGAACCAAAAATGGGCTGGCTCCTAGACTTACTTTCCAGGTTTTTTTTAAATAAACATACCAAGAGAACAAAGAAAAATTGATAATAGGAGTAAATTAGAAAGTTGCTTAAAATTGCATGCTCTGTCTGAATCATGGACGTTTATTTTTGACTAGACTATACCTTTAAGTGTTTACTGCCATTAGAACACCTTTCATATTTAGGAGTCTTTGATTTCTAAATCATCCCACAAAAGAATAGGGTCTCAAACCCTTTGACCCTATCATCTGTAAACATTCATTTTAGATTTAGAAATATTTGTATTTAATTATTTTATTTCATACCTTAAACAAATGCTAATTCTTTGAATAATGTCTGAAATAATTGTTAATAATAGACTCTGAAATAAAAGTTCTTATGAATTACCCTCATATGTTGTGAAGCAGTAGGAGGGGTTTTGGAGCTGTTTAAAAGCAAAACATTTCACATTTCTTATAATTATTCATTGCATTATGTTAGAGCTTTTTCATTTTAATCTACTATTCTGCAATCTTCAATTTACTATATGCTTAGTTCTTAAGAAAGTGTTAAAAACTCAAAGCTGGACTCTTGGAACACTCTAGTTCTGCTGCTAATAAGGATACCGCCAGTGGTTGAAGCATACACAGGTATGCCTGTTTTTCATATGCTCTTGTGAACTGTAAGCGGAGCACAGCTTTGACTATATTTCTACCCTATGCAGGGGTTAAACACAAAGTAAAAATAAGATGCTCTAATGAAGTAGATATACTACAATGTCCCCTTAAGTGTTAAATGTGTCCTTTACGACCGCGACATACCCTGTACGTTACTTGTTGTTTTTCAGGTCATAGTAGCACAAGTCACGCCGTGAGCATCAGAGCCACACTATTATGACTTCCCTTCTGGTGGCAGTCACCCTAGAATAGCGACGAGACTGCGCTATAAAAATAGCAATCCCCATTGAAAGACTGATGTTGCTGGTCATTTAGGGGTTAAGTAGTTTCTTAAAATGTTTACTTCTTGCTTTTGTCTCATTGAAGGACCGTGACCACTTAGGGCTAGAGGGCTAACGGTAGCGTGCAAGCAATATAGGGTATTTCACGGAAATAGCGCACGTATTATGAGCAGAAATTACATGCGTTCTCTTGAGCGCAATAAATTCAATCTCGTGTCGATTTAGCTCTTCAGAGCTCTGGTTAACTGTTACGCGAGACAAAAAGTGTCACACACAAAAAAACATCAAAAATACATTAAAATGTACAGTTATATTCATGATAGCACTGTCTGATAAAAAAATATTTAAAAAAAAATTGCATTACAAAGTTATAAGGGCTCAAAGATATGAGGTCTCAGGTGTTAGAAAAAAAATGCTGCAAAGGTCTTTGACATAGAGATACTTACACGCTGTGTGTGTGTGTTTATATGTGTTCATATGTATTTATATATGTATTTACAGACTTTTATATACACATATAAACGCATAAATACATATGTATACATAAGTGTGTGTGTGTGTTTATATGTGTGCATATGTATTTATATATGTATTTACAGACTTTTATATACACATATAAACACACAAATACATATGTATACATAAATATATGTGTGTGTGTGTGTGGAGCCTTTTGCAGTCAAGTAGCTGAAAACATGAAAAATCATTTATGCAATATGCATTTTATTAGTGTTTAACTGTGTATGTACTGTAAATATTTCACATTCCAATGTTCTTCACATAGAACATATTCCCCTAAGTATTTTAAATAGATATTCCTATATATATACTGTATAGATCAGTAAATATCTATACCTATAATCATGTATATATATATATATATATATATATATATATATATATATATATATATATATATATACAATTGGTTTGCGCTCATATTTACACTCATATACTCATGAGTCGAAAGTAAAAAGTTACCGCAAGAGCAAAAACCAACACAGTTATAATAATATACTTTTTACCTCTGTGATTACCTTGTATCTATGCCTCTGCAAACTGCCCCCTTATTTCAGTTCTGTTGACAGGCTTGCATTTTTAGCCAATCACTGCTGACTCCTAGGAGCTTCACGTGCCTGAGCTCAATGTTATCTATATTAAACACATGAACTGACGCACTCTAGTGGTGAAAAACTGTCAAAATGCTTTCAGATTAGAGGCAGCCTTAAAGGTCTAAGAAATTAGCACATTAACCTCCTAGATTTAGCTTTCAATTAAGAATACCAAGAGAACAAAGCAAAATTGGTAATAAAAGTAAATTGGAAAGTTGTTTAAAATTACATGACCTATGTAAATCATGAAAGATTTTTTTTTACTTTACTGTCCCTTTAATGTCTTGGAATTCTGCAGAAAACTGTTACAATAGCGATAAGTGATACAAACTTTCATTGCAGCTTAAAGAAGAGGTTGAAAAACTTGAAGATAAAATGGAATGTGCAAATAATGCTTTAAAAGCTGACTGGGATAGATGGAAACAGAACACGCGAAATGATTTAAAACTAGCGTTTACCGATATGGCTGACCATAAGATCAATTACTACGAAGAGGTAGGTTGAAACACTAAAATTTACCATCACTTTAGTAATGTAATAATTTTAGGAATTAGATTGTTTCTATTAGAACCTTTTAAGACCAACAATAATTACATAATGATTTTTTTTTTTTCAGAGAGGGAGCGCAATGTTCTTTACAGTAGTCATTCGGAATTTGTTAGTGAAAAAAACATTCACCCACTTTTCTTGTGCGGAACATCTTCAGTGGAGTAGCTGGATAGCAGATTAAACTTAAAGGGACATTGTACACTAGATTTTTCTTTGCTAGTAGATGATCCATTTATATAGCCCATCTGGGGGTGTTTTTGTAAAAATGGATAGTTTTACTTATTTTTAGATAACATTGTGCTGATTTTTAGACTCCTAACCAAGCCCCAAACTTTTAGATGTATACTGATGTTTACAGACTTCAGATTGCTTCTGTTTGTATAATGGGTCTTTTCATATGCAGGAGAGGGGGGAGGTTCTGCTATCAGCTTCTTTCAGTGAGTGTCCCAGCCTAACCCATCAACAGTGCTAAATTGGAAACTTTTAAGTACGTTTTTAAAAGGTTTTATACTGGATTTTTAAATCGGTATCTGTGCCTATTTATTATTTTATTGTCGTGACTAGTAGTGACAATTACATGCAGTTAAATTTAACTTGGTGTATACTGCCCCTTTAAAGGGACATTAAACACAGATTGTAAGCTGCATTATAATGTTCCTTCGTATGTGAGAATAATTTTGCAGTGATTAATGCAGCTTTATTTTTTCAAATGAGCATATTAGATTTTAACAGATTTTTCTGTCCCCCAGAACAAAAGAACCTTTATTAACCAATTACAATCTAATACATAGATATAACCTGCCCTCTTTAGTACTGATTCAGCTTAGTTAATTAGTTAACAAAATATTTAACAAGTATTTAAATAAAGACATGTATTCCTTTTTAATCTTTATCATATATATATATATATATATATACACACACACAGTATCCCACAAAAGTGAGTACACCCCTCACATTTTTGTAAATATTTTATTATATCTTTTCATGCGACAAAACTGAAGAAATTATACTTTCCTACAATGTAAAGTAGTGAGTGTACAGCCTGTATAACAGTTTTTAAATTTGCCGTCCCCTCAAAATAACTCATCACACAGCCATTAATGGCTAAACCGTTGGCAACAAAAGTGAGTACACCCCTAAGGGGAAATGTCCAAATTGGGCCCAATTTGCCATTTTCCCTCCCTGGTGTCATGTGACTCAGTGTTACAAGGTTGCAGGTGTGTTAAATTTGTTATTATCGCTCTTACACTCTCTTTTACTAGTCACCAGGGTAAAGGTGATGGACTGGCCAAGCATGTCTCCAGACCTAAACTCTATTGAGCATCTGTGGGGCATCCTCAAACGGAAGGTGGAGGAGCCGAAGGTCTCTTAACATCCCCCATCTCTGTGATGCCGTCATGGAGGAGTGGAAGAGGACTGCAGTGGCAACCTGTGAAGCTCTGGTGAACTCCATGCCCAAGAGGGTTAAGGCAGTGCTGAAAAATAATGGTGGCCACACAACATATTGACGCTTTGGGCACAATTTGGACATTTCCACTTATGGGTGTACTCACTTTTGTTGCCAATGGGTTAGACATTAATGGCTGTGTGTTGTTATCTTGAGGGGACAACAAACGTACACGGTTATATAGGTTGTACACTCACTACTTTTGTAGCAAAGTGTAATTTCTGAGGTGTTGTCACATAAAAAGATATAATAAAATATTTACAAAAATGTGAGGGGTGTACTCACATTTTACACAATGATAACATAGCTATCTAAGCAATTTCTGTAAAAAACAAACAAACCTTGTTTTCTTGCAAAATGAGCGTTTAGAAATTCTCAATGTAGCCCCTGCCTACTGTTAGATAAGTGAGCAGACATGATGAGAACTTAGGTTGCATTCTCCCTCTTCTGAGCATGGACAGAAGCTGACTTCCTGTTTGAATGTCTGTAGAATGGTATGTTTTTATTAATGTTATTTTAATAATCAACCACTAGTTTTGTTAACTTAATGAATTAAAGGACCTCTCAATGCAGTATAATAGCCTACTTAGCACATGCATAATAAAAAGACAATGATATAACACCTACTCTTAATTGCAAATAAGCAGTAGATTTACTTTCTGACAAAGGTTTTTTTTTTTTTTTCCTCTCATTTTCCGGCCCCCTGTATCATGTGACAGACATCTTCCAATCACAGACTAGTATACGTATACCCTGTGAGACTGTACACATGCTTAGTAGGATTTTGTTTCCCAAAAAGTGCATATATAAAAAGACTGCAAAATTTCACAATGGAAGTAAATTGGAAGTGTCTTAAAACTGCTGCTCTTTCTGAATCATAAAAGTTTATTTTGACTTGGGTGTCCCTTTAAGCATTTTCTATTAATTCTCACTTAAAGGGACACTGAACCCAAATTTTTTCTTTTGTGATTCAGATAGAGCATGACATTTTTAGCAACTTTCTAATTTACTCCTATTATCAAATTTTCTTCATTCTCTTGGTATCTTTATTTGAAATGGAGGAATGTAAGTTTAGATGCCGGCCCATTTTTGGTGAACAACCTGGGTTGTCCTTGCTGATTGGTGGATAAATTAATCCACAAATAAAAAAAACTGCTGGCCAGAGAAGCTTATATGCCTTCTTTTTCAAATAAAGATAGCAAGAGAACAAAGTAAAAATGATAATAGGAGTAAATTAGAAAGTTGCTTAAAATTGCATGCTCTATCTTAATCACAAAAGAAAAAAATGGGTTCAGTGTCCCTTTAATTAGATAACAACAAAGTTGTATTTCAATAGGTTTTGTTTGTGCAGCATCTTTGATCTGTTTGTTGTGGTCAAAAGCTAGGAATGCATTAACATTTGTCATATTTACATTTATTATGCAGCTACTAGACTCTGAGACAGATATTTTCATTCATCAAAGTAGAAAATATGCCAAGCTAATCTGATTTGGAAGAAGTGATTTAGTAAAACAGTGTCTAGTTAAAACACTTTAGCAAATGTGAAACATTTGCTGAGTTAACAATGGCAAACAGGAGACTCATAATCTAACAGGAACATGCAAGGTAAGCATTTAAAAAGTAATTACATTAAGACAGAAATGTTATAAAAGGGGATATTTTTATGTGTGTATAATATATATATATATATATATATATATATATATATATATATATATATATATATATATATATATATATATATATATATATGCGCACACACACAGTGGGGCGAAAAAGTATTTAGTCAGCCACCAATTGTGCAAGTTCTCCCACTTAAGAAAATGAGAGAGGCCTGTAATTTTCATCTTAGGTATACCTCAACTATGAGAGACAAAATGTGGAAACAAATCCAGACAATCACATTGTCTGATTTGGAAAGAAGTTATTTACATATTATGGTGGAAAATAAGTATTTGGTCACCTACAAACAAGCAAGATTTCTATCTCTCACAGAACTGTATCTTCTTCTTTAAGAGGCTCCTCTTTCCTCCACTCATTACCTGTATTAATGGCACCTGTTTGAACTTGTTATCAGTATAAAAGACACCTGCCCACAACCTCAAACAGTCACACTCCAAACTCCACTATGGTGAAGACCAAAGAGCTGTCGAAGGACACCAGAAACAAAATTGTAGACCTGCACCAGGTTGGGAAGACTGAATCTGCAATAGGCAAGCAGCTTGGTGTGAAGAAATCAACTGTGGGAGCAATAATTAGAAAATGTGTGTGTGTATATATATATATATATATATATATATATATGTGTGTGTATATGTTCTGTATATATATACACACACACAGTATCTCACAAAAGTGAGTACACCCCTTATATTTTTGTAAATATTTTATTATTTCTTTTTATGTGACCACACTGAAGAAATTACACTTTGCTACAATATAAAGTAATGAGTGTACAGCCTGTATAACAGTGTACATTTGCTGTCCCTTCAAAATAACTCAACACACAGCCATTAATGTCTAAACCGTTCGCAACAAAAGGGAGTACACCCCTAAGTGGAAATGTCCAAATTGGGCCCAAAGTGTCAATATTTTATGTTGCCACCATTAATTTCCAGCATTGCCTTAACCCTCTTGGGCATGGAGTTCACCAGAGCTTCACAGGTTGCCACTGGAGTCTTCTTCCACTCCTGCTTGACAACATCATTGAGCTGGTGGAAGTTAGAGACCTTGCGCTCCCCCATCTTCCGTCTGAGGATGCCCCACAGATGCTCAATGGGGTTTAGATCTGGAGACATGCTTGTCGAGTCCATCACCTTTACCCTATCTTCTTTAGCAAGCAGTGGTTGTCTTAGAGGTGTGTTTGGGCTCGTTATCTGCCCTGTGGCCCTGTCTCCAAAGGGAGGGGATCATGCTCTGCTTCATTATGTCACAGTACATGTTGGCATTCATGGTTCCCTCAATGAACTGTAGCTCCCCAGTGCCGGCAACATTTATGCAGGCCCAGACCATGACACTCCCACCACCATGCTTGACTGTAGGCAAGACACACTTGTCTTTGTACTCCTCACCTGGTTGCTGCCACACACGATTGACATCATCTGAACCAAATAAGTTTATCTTCGTCTCATCGGACCACAGGACATGGTTCCAGTAATCCATGTCCTTAGTCTGCTTGTCTTTAGTAAACTGTTTGCAGGCTTTCTTGAGCATCATCTTTAGAAGAGGCTTCCTTCTGGGATGACAGCCATACAGACCAATTTGATGCAGTATGCAGCGTAAGGTGTGAGCACTTACAGGCTGACCCCCCACCCCTTCAACCTCTGCAGCAATGCTGGCAGCACTCATACATGTATTTCCCAAAGACAACCTCTGAATATGACGCTGAGCATGTGCACTCAACTTCTTTGGTCGACCATGGCGAGGCCTGTTCTGAGTGGAACCTGTCCTGTGAAACCGCTGTATGGTCTTGCCCACCGTGCTGCAGCTCGGTTTCTGGATAATTTTGTTGAAGATTTAATATCTGTGTTCTGTTTCAGAGCCGTGAGAGTTGGGCTGTATACAGAATTATTCTGTTTCCTTTGTTCCTTTTTGGCACCTTGTCTGCATAGTAGAGGAGATTCACTTTGGTGGACATATACATCCATTTTGGAATTAGTTTTGTATATTTCCCACTACGGGCAGTGAGTTTCTAAAGTTTGAGCGCATTTTAGAGGGCTCCATCATGAAATGTTAGGTGCATTTTTTGTGAGCCTCATTTAATTCTTTTAATCCCAGTCTTTCATAGAAGTTTATTTCTCCTTCTAAATTATTTCATATCCGTTTTATGTTTAGTGATAATAATGCTACAATGATATGAGGGCTGAGTTTTTTTTATTAGAGTGGGACTCATATTACTGCAGTTTTATTTTTCAGGATTTATTTTCTCATCATAAATTCTGTTTTTACCAGTATTGGTCGCCATCTGGTTGCAACTCATTGCTAATGCATGCTCCTTTTTTATATTGTCATGATTAAGGGCATTAACATTCCCTCTCATTCTGTGAATATATCTTGAGGGTCTCTAATATGATTAATTCACTTTATCTGATCTCTGTTCTATTTAGCAGGGATTCATATATTATTTATCACCTCCTGCTGGTGATTACAAATGTCTACAGTTTGTACATTTTAACTGTATATTAAATTTTTTTTTTTCATAATTTCCCTTCTTTTCTACAGTAGATTATATGATAAATTTCTTATAAGCATTAGAACTGCTTAGCTTACCTGTACCTTCTGAGCATAATTAAGGTTTAAGTTGTGGGATATTAATTTTTTCTTGATTATTCCTTTTTCTACCATAGAAATATCTTCTGGACATTGTTATAAATCTTAAGTCGCTTTATATTTCCTGTTGAACATATTAAATATATGTCTTTAGAGATTATTCCATGTACGTGTTTTATGTTCTATTACTGCAGTAGAATATATGCGGGTGATTGTTATAAATCTGACCACTTGTGATTCAGTGGGTAAACTACCAGCTTATTAGTTGGATTCCTGTATTATCCCTAGCTAACCTTTCAGATGTGTATTCAGCAATGCTGAAGTCTGCGTAAAAGCAGGCTATAGTATATAAGTGAGTTGTTACGACTATCTTATTTATAGTATGGGTTTATGATTTATCATCATTTATTTGATTTATCTCTATCGTGTTTCAGTATAGGTATATACCAATATTGTTTTAAGCATTATATCTGCTTAATTTTGCCATATACATTTTAATTGTATGCTCTAGGGATTATGATCTTTTTTTGGCCCTTTCCTACTGTAGATGTCTCATTTTTCTGCAATTGTTAAAAGCATTATCTGCTTAACTCAATTTTTCTCCTATGGTACTGATTTTTTTGGGATGTTGGCATTCACATGTGTATCACATGGGTTTACGCGGTATCTCTGCTCCTCTGCTTTTTGTCTACTGTACATTTTTAAAAGTAATTTTTAGCTTTAAATTTCATATTTTTTCTATTGAGATTTTTATCATATGCCTGTGACTTCTTGTATAATCTTAGGTCCTATGTTTTTCTTTTCAGTAATCCTAGGACCTTAATAGTTTTTCTTGTTTTATCTATTTTAGATAGGAATCCAGGATGTTTTCCATACTAAAGGGCGTTGTGCCCAGAACTGTTACATTTTGCCAGCTGTAGTAGCCTGATGGTTAGCTTAGCTGCCTAGCAAGCGGAAGGCTTGCCGTTTGAAACCAGCTGCAGCTACTTGCACCTTGAATGTGTGTATGCAAGCTGTTTATCCTTTTTCAAAATCATATTTTTGCATTCATTATTTTGCAATTGTCTTCTGAGAATTGTGTCAACTAGTACTCATGGTACACAGGGAGCATTTCTTATTCCTTGGTGCCAATTACCAGGGTATGTTTTTTTTGAGGACGATCATAGACTTGATCTCTATAAAGTCTTTTCTTGACAAAGGTTAGAAAATTCAATCTTCTTGCAGCCTATCTTTTTCTTCAGGCCTCTATCAGTCCATCAGTGGCATTGTGTATGGAAGTAATTGGTCTCATGGTGGTTTCCATGGACATTATCCTGTCTGTTCGTTTTCATCTGAGACCTCTACAGTTATGCATGCACAGACAATGGAAAAGAGACCACTCAGATCTCTTTCAGGGCCTAGAGACTCTCTATCTTGGTGGGTTTCTCAGGATCATCTATGTCAGGGAGCTTGCTTCCTGAAGCCATCTTGGGAGATTGTGACCACGGATGCCAACCTATTGGGCTAGGGGGCAGTTTGGGGTTCTTAAAAGACTTAGGGTTTTTGTACCCGAGAGGAGACTTCTCTCCTAATAAACATCTTGGAACTGAGAGCAATCTTTTATGCTTTGCAGCTTGGCTTCAGCTAGGTTCAGTCCGATTTATCAGATTTAAATCAATCAACATCTCCTTAGTGGCGTGTATCTACCACCAGGGAGATACTCTGAGTTCCTTAGCTGTGTAGGAGTTGAGTCTCATTCTCCAGTGAGCGGAAGCGTCTCGGATTCTAATAGCCCCTGTCTGGCCTTGCAGGATCTTGTTCGCGGATCTGGTGAGGATGTCATTTCTTCCTCCTTGGAGAGGTTGCCTTTGGGGAAGGACCTTCTACTTCAGGGTCCCTTCCTCCTCCCAAATCTGGATTCTCTGAAGCTGACTGCTTGGAGATTAAACGCCTAGTCTTGGCTAGGCGTGGTTTTTCTGAGGTGTTTGTTTCAGACTAGTAACCTGTTTTCTCGCAAGAGTTACCATAAGGTATGGATTAAATACCTTTTATTTGTGCGAATCGAAAGATTCTGTCTTGGAGTTGGGTTAGGTTTCCCCGCATTTTGTCTTTTCTTCAGGATGGCCTGGAGAAAGGTTTGTCAGTCAGTACTCTGAAGAGTCGGATTTCTGCACTGTCTATCCTTTTGCACAAACGTTTGGCAGATCTGCCAGATGTTCAATCTTATGTTCAGGCTTTGGTCAGAATCAGGCCTGTGTTTAAACCTATTGCTCCTCCCTGGAGCCTTAACCTTGTTCTTAAAGTTTTGCAGCAGACTCTTTTTGAGCCTATGCATTCGTTTGATATTAAGTTATCGTGAAAAGTTTTGTTTCTACTTGCTATTTCGTCTGCTCGCATAGTTTCCAAGCATTTGGCTTAGCAGTGTGATTCCCCTTACCTTATTTTTCATGTGGATAAGGCAGTCCTTCGTACGAAATTGTGATTTCTTTCCAAAGTGGTATCAGATCTTAACATCAATTAAAAAATTGTTGTTCCTACCATTTTGTTGGAATAGGGCTGGGCGATATGGGGGGGGGGGGGTAATTAAAAAAAATGTAATAAAAAAAATGCGATTGCGATTTAATCCCGATTTTCTTATAAATTACTATAACACCTTGTATTTTGCACACATGGACTGGTGTTACTGTAGCATGAGAGTGGCCCATCAGAATTAAGCACCGTCACGACACCGGCTTTTTCATTACAGGCAGTGCTGTGGGATGGATCATGATACTTCCTCATCTGTCATTACAGTTCCTGTGAGCCCCACATCTTCACATCTGAGGGAAAATATTAACTTGTTTTAATGTTTAAAATGCACTAAGGTCCCTGGGAGGCAGCTTAGAAAATACTATTTGAAATTAAAACACAGTGCATAATAAAGCGGTACTTTATTAGCCTCTCAACTGCCTCCCAGGGACCTGAGTGCATTTTAAACATTAGAACAAGTTAATATTTTCCCTCAGATGTGAAGACGTGGGGCTCACAAGAACTTTAGTGACAGAACAGGAAGTATCATGATCCCACAGCACCGCCTGTACTGAAAAAGCCGGTGTTGTGTCGGTGCTAACTTCCGATGGGCCACTCTCATGCTACAGTAACACCAGTCCACCAATCACCTGCTAGAGACACCTCCTTCCCAGTCTATGTCCCGCCCCTCCTCCCCAGGACCATCCCAGGAAGGCGGACTGCTCAGAGGGAGAGACATTTCACGTGTGCGCTCAGGATCTTCTTTTCAGTCGCCGCTAAGCCTATTCACATGGGGCGATTGATGTCACTTCTGGACGGGGCTAAAAATTGCGTACTCAAGCGGGTTTTAAACCGCGGTTATTAATTGCGGTTTAAAACCGCAACCGCGATTAATCGTGCAGCCCTAGTCCGAATCCTTCTCAGAAGGAATATCTGTTACACAACCTGGATGTTGTGCATGCTCTAAAATGTTATCTACTAGCAATTAAAGATTTTCGTCGGTCTACTGCCCTGTTCGTTGTTTTCGCTGGTAAGCGTAAGGGTCAGAAGGCCACTTCTACTGCTTTTTCTCTCTGGTTGAGAAGTGTTATCCGATTAGCATATGAGACCGCTTGACAACAGCCTCCTGAGAGAATTACAGGTCATTCCACTAGGGCTATTTCTTCTTCATGGGCTTTCAAAAATGAGGCATCTGTGGAGCAAATCTGCAAGGTCCTCATTGTATACTTTTTCCAAATTCTACAAATTTGATACTTTTGCCTCGGCTGAGGCTTATTTTTGGGAGAAATTTTCTTCAAGCGGTGGTGCCTTCTATTTAGGTCCGCCTGTCTTGTTCTTTCTCCCTTTCATTCTGTGTCCTCTAGCTTGGGTATTGGTTCCCACTAGTAATTGGAATGAAATCGTGGACTCTCCATGCCATAGGAAAGAAAACAAATTTATGCTTACCTGATAAATTTCTTTCTTTCCGGGCATGGAGAGTCCATGACCCTCCCTTTTTACATTTAACATGGTATATTTTTTGGTATAAACCTCAGGCACCTCTATACCCTTATGTTATCTTCTTTTTCCATTTTCCTTCGGCCGAGTGACTGGGTATTATGGGTAAGGGAAGTGACACTTAACAGCTGTCCTGGGGTGCTTTTTGCCTCCTCCTGCTGGCCAGGAGTTGAATTACCACTAGTAATTGGAATGAAATTGTGGATTCTCCATGCCCGGAAAGAAAGAAATTTATCAGGTAAGCATAAATGTTGTTATTACCCATTCCCCATAACCAACACAGTTATATTCATACACAATTTACCTCTGTGATTACCTTGTATCTAAGCCTCTGCAGACTGCCCCCTTATCTCAGTGCTTTTGACAGACACGCAGTTTAGCCAATCAGTGCAGACTCCTAAATAACTCCACAGGAGTGAGCAAAATGTTATCTATATGACACACATGAACTAGTACTGTTTAACTGTGAAAAACTTTCAAAATGCTCTGAGGCGGTTTTCAACGTTTTAGAAATCAGTTTGAGCCTACCAAGGTTTAGCTTTTCAAAAATACCACCAAGGGAACAAAGTAAAATGGATAATAAAAGTATATTGGAAAGTTGTTTAAAATTGCATGCCCTATCTGAATCATGAACGTTTGATTTTGACTAGACTGTCCCTTTGAGTAAAATGTTGCTTTTACTGGTTCAGTGTAAACAAAAATGTGAACTTTGTCCTCTGACTTCTTTCTGGCAACTTATTAACTCCTGTGAGGAGCTGAAAGGGATTATGGGAGATGTGTGAGGAACTAAGATGGACTGTGGGAGATACATGAGGAACTGAGGATTGTGGGAGATGCATGAGGGATTATGTGAGATGCATGAGGAACTGAGGACTGCTGATGTGTGAGGAACCAAGAAGGATTAAGGGAGATGTGTGAGGCACTTCAGTCTTCATGAAGGTGATGTTTGAATATGTTAAAAGGATAATAAATTAAAAATAAAAC
The DNA here is from genome assembly GCF_027579735.1 of Bombina bombina. Classification (NCBI taxonomy): domain Eukaryota; kingdom Metazoa; phylum Chordata; class Amphibia; order Anura; family Bombinatoridae; genus Bombina; species Bombina bombina. The sequence goes on from NC_069508.1 coordinate 54,766,522, forward strand.
TTTCAGATAGAGTATGCCGTTTTAAATAGCTTTCCAATTTACAGTTAACAGTTTTCTTTGTTCTCTCTGTGACCTTTGTTATCAAATTGGCTTTTTTTCTTTTTATATCCTTTGTTGAAGAGTAAATCTAGGTGAGCTCATATGAGTTCAGGAGCATGCATGTGTCTTTAAGCAATATTGTTTCTAAAAGTGCTATACATTTTGCAAACACTGCTGCCATAGAGTTCTTAACACTTCTGCCATATAGTTCTAAAAATGTGCACACCTCTGAGCTCTTATGAGCCAACCTAGACTTACTCAACAAAGGATATCAAGTGAAAAAAAGCAAATTTGACAACAGAAGTTGTTTAAAATTGCATGTTCTATCTGAAACAAAAGTTGTTTTTTTTTACTTTACCTTTAAGCATTTGAATTGCCCTGTTGCATGCACATAATAGACTGCCTTCTTTACCTTGTAGGACATTTTCTTGGTTACTTCAGAATGGTTGATACTGAATGGTAGAGGTTGTCCTTCTAATATAATACTCATGATATTCTTTTTACCCTGCAGTGTCTTGCTACATGGGAGTCCTTCCTTTCATCTCAAACATGTGAACTACAGCTGGATGTGAAGCAAGAAGACTCATCTTGATTACGCTCAACAAACTCCTTGCCTTACCAAAGAGGTCCTCTTTTATATAACAGCCAAATGGAACGATGCTGAATAACCATATATACTATTATATTAATGTGGCTACAATCAGAAATACTCACTGCCAAGAAACAACATTGGTTGTCTTCCAATTGCATGGTTCTTTTATTGGATCGTGGGAAGTGATCAGTGAACGACTCGGTTGTCGAGAGTTGCAGTATAATTTTGTATGCATGACTGATATTTGAAAATATATATATGTAAATCATGTCTGTGTTACCTTGAGTTTTTGTATCTAGTAACTATTTTAAAATATTATGTTTAACAAACTTTTAATTAAAAAAGTGAAATAGGAAATTCATTTTAAAATGTTTTATTTTCTAAGTAAGGTATTTACAGAATTTGAGTTGATAGGGAAATTGAATTTGTTTTTAATTAATTTATTTTATTAACCCAAAGCTATACAATGGGTATTACAACCCTTATAAGGGACTACTATGCAGACCCTTAAATGTAATTATTTAAATCACTGAAAGAGAGAAATGGAGTAGAGACTCAATAAGTAACTACACAAAGACGGGGATTTCAGCATACACTTTTAAGTTTATTAATGCACAGCAATTGTGATAAATTCAGTGCTTATCCTCTTTGTGCCAAAAGAACCCATTAAATAGATCAAAACCAACAAAAGAACTATGGTTAATATGAAAAACATTCATAGAAAAGCAGCCCCATTTAATGCAGTTAGTAAATACAATAAAAAAATAAAATTGTATTTTTTCATTCATGTAATTGGCAAGAGTCCATGAGCTAGTGACGTATGGGATATACAATCCTACCAGGAGGGGAAAAGTTTCCCAAACCTCAAAATGCCTATACATACACCCCTCACCACACTCACAATTCAGTTTTATAAACTTTGCCTTCCTATGGAGGTGGTGAAGTAAGTTTGTGCATGATTTTCTTCTGTGATATGCGCTTCTCAGCATTTTGAAGCCTGATTTCCTCTCACAGTACAGTGTTTGTCAGAGGGATGTGAAGAGAGTATCACCTATTGATTCTATGGTTTTCTTCACAGGAAATCTTTTTAAAGATTCTCTGTTATCGGTCGTAGAGATTCATCTCCTACCTCCCTTTTCAGATCGACGATATACTCTCATATTCCATTACCTCTACTGATACTGTTTCAGTACTGGTTTGGCTATCTGCTTTATGTGGAGGAGTGTCTTTCGGTAAGTATGGTTTCATTACTTAAAGGGACACTGAACTCCATTTTTTTTCTTTTGTGATTCAGATAGAGCATGCAATTTTAAGCAACTTTCTAATTTACTCCTATTATCAATTTATTCATTCTCTTGCTATCTTTATTTGAAAAAGAATGCATTTAAGCTTTTATTTTGGTTTAGGACTTTGGACAGCACTTTTTTATTGGTGGATGAATTTATCCACCAATCAGCAAGGACAACCCAGGTTGTTCACCAAAAATGGGCCGGCATCTAAACTTAAATTTTTGCATTTCAAATAAAGATATCAAAAGAATGAAGATAATGTGATGATAGGAGTAAATTAAAAAGTTGCTTAAAATGTCATGCTCTGAAAAAAATTGGGTTCAGTGTCCCTTTAAGGCACTCTCAGCTATGGTTTGGCAGTTGATTTATTAATATAAAGTTTTAAATATATGTATTGTACTTATATTTGCCATGAGTCAGGTTTATGTATATTTCCTTTTGCAGACTATCAGTTTCAAAATTGGGAAACATATTTAGGAAGTTATTTTCTTTTACAAGATACTTATGGGATATCGCCTCCTGGTCAGCAGGAGGAGGCAAAGAGCACCACAGCAGAGCTGTATATATATATAGCTCCTCCCTTCCCTTCCACTCCAGTCATTCAATTTGTGTTAGTGATAGGAAGAGGTAAAGTGAGGTGTTAGTTTAGATTCTTCAATCAACAGTTTATTATTTTCAAATGGTGCCGGTGTGTACTATTTTTTCTCAGGGCTAGAGCTTCTGGCTTCTAAGCAATAGAACTGGGGAGATTCTCACTTCTAAGTCATCGTGCTCCCATATTGATTGCTGCCCTGCTGATGGTCTTAGCAATTATTATCTAAGACTTTATTTGTCCCCACAGACGTGCTGGAGGTGAGGAAAGGGAACATCTTAATTGTGTGGGACTGCTTCATATTGCGTTCAGCTTGGAGGTATGTACAGTTGTTTATTTCTGTGGAGACTGAAGTATCTCAGACTGGCACTTATTCCCTGTACAGAGAGAGGGTAATCGTTTTTGCAGTACAGGTTAGTTGCATAAATATTACCTTTTGTTTGTGGTCAATCAGTAGCCTAATAACGGGTTAACCAGGGGCTAATGCTTTTTACTATGGGCTTGATGCTGGGAGATTGTGGCATGCGCAGCACAGTATTTATTCGCTTTGACAACTTTTGTGAGTTTATGTGAAGGGGCACATTGGTGATTCGTGGTACTATTATGAGAACCGATTTGTTTTATTTCCCATTTGGTGCTTGCTATAACCGGGGATGTTAGTTGCGCCCACGAAGGGCGGGACTTGATTTTCGCACGCTCAGACGTGCATTTTCTGTCCGGATCCGGTCTTGGAGCTGCATGTATCTAGGCTTCGGTGTGGCCTAAGTCGCTTGTGCTTACAAACTCATAAACGACTTTAGGAGCTCCGTCCACAACTATTCTGTGTTTCGGTTTGGAGCAGGCAGGTGTTTTTTCAAAGTTATTGCAGTTTAGTGCGGATCATAAACGCATATGCGACTTTAATTTTTAAAGAGACAGTACACCCGTTTTTCTTTTCTAAAGCAATCTAAAGTATTTGACTTTTTGAATTTTAGAGAAACCGACCAATATTGCTATTGTTAGTTTGTTTGGCATGGTTGAACTTCAGGAAAGTACCTGTTCTATGTGCTTAGATGCCAATGTGGAACCCCCCCTTACTTTTTATCCCTCATGTACTGAGAGGGCTTTACTATGTAACAAACAGATTTTCTTTAATGCAAGTATGTCTAAGGATGCTTCTCAGACTGATGAGAATCAGGGTATGCCGCAACTTTCTCCCCAAGCGTCACAACCTTTAACTCCCACCCAAGAGACGCCGTGTTCCTCAACTGCGTCCACTTCATTCACTCTGCAGGATATGGCTGCAGTTATGTCCTCAACTCTTACAGACGTTTTGTCTAAGTTGCCAGTGTTAGAAGGCAAACGCAGCAGGACAGAAGCCCATGTGGGCCCTGCGACTTCTGATGCTTTGATGGCTATCTCCGATGTACCCTCCCAGGGCTCTGAATTGGGGGGTAGGGAGAACCTGTCTGAGGGGGAACTGTCGGACTCAGGAAGTGCATTGCCCCAGGCAGATCTTGACGTCATGGCCTTCAGGTTTAAACTTGAAGAACAGGAGAAGTGGACCGAGCGCTACACCCAGGGCCTTACGCTTACTAACTATATAGCCTCCTAGTAGGCTAACAATACAAAAGTTAAAATGGGGAGAGAGTAAGCGCTAAAAAGCTTAAAAGGCTAGTAAAAGGTACATTTTAATACATATAAAAATTTACAAATGGCAATCAGAAGCATGGATCCATGTCTGACTTAACAAAAAAATATATAATAAACAAATCTAAAAATATCTAAAAATATCCAATGGAGTATAGCATGTGACGCTGACTTAGTGAGCCAGTGATGAGGAGTTAGAAGGACATGTGCATTCAATAATATAAACAACCTAAGTGAGTGATTGAGTGCACACAATAGCTTTCAACAAAGAAAAATAGCATTCACAAAAAAGAAAAATAGCATTCACAAAAAATAGTGTTCACAAAAATTGGCTAACATAAAAAATGTTCAAATGTTCAACCGGTTATATGTAAGTGAATCCAGTAGTGTTTCCTCCAAAGTGACGTGTAGAAATATAACGTGAAGTCAATAATAGTAGAATGTAAACGTTGAGTGGGTCAAATTATTGTGGTTCAGCTGCAGTATGCCAACGCGTTTCGGCCTAGACTAGGCCTTTCTCAAGACTATACTTGAACACCTCCGTCTGTTGCTACGGGAGGTTTCGATGACTCTGGACCACTGTGGTACCTCCAGAGAAATTGTGTAAGATGGACAAATACTTAGAGGTTCCTTCTTATTCTGACCTTTTTCCGGTTCCTAGGAGAATTTCGGAAATTGTTACATGGGAATGGGAAAGACCGGGTATTCCGTTCTCACCTTCCCCTATTTTTAAGAAAATGTACCCTATAGCTGACACCGTTGGGGATTCTTGGCAAACGGTCCCTAAGGTGGAGGGAGCTATCTCTACCCTGGCTAAGCGTACGACTATCCCTATTGAGGACAGTTGTGCTTTCAAGGTTTGACACCTTAGAAGAGTCTCTTAAGGCTGAGACTTCTTTAGAGGAAATAATGGATAGAATTAAGGCCCTTAAGCTGGCTAATTCCTTTGTTACGGATTCCGCCTTTCAGATCGCCAAGTTGGCGGCTAAGAATGCAGGATTTTCCATTTTAGCGAGCAGAGCCTTGTGGTTAAAATCTTTGTTTCCGGATGTGTCCTCTAACTCCAAGCTTTTGGCTATTCCTTTCAAGGGAAAGATCTTGTTCGGGCCTGACTTGAAAGAGATAATTTCTGACATTACGCATTACGGGAGGTAAGGGTCACCTCCTCCCTCAGGATAAAACATCTAAGCAACAGGGTAGACAGAGTAATTTCCGTTCATTTTGAAATTTCATGGGAGTCCCCTCTTCCTCTTCCGCTAAACAGGAAGGGAATTTTGCACAAGCCAAGTCCATCTGGAGACCCAACCAGGCTTTGGAACAACCCAAGAAGCCCGCTGCTGCTCCCAAGACAGCATGAAGGGGCGGCCCCCGATCCGGGACCGGATCTAGTAGGGGCAGACTTTCTCTCTTTATCCAGGCTTGGATAAGAGATGTTCAGGATCCCTGGACACTAGAAACTGTGTCTCAAGGGTATCAGTTGGAGTTCAAAAATTCCTTCCCAAGGGGAAGGTTTCTTCTTTTACGATTGCAGACCAGATAAAAAGAGAGGCGTTCTTACATTGTGTAAAAGACCTCTCCACTATGGGAGTAATTTGTCCCATTCCAAAACAGGGACAGGGATTTTACTCAAATCTCTTTGTGGTTCCCAAAAAGGAGGGAAGGTTCCGACCCATTTTAGATCTCAAGAGTCTAAACAAATTTCTCAGAGTTCCATCCAGCAAGATGAAAACCATTCGGACAATTCTTCCATTGATCCAGAAGAGTCAATATATGACTACCGTGGACTTAAAGGATGCATATCTTTATATTCCTATCCACAGAGATCATCACAAGTTCCTGAGGTTTGCCTTTCTGGACAAACATTTTCAGTTTGTGGCACTTCCCTTCGGGCTGGCCACGGCACCCAGGATCTTTACGAAGGTTCTAGGGGCTCTGCTAGCGGTTCTCAGGCGCGGGGCATTGCAGTGGCGTCTTATCTACATGATATTCTGATCCAGACGGCATCATATCAGCTGACAAAACCTCATACCGACTTGGTTCTATCCTTTCTAAGGACTCACGGGTGGAAGGTGAATCTAGAAAAGAGTTCACAAGGATTCCTTTCCTGGGAACTCTAACAGACTCTATGTCTATGAAAATCTTCTTGACGAAAGTCATAAAGTTAAAGATTCTGAATACATGCCAATCCCTTCAGTCCAATCCTCGGCCATCAGTGGCTCAGTGCATGGAGGTAATTGGATTGATGGTGGCGGCAATGGACATCATTCCGTTTGCTTGTTTTCATCTCAGACCTCTATAACTGAGCATGCTCAGTCAGTGGAATGGAGATTATGCAAATTTGTCTCATCAGATAGATCTGGATCTGGAGACAAGAGACTCTCTTCTTTGGTGGTTGTCGCAGGATCATCTGTCCCAAGGGACGTGCTTCCGCAGACCCTCATGGGTGATAGTGACAACGGACGCCAGTCTACTAGGATGGGGAGCAGTCTGGAATTCCCTGAAGGCTCAGGGTGTGTGGACTGGGTCGGAGTCTCTACTTCCAATAAATATTCTGGAGTTGAGAGCAATCTTCAATGCGCTTCAGGCTTGGCCTCAGTTGGCTACGGCCAAATTCATCCGTTTTCAGTCGGACAACATCACGACTGTGGCTTATATCAATCATCAGGGAGGAACAAGGAGTTCCTTGCGATGGCGGAAGTATCCAAAATAATTTGGTGGGCGGAGGCTCACTCTTGTTATCTGTCTGCAATCTACATCCCAGGAGTGGACAACTGGGAAGTGGATTTTTTGAGCAGACAGACGTTTCATCCGGGGGAATGGGAACTCCATCCGGAGGTCTTTGCCACTCTGATTCTCAGATGGGGCAGACCAGAGCTGGATCTTATGGCATCTCGTCAGAATGCCAAGCTCCCGAGATATGGATCCAGGTCCAGGGATCCTCAGGCCGAACTGATAGATGCTTTGGCAGTGCCTTGGTCGTTCAACCTAGCTTAGGTGTTTCCACCGTTTGCTCTCCTTCCCCGGGTGATTGCTCGGATCAAACAGGAGAGGGATTCAGTGATTCTCATCGCTCCTGTGTGGCCTCGCAGGACTTGGTATGCCGATCTAGTGGACATGTCCTCTCTGCCACTGTGGAAGCTTCCATTGAGGCAGGACCTTCTCATTCAGGGACCCTTCCATCATCCAAATCTAATTTCTCTACAGCTGACTGCTTGGAGATTGAACGCTTGATTTTATCTAAGCGAGGGTTTTCTGATCCGGTCATTGATACCTTGATTCAGGCACGTAAGCCTGTTACTAGAAAGATTTACCATAAAATATAGCGTAAATATCTTTATTGGTGCGAATCCAAGGGTTACTCATGGAGTAAAATTAGGATTCCTAGGATTTTGTCCTTTCTCCAAGTCGGATTGGAGAAGGGGTTATCAGCATGTTCCTTAAAGCGACAGATTTCTGCTTTATCTATTTTGCTACACAAACGTCTGGCAGATATTCCGGATGTTCAATCTTTTTGTCAGGCTCTGACTAGGATCAGGCCTGTGTTTAGACCTGTTACTCCTCCTTGGAGTTTGAATTTAGTTCTTAAGGTTCTTCAAGGGGTTCCGTTTGAACCTATGCATTCCATAGATATTAAGTTGTTATCTTGGAAGGTTTTATTTTTGGTTGCTATTTCTTCTGCTCGCAGAGTTTCTGAGCTTTCGGCTCTACAATGGGATTCTCCTTAGTGTTACGTACCAAACCTGGTTTTCTTCCTAAGGTTGTTTCCAACAAAATTATTAATCAGGAAATTATTGTTCCTTCTTTGTGTCCCAATCCTTCTTCTAAGAAGGAGCGTCTGTTACATAACTTGAACGTGGTCCGTGCCCTGAAGTTTTACTTGCAGGCGACTAAAGAATTTCGTCAATCATCTTCATTATTTGTTGTTTTTTCCGGAAATCGTAGGGGCCAGAAAGCTACGGCTACCTCCCTTTCTTTTTGGCTGAAGAGTATAATCCATTTTGCATATGAGACTGCTGGACAGCAGCTTCCTGAAAGAATTACGGCTCATTCTACTAGGGCTGTGGCTTCCTCATGGGCATTTAAAAATGATGCTTCTGTTGCACAGATTTGCAAGACTGCAACTTGGTCGTCTCTTCACACTTTTTCCAAATTTTAAAAATTTGATACTTTTGCCTCGTCCGAGGCTGTTTTTGGGAGAAAGGTTCTTCAAGCAGTGGTGCCTTCCGTTTAGGTTCCTGTCTTGTCCCTCCCTTTTATCCGTGTCCTATAGCTTTGGTATTGTATCCCATAAGTAAGGATGAAATCCGTGGAATCGTCATATCTTGTAAAAGAAAAGGAAATTTATGCTTACCTGATAAATTTATTTATTTTACGATATGACGAGTCCACGGCCCACCCTGTCATTTTCTAAGACGGGTCTTTATTTTGTTAAACTTCAGTCACCTCTGCACCTTGGCTTTTCCTTTCTCTTCCTAACTTCGCTCAAATGACTGGAGTGGGAGGGAAGGGAGGAGCTATATATACAGCTCTGCTGTGGTGCTCTTTGCCTCCTCCTGCTGACCAAGAGGCGATATCCCATAAGTAAGGATGAAATCCGTGGACTCGTCATATTGTAAAAGAAATAAATGTATCAGGTAAGCATAATTTTCTTTTTTTCTTACCTGGGGTATAGTCTTTTCTTCAAATGGACTTCTTTTTCATTAATTTTCGCGGGCAAAATTAGGCTTGCGAGGTCGCAAAATGTTGATATTTATTGTGCCATTCTTGTCGCAAGAATTTTTTGGGCGCGAAGGTACGTTCGGTGACGCAAATTCGTCATTTCCGACGTCTTAGTTGACGCCAGGTTTCCTTGCACAAGGTTGCGTCTGCTATGACGCGAGTTGCGTCATTTCTGGATGTTGTTAACGCCAAAAAAATTCATTTTGCGTTGTGCGCCATACTTGGCGCCAAATAATTTAATTATTTAAACCCCACTTACTATATGCCTCTTGCCTTTTTTATGCTCAGAGGGCTATGCTGTTTGCATTTTTTTCCCAGTCCTGAAACTGTCATATCAGGAAATTGATAATTTTGCTTTATATGTTGTTTTTTTCTCTTACATTTGCAAGATGTCTCAATATGATCCTGTCTCAGAAATCACTGTTGGAACCCTGCTGCCTGATAACAGTTCTACCAAAGCTAAGTGTATCTGTTGTAAGTTAGTGGAGATTATATCTCCAGCTGTAGTATGTAACAGTTGTCATGATAAGCTTTTACATGCAGAGAATGTATCCATCAGTACTAGTACAAAGCCTGTTGTTCCTTCAACATCTAATGTACATGATATTCCTGTGAATATAAAAGATTTTATTGTTGATGCTATTCAGAAGGCTTTGTCTGCTATTCCGCCTTCTAATAAACGTAAAAGGTCTTTTAAAACTTCTCATAATGTTGATGAAATTTCAAATGACCGACAACATACTGAATTATCCTCCTCTGATGAGGATCTATCTGGTTCAGAAGATCCTACCTCAGATATTGACACTGACAAATCTACTTATCTCTTTAAAATGGAGTATATTCGTTCCTTGTTAAAAGAGGTGTTGATTACTTTGGATATTGAGGAAACTAGTCCTCTTGATACTAAAACTAGTAAATGGTTAAATTCTGTTTATAAACCTCCTGTGCTTACTCCAGAGGTTTTTCCAGTTCCTGATACTATTTAATATGATTGCAAAGGAATGGAATAGGCCTGGTACTTCTTTTATTCCTCCTAGGTTTAAAAAGTTGTATCCTTTGCCAGCAGTTAGGTTGGAGTTTTGGGGAAAGGACTACCCTGTCTACCGTGAATACTGCTTACCTATTTCTACTCTTCCCAAACGTAGTACTATTCCTATAGAAGTTCTTCTTTTAAGGACCCTTTGGATAGGAAACTTGAATCTTATCTAAGGAAAGCTTATTTATTTTCTGGCTACAGTCTTAGGCCTGCTATATCTATGACTGATGTTGCAGCTGCATCAACTTTTTGGTTGGAAAGTTTAGCGCAACAGGAAACGGATTCTGATTTGTCTAGCATTGTCCGCTTGCTTCAACATGCTAATTTTTTTATCTGTGATGCTATTTTTGATATCATCAATATTGATGTTAAATCTATGTCTATTTTATCTATTTTAGCTAGAAGAGCTTTGTGGCTCAACTATTGGAATGCTGACATGGTATCTATGTCTAGAGTACTATTTCTTTCTTTCCATGGTAACAATTTATTTGGTTCTCAGTTGGAATCAATTATTTCAACGGTCACTGGGGGAAGGGAATTTTTTTACCTCGGTATAAAAGATCTAAGGGTAAATCTAAAGCTTCTAATCGTTTTCGTTCTTTTCGACAGAATAAGGAACAGAAAGCCAATCCTTCCCCCAAGTCGGCAGAAATTATAGTATTCCAGCAAAAGCGAACCAGCCCAGGTGACTGACAGAGCCGTATTCACAAAGAACGTTCAATTGGAAGCCATTATAGTATTCCAGCCCAAACAAACTAGTCCTGGTAACAGACAGGGCTGTACTCACTAAGAAAGTTCAGTAGGCAGCCATTATGGTATTCCAGCCAAAACAAACTAACCCAGGTAACAAACAGGGCCGTACTGACAAAGAGATTTCATTTGGCAGCCATTATAATATCCAGCCCAAGTGGACCAGCCCAGGTAACAAACAGGTTCCTATTTGCAAAGAGAGTTCGATCTGCAGCCATAATACTATACCAAAGTCCACAATTCTTATATCCTTCAGAATTACTGAGCCTGGTCAGTTTTATATAATTACATATTAATTTGATGTTTTCATAGAAGGTTGAGTAGAATGAACCTATTACTTATAATTGGTAAATGTCAAAATGATCAATTAAACTTAACTTTTAGATGTTTTGAAAAAAGAAAATGGCGTTGCTATTTCCATAATATGTAAAAACAAATCTTGTGGAATAAACTAATGCATTTCAACTTGATTATGACACATTATTCAATGTAAGCACTTATACATTGATGATGTTCGTGACTATAATGAGATGTTAAACAAGACTGACTCTTTTTCTAATTGTTTCCCTGGCTCTTATACTATAAAAATGCTTAATAGTTGGATAGTTATTATGTTGACAGTTGAAAATCCAGTATTTTTACTAGTTGCTTTATTAAAGGGATTACTGCTGCCATTTGTTAGATGTCAACGATATTCCTGCAATTAAGATGATCTGACTGGTTCCCCTTCCCACCAGGTTTTGATCAACTCAATTCTGTAACTGCTTAAATTCAGTTTCACCTCGTCTTATGAATCTTAATTTATAACCAATACTTTCATACCTATCTTGCTTATTATTTTATTTGATTTTCACCATCCCAGTGGTAACCCATTACTAAGAAATGTAACCCATTACTAAGGTTACAATTTGGATCCTTAGCCTTAATACAGTATTGCCAGTCACTTTGTGTTACAAAATAAGTTATGTGCCTACCACGCATTAAGCAAAATACAGAAAAAAGGTTACACAAACACACACATAGATTCACACAATCAGGGTGTTTGATTACATTACTACAGATAATTTTATCTGCATAAATTTTCTCTTCTGAACAAGGTTGTGTGAAGAGTTGAAGACATTTCACAAAACATATTTTTGAAAAACAAGAGGAGGTCAACAGCAATCTACAATTCCTTTCTGTCTAATTGCTTCACTGGTGTGGTTTGGGTAGTAATTGAAACATCCTACCATTGTACCAGGGGACCCCTCCTTCCTACCTGTGCACAATTAAGTATGAAATCTTGTGTGCTTTCTTTCATAAAGTTTGTGAGAGTCCACAAGCCATTACTCCTGGAAATTCCTCTCCTGACCACTTGTCATGCCGCTCTGGCTGTTGCCAGGGACGCAGCGGTTCCTGTGAGCGTGCGGTAATGACGTCATTGCCACACGTCTATTGCCCTCTCAAGTCGGATCCTTTGAATTCCTTGGCGCGAATCGGCGCCTATGTAAGTATCTGCATAACTTACATTCACTGCCCAAGTATAGGTGTTACTGTGTGTGCTCCTAGGTGCTTTATTACTTGAATTGCCGGATTGCCTTATTACTAAACTTTGCTTGTCTGACTACTCTGCTTGTTTTACCCTTGAATTGCTGGATTGCCTTAATATGACTGAACTCTGCTTGTCTGACTACTCCTGCCTGTTTAACCCTTGAATTGCTGGATTGCCTTATCATTGCTGAACTCTGCCTGTCTGACTACTCTGCCTCGTTTACCCCTAAACTGCTGGATTATCTTTTGTTGCTGGCCTCTGCCTTTTCCTGACCACTTTATTGGTTTACCCCTGATATGCTTTACTGCTGGATTGCCTTTCTGTTGCCAAACTCTTCCTGTGTCTGACCATTCTCTGCCTTAATCTCATTGACGTGAAGGACTACCCTGTCTACCGTGAATACTGCTTACCTCATTTCTTACACTCACCTTGTTCTGGGATATTTCCTTATCCTTCCGCTTGACACTGGGATAAGAAGTTTGGTCTGATAGGGGAATATCCCACAAGCATTACACCACTAGGAGGAGGCAATGATTCCCAAAACTCCAAGAGCCCTTAAAACATTGTCTACCTTACTAGAAACTAGTCTTATCTTTGCCTCAGCAGGAAGAAGGTAAAGATAAGAGGTACTCCCAGATGTTCTTCTGTTAGACAGGTCCTCAGACCGCATTGAGGACCATTTTCCACTCAGAGTACAATTGTTTGGACAGAGGGAAACTTATGGAGTAATGGCACAATTACACTCAGTGGGAGTTAGTCACAGGCCTGCCACAGGTGTCATTGGGACCAGTCCAAGCCTCCTCTTGTTGGATCGTTATTATACTCCACATACAAAGATCCTCTGCTGTCATGTGTACAGCACTGGATTTGTTGTCTACTAGAAGCAGTATTTTTCTGCAAATGATGAGTCCAGTAGTTTGGGTGCCTGTTAGGTAAGTATAGAGTTTATTAATGTAGGCACTCAGCCTATAGGCTATTAGTAGCTACACTTGGTCTTGTACATCATAGCCTAGGGACTATTGTGACAGGCATCTTTATTATATGATTTATTCATTGGAATTAGTCTGCATGAACCTTATATTATTTTACACCCTTGGTTCTATGGACATGTGTTAGTTATTTTGTTTGCATTAAGAATAGATTAGCGCTTGTCGGTTCTTTATTTTATGTGTAGCAATCTGTATAGGGGGTCTTGTTTTCGTGCCTCTTGTTTAGCATACGTTGGGTTAGTTTGTGTGCATGCATGTAGTGAGTTCTGTTGTGTGCAGCTCAGACATACATGTCGGCCTTTTTAGCGCACTTTGGTTTTCGTTCATGTAGGTTATTTAATTAGCACGTCTAGTTTTGTTTGCGTGCCAATCCGTTTATTCTACTAGTTCTTGGTACTTGTCTTCCCTTTGCGCTATTGTGCTGTTAGGTTAGTGCTCATCTCTTGTCCTCCTCTGCTAAATGGATTCTTAACATTCCTGTTCTTGCTTTAGCCTTAATTTGGTGGATGGGGTAAGATTTTCCTTACATACCTACTAAATTCTACCATTTTTATGTTTTGCTTCTTCTGAAGCTGCTTTTGGTAGGAAAGTCCTTCAGACAGTGGTTTGTGGATGATTAAATATTGTTGTGTATATAGATCATGTTTTCTTTCATAAAGTTGGTGAGAGACCACAATCCCATTACTCCTGGGAATTATTCTTCCTTACCACTAGGAGGCAAAGATTCCCAAACCCCAAGAGCTCTATAAAACTACCCCACCTCACAGGTACCTCAGTCTAACATAAAGCCAAGGCAAAATGAGGTAGAAAAAAGTAATGAGCCATAAAAGGAGCAGAGAAAAAAACACCACCAAGAAAAAAAACAAAACACAGGGTTATAATCCTTATTCGGTTGCGATGGAGGCTGACCCGTCTCTAAGTAAGCCTTGTGAATCAAAAATTTTCAACCAAGAGGCCAAAGAAACAGCAGAAACTTTCTGTCCTTTTCTGGAACCAGAAAAATGAACAAACAAACTAGAAGTCTGTCTAAAACCCTTAGTAGCATCGATATATTATTTCAATGCTCTAACAACATCCAAATTATGCAAAAATCTTTCAGAAGAATTTTTAGGATTAGGACACAAAGAAGGAACAACAATCTCTCTGCTGATATTGTCTGAAAGGTAATCCCAGAGGTAAAAATTATATTAATATAACCATATTGTTTATGCAATACTGGGGTATGGATAATAAAGGGATTATCTATCTTTTAAACAATACAAATTCTGGAGTAGACTGTCTCTATAAGTTCAAACATGGTAGCGCTTTTTACTTTAAAACTCAGTAGAATTTAGAAAACTAACAATTTTCCAAGTTAAATTGCAGGAACTGGGACAAAATAAATAATGTATATTGCAAATTTTAACTAAACATATATTACAACCTCATACTGTTTAATATTCCTTTAATTGAGTAAACAAAGTGTTCAGATTAATTTTATTAAGACTACTGAAATATTTATGAAATAATGAGGAATATGGCATCTATTTTTTATGTTAATATGGTTGTTACTTTGATGTAATATGGTAAAAAATATGAAGTTTTGAAATAGACTATTATTGGCCTTATATTGTGACTCTTTAAAAATGTATCTGTTAGCTAAATGTCTCAAATGCCCTCAAAATAGTTTTTTTTCCAGATTTCCTGCACACCAATAAATAGTGACTGACTCTTGAGACTCCTAAGTGCATCAAGTGCACCTTGCGCTGCATTAGCCGCCTCTGTGACAATTAGCAACAGGAATTTCTTGTGCCCATCACTCTGGCATCATATTTCAATGTAATACATAATGTTGCTCTTCTCTTTGTGATAAGAATTGCCAAGAAATCCAAAAATGACACATACACAAAAAGCTCTTGTAGTGATCAAAATCTTAGTCTAGTAAAAATGTATTTACTTTTAAAAATAAATGTAGTTAACAAATTAACATTTCTTTCATGTAATTAGCAAGAGTCCATGAGCTAGTGACGTATGGGATATACATTCCTACCAGGAGGGGCAAAGTTTCCCAAACCTTAAAATGCCTATAAACACACCCCTCACCACACCCACAATTCAGTTTTACAAACACAAAGTTTGTGCTAAATTCTACGTTGATATGCGCTCCGCAGCAGGTTGGAGCCCGGTTTTCCTCTCAGCGTGCAGTGAATGTCAGAGGGATGTGAGGAGAGTATTGCCTATTTGAATGCAATGATCTCCTTCTACGGGGTCTATTTCATAGGTTCTCTGCTATCGGTCGTAGAGATTCATCTCTTACCTCCCTTTTAAGATCGACGATATATTCTTATATATATACCATTACCTCTGCTGATTTTCGTTTCAGTACTGGTTTGGCTTTCTACAACTTGTAGATGAGTGTCCTGGGGTAAGTAAGTAAGCTTATTTTCTGTGACACTCTAAGCTATGGTTAGGCACTTTTTTATAAAGTTCTAAATATATGTATTCAAACATTTATTTGCCTTGACTCAGGATGTTCAACATTCCTTATTTTCAGACAGTCAGTTTCATACTTGGGATAAATGCATTTGTTTCAATCATTTTTTCTTACCTTAAAAAATTTGACTTTTTCCCTGTGGGCTGTTAGGCTCGCGGGGGCTGAAAATGCTTCATTTTATTGCGTCATTGTTGGCGCGGACTTTTTTGGCGCAAAATTTTTTTTCTGTTTCCGGCGTCATACGTGTCGCCGGAAGTTGCGTCATTTTTTGACGTTTTTTTGCGTCAAAAGTGTCGGCGTTCCGGATGTGGCGTCATTTTTGGCGCCAAAAGCATTTAGGCGCCAAATAATGTGGGCGTCTTTTTTTGGCGCAAAAAAATATGGGCGTCATTTTTGTCTCCACATTATTTAAGTCTCATTATTTATTGCTTCTGGTTGCTAGAAGCTTGTTCACTGGCATTTTTTTCCCATTCCTGAAACTGTCATTTAAGGAATTTGATCAATTTTGCTTTATATGTTGTTTTTTCTTTTACATATTGCAAGATGTTCCACGTTGCAACTGAGTCAGAAGATACTTCAGGAAAATCGCTGCCCAGTGCTGGAGCTACCAAGCTAAGTGTATCTGCTATAAACTTTTGGTATCTGTTTCTCCAGCTGTTGTTTGTATTGCATGTCATGACAAACTTATTAATGCAGATAAAATTTCCTTTAGTACTGTTACATTACCTGTTGCTGTTCCGTCAACATCTAATTTTCAGAGTGTTCCTGATAACATAAGAGATTTTATTTTTTAAATCCATTAAGAAGGCTATGTCTGTTATTTCTCCTTCTAGTATACATAAAAGTCTTTTAAAACTTCTCTTTTTTCAGATGAATTTTTAAATAAACATCATCATTCTGATACTGATAATGGTTCTTCTGGTTCAGAGGTTTCTGTCTCAGAGGTTGATGCTGATAAATCTTTGTATTTGTTCAAGATGGAATTTATTCGTTCTTTACTTAAAGAAGTATTAATTGCATTAGAAATAGAGGATTTTGGTCCTCTTGATACTAAATCTAAACGTTTAAATAAGGTTTTTAAATCTCCTGTAGTTATTCCAGAAGTGTTTTCTCTCCCTGATGCTATTTCTGAAGTAATTTCCAGGGAATGGAATAATTTGGGTAATTCATTTACTCCTTCTAAACGTTTAAGCAATTATATCCTGTGCCATCTGACAGATTAGAGTTTTGGGTCAAAATCTCTAAGGTTAATGGGGCTGTCTCTACTCCTGCTAAACGTACTACTATTCCTATGACAGATAGTACTTCATTTAAGGATCCTTTAGATAGGAAAATTGAATCCTTTCTAAGAAAAGCTTACTTATGTTCAGGTAATCTTCTTAGACCTGCTATATTTTTAGCGGATGTTGCTGCAGCTTCAACTTTTTGGTTAGAAGCTTTAGCGCAACAAGTAACAGATCATAATTTTATAGCATTATTATTATTCTATAACATGCTAATAATTTTATTTGTGATAACATCTTTTGATATAATTAGAGTTGATGTCAGGTATATGTCTCTAGCTATTTTAGCTAGAAAAGCTTTATGGCTTAAAACTTGGAATGCTGATATGTCTTCTAAGTCAACTTTGCTTTCCCTTTCTTTCCAGGGTAATAAATTATTCGATTTTCAGTTGGATTCTATTATCTCAACTGTTACTGGAGGGAAGGGAACTTTTTTACCAAAGGATAAAAAAATCTAAGGTAAATTTAGGTCTAATAATCATTTTCGTTCCTTTCCTCACAACAAGGAACAAAAGCCTGATCTTTCATCCTCAGGAGCGGTATCAGTTTGGAAACCATTTCCAGTTTGGAATATATCCAAGCCTTATAGAAACCTATAGCCAGCTCCTAAATACCCATGAAGGTGCGGCCCTCATTCCAGCTCAGCTGGTATGGGGCAGTTTACGTTTTCTTCAAGGAAATTTGGATCAATTCCGTTCACAATCTCTGGTTTCAGAACATTGTTTCAGAAAGGTACAGAATTGGCTTCAAGTTAAGGCCTCCTGCAAAGAGATTTTTTTTTCTTTCCCGTGTCCCAGTAAACACAGCAAAGGCTCAGCATTTCTGAAATGTGTTTCAGATCTAGAGTTGGCTGGAGTAATTATGCCAGTTCCAGTCCTGGAACAGGGGCTGGGGTTTTATTCTATCTCTTCATTGTACCAAAGAAGGTCAATTCCTTCAGACCAGTTCCGGATCTATCTATATTGAAGCGTTATGTAAGGATACTAACATTCAAGATGGTAACTGTAGGACTATCCTGCCTTTTGTTTAGCAAGGGCATTATATGTCTACAATAGATTTACAGGATGCATATCTGCATATTCCGATTCATCCAGATCACTTTTAGTTTCTGAGATTCTCTTTTTAGACAAGCATTACCAGTTTTGTGGCTCTACCGTTTGGCCTAGCGTCAGCTCCAAGAATTTTTTTCAAAGGTTCTCGGTGCCCTTCTGTCTGTAATCAGAGAACAGGGTTTTGGTATTTCCTTTTTTTTTAACGATATCTTGGTACTTGCTCAGTCTTTACTTTTTCGCAGAATCTCATACGAATCGACTTGTGTTGTTTCTTCAAGATCATGGTTGGAGGATCAATTTACCAATCAGTTCATTGTTTCCTCAGACAAGGGTAACCTTTTTAGGTTTCCAGATAGATTCAGTGTCTATGACTCTGTCCTTGTTAGATAAGAGAAGTTTAACATTGATATCAGCTTGTCAAAACCTTCAGTCACAATCATTCCCTTTGGTAGCCTTATGCATGGAAATTTTAGGTCTTAGGACTGCCGCATCGGATGCGATCTCCTTTGCTCGTTTTCACATGCGACCTCTTCAGCTCTGTATGCTGAACCAGTGGTGCAGGGATTACACAAAGATATCTCAATTAATATCTTTAAACCGATTATACGACACTCTCTGACATGGTGGACAGTTCACCATCGTTTAGTTCAGGGGGCTTCTTTGTTCTTCCGACCTGGACTATAATCTCATCAGATGCAAGTCTTACAGGTTGGGGAGCAGTGTGGGGGTCTCTGACGGCACAAGGGGTTTGGGAATCTCAGGAGGTGAGATTACCGATCAATATTTTTGAACTCTGTGCAATTTTCAGAGCTCTTCAGTCTTGGCCTCTTCTGAAGAGAGAGTTGTTCATTTGTTTTCAGATAGACAATGTCACAGCTGTGGCATACATCAATCATCAAGGAGGGACTCACAGTCCTCTGGCTATGAAAGAAGTATCTCGAATTTTGGTTTGGGCGGAATCCAGCTCCTGTCTAATCTCTGCGGTTCATATCCCAGGTATAGACAATTGGGAAGCGGATTATCTCAGTCGCCAAACGTTGCATCCGGGCGAATGGTCTCTTCACCCAGAGGTATTTCTTCAGATTGTTCAAATGTGGGAACTCCCAGAAATAGATCTGATGGCTTCTCATCTAAACAAGAAACTTCCCTGGTATCTGTCCAGATCCCGGGATCCTCGGGCGGAAGCAGTGGATACATTATCACTTCCTTGGAAGTATCATCCTGCCTATATCTTTCCGCCTCTAGTTCTTCTTCCAAGAGTATTCTCCAAGATTCTAAAGGAATGCTCGTTTGTCCTGCTGGTAGCTCCAGCATGGCCTCACAGGTTTTGGTATGCGGATCTTGTCCGGATGGCCTCTTGCCAGCTGTGGACTCTTCCGTTAAGACCAGACTTTCTGTCGCAAGGTCCTTTTTTCCATCAGGATCTCAAATCCTTAAATTTTAAGGTATGGAGTTTGAACGCTTGATTCTTGGTCAAAGAAGGTTTCTCTGACTCTGTGATTAATACTATGTGACAGGCTCGTAAATCTGTATCTAGTGAGATATATTATAGAGTCTGGAAGACTTATATTTCTTAGTGTCTTTCTCATCATTTTTTCTTGGCATTCTTTTTGAATACCGAGAATTTTTCAGTTTCTTCAGGATGGTTTAGATAAAGGTTTGTCCGCAAGTTCCTTGAAAGGACAAATCTCTGCTCTTTCTGTTCTTTTTTCACAGAAGGATTGCTAATCTTCCTGATATTTCATTGTTTTGTACAAGCTTTGGTTCGTATAAAACCTGTCATTAAGTCAATTTCTCCTCCTTGGAGTTTGAATTTGGTTCTGGGGGCTTTTCAAGCTCCTCCTTTTGAACCCATGCATTCTTTGGTCGTTATATTACTTTCTTGGAAAGTTTTGTTTCTTTTGGCCATCTCTTCTGCCAGAAGAGTCTCTGAATTATCTGCTCTTTCTTGTGAGTCTCCTTTTCTGATTTTTCATCAGGATGAGGCGGTGCTGCGAACTTCTTTTGAATTTTTTACCTAAGGTTGTGAATTCTAACAACCTTAGTAGAGAAATTGTGGTTCCTTCATTATGTCCTAATCCTATGAATTCTAAGGAGAAATCATTGCATTCTTTGGATGCTGTTAGAGCTTTGTATTATTTGTCATCTTTTCCGGTTCTAGAAAAGGCCAGAAAGCTTCTGCCATTTCTTTGGCATCTTGGTTGAAATCTTTATTTCATCATGCTTATGTCGAGTCGGGTAAAACTCCGCCTCTAAGGATTACAGTTCATTCTACTAGGTCAGTTTCTACTTCCTGGGCGTTTTGGAATGAAGCTTCGATTGATCAGATTTGCAAAGCAGCAACTTGGTCCTCTTTGCATACTTTTTCTAAATTCTACCATTTTGATGTGTTTTCTTCTTCTGAAGCAGTTTTTGGTAGAAAAGTACTTCAGGCAGTTGTTTCAGTTTGAATCTTCTGCTTATGTTTTTCATTAAACTTTATTTTGGGTGTGGATTATTTTCAGCAGGAATTGGCTGTCTTTATTTTATCCCTCCCTCTCTAGTGACTCTTGTGTGGAAAGATCCACATCTTGGGTAGTCATTATCCCATACGTCACTAGCTCATGGACTCTTGCTAATTACATGAAAGAAAACATAATTTATGTAAGAACTTACCTGATAAATTCATTTCTTTCATATTAGCAAGAGTCCATGAGGCCCGCCCTTTTTTGTGGTGGTTATGATTTTTTTGTATAAAGCACAATTATTCCAATTCCTTATTTTATATGCTTTCGCACTTTTTTCTTATCACCCCACTTCTTGGCTATTCGTTAAACTGAATTGTGGGTGTGGTGAGGGGTGTATTTATAGGCATTTTAAGGTTTGGGAAACTTTGCCCCTCCTGGTAGGAATGTATATCCCATACGTCACTAGCTCATGGACTCTTGCTAATATGAAAGAAATGAATTTATCAGGTAAGTTCTTACATAAATTATGATGGTTTTTTTTTGCTGTACATTTCTTTAATATGTAAAAAGATCTGGTACAGGTTCACAAGAATATGTTCTAAATCAGTGGTCCTCAACCGTGGTTCTCAAGTACCCCCCAACAGTCCAGGTTTTCATTATAGCTGAACCAGTGCACAGGTGAAGTAATTTATAGTATGTAATGAGTCAAACTGACACTTTATACAAATAAGGTAAATTCCAGTGTATAAATGACTATGTGATACCCTTTCACACTGTCAAAACTAAATCCAACCTTATTACATGTGAAACATCCCGTATAATTAAAGGAAAATTTGTTGTATTCAAATTTAATGGCAATATACCTCCATACAGTGCAAAAAATGTGTTACATCGTTATTCACAGATCACAGTCAAACTTTAGAGTATGTGTAACTCACTTGTATCCAGGGTATAATACCGGGAGTTGCTTGATCCTGTTGAAAGATTTCTGGTAAGCGAGTGTCCTTCTGCCAACCTCCGTGAGGCTCAATACAACAACTTCAGACACCGTCTGTGTACAAACAGTATCCAGGCTAATCCTTCTGGTGTTGAAAGGGCTTCCCCTACACAGCCCTCAGAAAACAGGTAAATGTGAAGCTCAAAAAAGTACAACACCGGGGGGGCAGAGCTAGCCATCGATCAACATGGCTGCTGAAACTTAATGCTCCGTAGTTGCAAAGCTTAATGATTATCATCATGAGAGAACCTGACATAATTATAGTCCCTAGATAGTACTAGCCTACAGCAGAAAGCTTGGACCTTACACTGATGGGTGCAGGTCTTAAGAAAACCATCCTCTGAACAAGATATCTATGCCAAAGACAATAGAGTGCAACGGATCCACATGGCTGTCCTTTCCCTATTGTTACCGGCTCAACAACATCTACACTACACTGCACATATAATGGAGTGCAACATTTGGCTTTCACAAAAGTAACAGCTGACTGAGATATAAACGGTGGGACCCTGCACATAGTAGCTGTAACCTTGGACCTTATAAAAGTAAGCTGCTATATACGGAACCCTCTGCCACACCATAAAATATGGAGGACTTTTACCTTCAACTACAAGTGTTACTAGATCGATTTGGGGAGTCGATGCAGCATAACTTTGAGGATCTCATGCTTGCCTGCAGAGCTGAATTCATAGGGGAAACCACTCTGATAGGGATAGAGGCTGCTAACACAGAACATACAGGGGCTATAGATACGGCTAATTTGGCGGCTCCTACACTGGAGTTTATTGAGGAATGCCTATACCAAGAGGAAGAAATATACCTAACAAATCGGTTTGTGCAAATATTGGAGTCCAATTTTACGGACATTATCTTGATATCATTCTACCCTAAACTGAGTAGACGCAAGACGCTCCAGGGAGCCACGGACCGATCCTACAATCTAGTGGTGACTTCCACTTCTGATCCCTTTACTGGGAAACCCAGACCAAGCGTCTTATTCAGATCCCAGGCTCATCTCTCCTCCGGTGTTGCGGTAGCTTCGATACGAGTGAAGCCACACCATCAGCGCCATTGTCCTTTCCATTGCTCTTGCATTGTTAGCTATGTGCACATTGCCATTTGATCTGGGGTTGGATAGTGTTTTTATTACTGGAGACTGCACATATAAGCATATATATATATATATATATATATATATATATAAAGACTGCATATATATTGATTCCTTGTGGCAGACCTATGCTGATGAAGACCCCTGGGTATGGTGCAAGAACATATGTATACACAGACTATTACCTGGTCTGCAACCCCATGGAAATCTGTTTGTACCTTTCTATTATGTTTACTAGTGATCTCACTCCTCCTGTTTCCACCATTCCCCTCCCCCACCTATACACCTTTTACCACTTGAGTACATACAGTGGGTCTCTTTAATATCAACCTAGCACTTAGGTCCCACCACTGATTATATTATCATTCACAAGGGTACAGCTATGAAGTGCTTAATTATCTATATAATTGTTCATTTATCTCTCAGAACTTAGTGTTAAGGCTATTTATACATCTACACCTAGTCTATGGGGTGGTATATAGTGCTCTACATAAAATTTACTATGGTAATATTTCTGGGCACCTACCGTAAGTTTCTATCTCATATAAATCTCACAGGGTGGTTTTATCTATGAGATTTTAACCGGACTTACTCTATAATTTAGCAATTTCTACACCCCAAAAAAAGGGAACAGTAGCCCAAATCTAACATTGCAGGAAACCACGGTCATGCCCGTGAACATATACCCTAGTAAGATAATGCTTCTTGTTGATGGGACCATTATGACTGTTAGCTCACACTAGCACCGTTTTTAGTTAAGCTCTAGTTCAAGCTCTGTTATTTTGTCTTTTTACGTTATATACCTCAATTGTTTTAAACAGAAATTAGATTGTGTTGTAGCTTTATGATAGCAGGTTGCACTCTTTCATATTTTACTACACATTCTATTGTTCTTGTACTTTCACCACTGTAACATGAGACCTTACTATATGAAGCACAGGTCTTTATGTTCCTATACTATTACTGCAATGGGACTTTATTTTGTTGTGCATAAGGATGTAATTTTTAGAGATTAATATATATATAAGAGCGGCCGAACTTACCTTATTATCCTTGTTCATTTCTCTAATGCTTATTTTATTTGGCAAGCCTCAATCCCTGGATTCTCTTTGACTAGAGTAGCCTTTTGAGGTTAATATTCATTGCTAAATCTCCAAAATGTCCACTTTGCCACCAAACGTTGGACTATATTTGTAATATTCCCATACGGTTATACTCAGAACATAATGTTAACATAATGCCTCCTGCAGTTTAAAGCACAATTGGGATATGACTACTTTAAAGTTAGTATTGGATTACCAATGAGAGTTACTTATATTTAGTTCATCACAGCCTATGAAAGGTTAATATTTACATAGGCATACCTACGTTAAATGGGGAACCATACCTAGTATCAGGCACCTCATGGATCCCCTCACATCATATCTATTATACCTAGCTCTAATTTAACGTTATTAGTCACCTGAGTATCCTTACTTTTAGCTCGCAGTTTTTCTTATTCAAGTAAATAAGCTTAGTTAGCATAGTTGACACCCATTCCTATGCATATCTACATTCATATAGGTAAAGACTCTCTTGGCGACACATCAATGTCTTAATACAACTCACATAATAGGGCCCCAAATGTTATATGCCCCAACTCCAAGGGAATCTTCCCTCTCTTACTTTATTACTGACTTCTATAGCTCTTTGGGGTCAATCACATTCTATAGTTAAGGGTGTAACTGCTCACACTGCATTAACTAAACCTATATATTTTGATATAACACTGTTGTATGTAGTATTCAGATATATCTTAAGTATTCTATGCTGTATAAGTCCATAAATTTGCAATATGTTTTATGAAGTACATTGTTTGAACTATAGCTAGAGGCCCAAACCCTACCCCGGACTGCTACCCTGGCTGGCTTCGCCCCCCCTCTCCCCTTTCATCTAAAGTGGCTTTGGTCCGCTGATTTCACCTTCCCCTAAATAAAAAAAAAAGAGGTTTTTCTATTATATGTCTCAGTTACTTATATATGTCGCACACTAGCTCATACATTTTATGATCTACATCTTAGATAAACTTTTATAACTCATGCCAGAAACTATTTCCTTACTAGGGACTTTGCCATATTATATGGTAAAAATCCTCATCCACAGGTAATATGTATCATTGTAGTCTAGTCAGTAATGTTTTAGATCAAGTCTATTGAGAATTGTAGAAGTGTTTTTGTCAAGTCTGCTTTGTATCTGGACATATCTTCTGTTTTGTTGCTGATACTCTTTACCTCAATAAAACATTGTTATTTAAAAAAAAAATAAAAGGTACAACACCATTACGGACAGAATACACCCATGTAAAGACAAAAGGAGGGCTGATGATGTAAAGTTAAAACGTCCCTTTATTGGTTACACATAGTAAAATTGCAAAGGCACAGTGATTACAGCTGACGTGTTTCCTGCCACACTCGGCACTTCATCAGAGCTTACAAACAGGTGTGCAAGGATTCCTTAAAACACCCTCAAAGTGGCGTTTCTCCTCCCACACCAGGTGTATAGTTCATAGTAAATTTTAAACAACACTAAAAAATACATCGTCATAGAAAAATTGAAAATCTACACAAATCTTTTATGAAACTTTCTCAGGAAAAAACTATGTTAACTTAGAACAGCTGTTTATCTACTATCCATAAAAGAACTATGTTATATTGAATTGCGGTTATAGAAAAAACCTTCATGAGCCTTTCTGCAAATAGTTTTTGTGTTTCAATAACATCATATATATATATATATATACATACAAAGACTGCTTAGTCTATATGAAAATTCAGTGATTAAATATGTTACAACACCTAAACTGACCTAAATTATATCGTATCGTAAACTAGTGAGAGTACACAGAGAAAAGAGGATTATCAATATCCCACTAAGATAGATACAAACGATATGCTCCTTCAGATCGCAAAGAAAAAATGTACAACTCTACATGGCAAAGAGGTTATAAAAGGTTAAAAAATTCAACAAAACACCCTACAGAGCTACCCTAATACAATTGCAGCAAATGAATAGTGAAAATAGTTGGCTAAATCCATGGGTAATGAGGCCACTGTTGTAATTATACTAACGAAATATACACATTATCAAACGCCAACACAGATAAATGTCTTTACATGGGTGTATTTTGTCCGTAACAGTGTTGTACCTTTTTGAGCTTTACAGGTGAAGTAATCAGCTGATCAGTAACCAACCTGCTCTCACCTATTAGCTGATTATTTCACCTGTTCTCTAGTTCAGCTATAATGAAAACCTGGACTTTTGGGTTACTTGAGGACCGCGGTTGAGAAACACTGTTCTAAATAATGAGTAGCTTCAATACACTATAAATTAAAAACAATAAATTCTATGCTACTACTATACTGTTTTATAAGATCAAAATAACGTTTCTTAATGACTCCAAATTAAAAGTGCAGTCACAGATTGAGCTGAACATAAAAAGTACTTACTCTTAGCTCTCTACATGCAGCTGTAATATACTGTGGGCTAGAATAAGCTTTCATGGTTGCTGTAGCAACTTGTAAACCAAAGAGCTGTGCACACACTTCGAGAGAATGGTTCATCTCCTGATTGGTGGGCAGTGGGCTCTCTCGCTTGTGCACATCTTGGCAAATAGATTTTCAAGCATGCAGTTTTTTCTTTAAAACACTAATGCAGTAAAAGATTATTTCCACTGTCCACCAAAATTGAGAATAGAAAAACCATAACTTTTGGTGTTTCTATTTTTATTTTTGGTGGAGAGTGGAAATAATCTTTTATTCTACTAGTGTTTTAAAGAAAATACTGCAAAATAAATAATACAGTGGTATTCGACATGTATTCCGCATGTTCAGCTTTATATACATTGTAAAATTACTAGAATGTCTCTTTAATGTAATTTATTCATACTGCCATAAAGTGACACTTTCAAAAGGTAGGTTACTGGTAGCTAGCTGCTGATTGGTGGCTACACATATATGCCTCTGGTCATTGGCTCACCTGATGTGTTCAATTATCTTCCAGTATTGCAAAGGATATCAAAAACATGACTTGGGCTTATAATTTCTTGTCTGATAGCTGTAACTAGTAAAAAAAAAAAAACATTGACTAGTAGTCTCTGTATCAAATCTATAAACAAAAAAATGCATGTGAGAATGCAAATTCATCATTCAGTAATTTGTTAAAATGGGAAGGGGAAGAAGATAGAGGGAAAAAAACAATTTT
Source organism: Bombina bombina (assembly GCF_027579735.1). Classification (NCBI taxonomy): domain Eukaryota; kingdom Metazoa; phylum Chordata; class Amphibia; order Anura; family Bombinatoridae; genus Bombina; species Bombina bombina. The sequence continues at coordinate 54,793,290 of NC_069508.1, forward strand.
TGTTCTGATGCTGGCTTGTAGCAGTAACATTAGCTTGTTACTACTTTCTTTTACTTTATTTAAGTTTTCACAGTTGACGGTGCATAACACTGAGCAACCTGAATGTAAGGGAGTTGAAAACTTTCATGATTCAATGCACAAATAATTAATGAAACCGTTAATGTACTAGCAGTTCAAATTCAAACTTTGCTTCTAGAACATTATGCATACACATTAGTATATACACTCACCGGCCACTTTATTAGGTACAACTGTTCAATTGCTAAGTAACACAAATTGCTAATCAGCCAATCACATTGCAGCAACTCAATGCATTTAGGCATCTAGATGTGGTGAAGACGTCTTTCTGAAGATCAAACCGAGCATTAGAATGGGGAAGAAAGGGGATTTAACTGACTTTGAACGTGGCATGGTTGTTGGTGCCAGACAGGCTGGTCTGAACATTTTAAAAACTGCTAATCTACTAGGATTTTCATGCAAAACCATCTTTAGGGTTTACAGAGAATGGTCAGAGAAAGAGAAAATATCCAGTGAGCAGCAGTTGTGTGTACGAAAATGCTTTGTTGATGTCAGAGGAGAATGAGATGATAGAAAGGCAACAGTAACTCAAATCACCTCTTATTACAACGAAAGTATGCAGAATACCATCTCTGAACGCACAACACATCAAACCTTGAAGCAGATGGGCTACAGCAGAAGACCACACTGGGGGCCATTCCCATCAGCTAAGAACAGGAAACTGAGGCTTCAATTCGCACAGGCTCACCAAAATTGGAAAATAGAAGATTGGAAAAACGTTGCCTGGTCTGATGAGTCTCGATTTTTAGATGGTAGGGTCAGAATTTGGCATGAAAGCATGGATCCATCCTGCTTGTATCAACGGTTCAGGCTGGAGGTGGTGGTATAATGGTGAGGGGGATATTTTATTTGCACACTTTGGGCCTCTTAGTAACTATTGAGTATTGTTTAAAGGCCGAGCCTATCTGAGTATTGTTGCTGAACAGGTCCATCCCTTTATGACTACAGTGTACCCATCTTCTCTTGGCTACTTCCAGCAGGATAATGCACCCTGTCACAAAGGTCAAATAATCTCAAACTAGCTTCTTGAACATGATAATGATTTCACAGTACTTCAATGGGCTCCACAGTCACCAGATCTCAATCCAACAGAGCACCTTTGGGATGTGGTGGAACGGGAGATTTGCATCATGGATGTGCAGCCAACAAATCTGCAGCGACTGCGTGATGCTATCATGTTAATATGGACCAAAATCTCTGAGGAATTATTCCAACACATTGTTGAATCTATGTCACGAAGAATTAAGGCAGTTCTTAAGGCAAAAGGGGGTCCAACCCTTTACTAGCAAGGGGTACCTAATAAAGTGGCCGGTGAGTGTATATATACAGGGGTGGAAAAAATATCACTTGTTTACTAGTCAGGGGTTCAAAGTTACTAGTCCAGAGGGAAAAAGTAGTCAAAAGTCATCCGGGACCACTGGAAATTTCAAGCTGTGTGTGTGTGTGTGTATATATATATATATATATATATCTGTAAGAGTATTGCCTTCAAGAAATATTACACTTGTATTTCACTTTGCCTCTCTGTTCTCATATCAGATGCTCTTATCTAGAAAGAGTGGGTGTAACATTCCAAGAGAGAGACAGTGCTAGGCTAACATGAGAATATTTGATTGTTATGAGAAAAACTCTTATTTTGCTAAAATGCTTGCTAAACAAAATAATATAATTGACATAATGTTAGACACGCCTTCTACACTAATGGTTTAATTATTAGATTTGCTAAGGGGATGGAATAGTTTGTGGGTAACATCCTGGAGAGAAGTTTCATACAACACCTGTGGAATCTGCTGTTTGGCCTGTGTTCCACTGAATGATGACTCTCAGCTCTATTGAATGCTTTTAGTGCCTTATCTGAAACCCAAAGATTGCATTTGGGAAATGTTGCATCATAGTCATTAATGTGTAATAATACAGTTGTTTTCCATGTTGCTGCTGCTCCATCTTGAGAGAATAGTGTGAGGCCCAAACCTTTTATGAGTCTGTTGACATATACCAGACATGGCAAAAAGTAAAATGTGGCAGCTAGTTAATACTATATTGATGATGATTATAATATGTTACAATGTGCTTGTTCCACTATTAATATCAGTTAAAATTATTAATGTGTGCAGTTTTCAGAACATTTTAGTAAATTTTTACCTCATCAGCCCAATGAGTGCTTAATGGTGCATCTTACCTGTTGCAGTTTGTGAAGCAGACCAAACCAGTCAGTCCAGTGCTTCTTATGGTTCAAACAATGACCCCCTATGTACCCTCCTAGATTTGACACTGTTAAAATATGCCCCTAAGTACTGTACACTCACTGACACTGCTCTTTTCAAGAAATTCTGACAGAAGATTTGAATCACTGAGCTGTACTCAATCTACCCTTGCACTTCCTACCCATTTAATCATAAGGTTCCTCAGTTCCTAAAATCACTCTCTGACTTCCCAAGTTCTCTAGTCAAAAATGATGATCTTCCTGGAGTCTTTCTGAAGTAATTGATGACTCTAGACTAGTCATCAGAAGCCATCCTGAAGTTTGCCCACAGGATTAAAAAAGTCATCGCCCAGATTTTTTTTTCCTTAGCCTGATGATGTCCGATGAAGAGCAAATTACTTCTAAATTAGTTTGATGATCATCAGATGACTCCAGGATGGTCTCTAAAATCCTGTTTGTCTTGGGTTCTCGCACCACAACTTATTTCCACTAAGCAAGCTGACCATAGAAATACTAAATGAAAACCTACTCCCCCACTACATTTACATTTAACCATATCTGTCCTTTAGTAGTGCTCTTTTATACCTATTTCCCTGAAATCAACAGTCAGTCACTGTCTAACCCAACTACACCCAAAAGAACATTCACTAGTGTCTGTGGTCTTAAGTATAATTACTTAAAGTGAATGTACACTTTGATGAATCAGTGCCCACTTTTTAAAAATACTATTAAAACAGGGGCTTTTTCATACATAAAAGTTTACTTTGCAGTGTTTTTTTTTTAAATACGTACCCTTTTCTGCAGCCAAGCCGGGCCAGCAATCCCCCGCCCGCATCTCCTCTGTACTTACGCCAGCAATAACGAATCCGGCTTCCTCCAATCATGGCTTTCCCCCCAGAGCAAACAATTGCTGAGACCACGCCATGATTGGAGGAAGCTGGTTTCGTCATTGCTGTGCTTAGTACAGCATGAGAAACTGGCGGGGGATCGCTGGTCCGGCTTGGCTGTAGAAAAAGGTAAGCATTTTTTTTTTAAAAACTGCAATGTAAACTTTCATGAATGAAAGTGCCCCTGTTTTTAATAGTATTTTTAAAAAAACAGCACTAATTCATGAAAGTTTACATTCACTTTAAAGCTACTCAACAGATCTTTTTTTTTTTCCTCTCTCACTTCTATAATATCAAGACCTCCTTTTTTGCCATTATATGTTTCTGTAAATGGTTATTGCAGCCTACACTATAATTTCCTTTAGAAGGAGATATTTTCAACATGGAAAGAATCCATTTTCACACATTCAGCTGCACTTTTCAAACACATAATGACTTCATCATAATGATAAATGTCTCTTGTGATCAGCTCCACTTTTTTGTCCGCTAATGACTTGTACTGTTAGTAAGAAAACAACCCATGCTTTCTGGTAAAATAACTTTACATCCCTTAGTATACATTTATTGCCAGAATGTAATCATTTTCAACCCTTTTTTCACCTATTCTCACTTTCCTTTTAATGAGAGCAAATAATGTTTTTTAGTCCTAAAACAATTTTGTTCTGTTAAGATACAATTGATGCATTAGTTTCACCAAGTTCTAAATCTTTCTACTTAAAGGGACATGACACCCACATTTTTTCTTTCATGATTTAGAAAGAGAATGCAATTTTAAACATCTTTCTAATTAACTTATATTATCTAATTTGTTTTATTCTCTTGATATTCTTTGCTGAAAAGCATATCTAGATATGCTCAGTAGCTGCTGATTGGTTGCTGCACATAGAAGCCTCGCGTGATTGGCTCACCATGTGCATTTCTTTTTCTTCAACTAAGGATATATTTTAAAAAGGAAGCAAAATAAATAATAGAAGTAAATTGTAATGTTGTTTAAATTTTTATTCTCTATCTGAATCATGAAAGAAATATTTTGGGTTTAGTGGCCCTTTAAGCCCTATCTATCGTTTTCTTCGAATTATTATGCGTCTGATGAAAGACTTAAAACTGTCATTTAAAAAGGACTGTATAAAATACTGTCACTCAAGAAATATCAGTTACGAGATGAATCAAAATGAAAAAAGCTTTTTTTTCCAGATTTTTCTAAAACGATAAGAAGCTCATATTTTCTTTCAACTATAATCTCTTTTTAGCATCACAGTTAATATCCCAATTAATATGTCAAAATTAATCTGATTTGTAGAAGTTTAAAAAGTCATCATTTTTCAGTATCAATTACGCCGATAAGATTTTTTGGTGCTTTAAAGTAAGGGGCAAGTAAGGGGGATATAAAATGTAAGGCATTTATTAATATGTTTATTAGAGATGTGCTGCCAAGAAATTTTCATTTCGAATGAAATTATCATTACGAATATTCAGGGATATTCGTTTCCCTGAATATTCAGTGGTTGCACTATTCGGTATAGATTTTGTTTAACAATGAATTTTATTTAATCGTTTACATTTGCGTTTGTTAAATGTTTTAACATTACAGGTGAAAAGTTTGCCTGTAGCTACAATACTTACCTCGGTTTAACTTTAGTGCAGGTCCTCGGACAGTGCACTAAGCCTCCTGTTAGCGAGGCCGGGGTCTGGCAAGAAGAGGATCAGGTTAGCGCACTCTCCAGAGTGTGTAAAGGTAAGTATTAACCCCTTTTAAAAAATTTTTAAAGGAAATAGGATTTTCGTCAGTATTTTTTCGTTTTCTTTTATTTTCTTTGTGCATTTATACAGATTTTATTTTCAGTAAAGGAATAAAGGAATGCACATCCCTCATGTTTATAGACTATAAAAGGTTACTTAGTGTTTATGCAATATTTTGAAGAATTGTAAAATTATAATAAAAAAAAAAAACGACATGAAAGTAAAAATTGTTCATGCTTCATATGCCTGGCCCTGTTCATTTTATTCAGGTGGGTTATTCAGTGAGCAAACTCAAGTTCCAAATAATATATTGGGTACACAGAGTATGGAGAAAGGAGAGAAACGGTTATTATTTAAAAGGAGGGAGCTAAGGTGGATGAAATGTTTCATCCAAGAGGTCTGAATAGAAGCTCAAATCTACAATTATTTTTGGCTAGATATTTGTATACATGTTTATTTTTTAATGGTTTTAACATTATAAACAACATATTTTAAAATGCCACCTAGAAGTAATAAATTAAGGGCATACCTGAAAAAATTGTTCATTAAATAATGACATCTTTAGATCTGCTATAACTCACATGTTGGTAACACTTCCTTTATAGAAATGTTTTTGTATATTATTACACAAGATGGCAGTAGAACGTTTTTGAACATGTGTATGTGTAAGAAATGGTTAATGGTTGCATTTGTGAAGTTTATATGATTGGTCAACAAAGACTTTTCAAATTTGTAATCAGCATGACTAATAACCAAATATGTTCAGAACTTTGTGGTTTTAAGAGGAAAATGTCCCTCTAACAAAACAATTCTTATTTAAAAACAAGTTGAGCTTTTTTTGTTTTGTTTCTTGAAGTTGGATGAGGCACATTCTCCAGGTTACATTATTTAGGATGGTGTTGTGCTTAAAGGGACACTAACCCCAATTTTTTTCTTTCAGAATTCAGATAGAGCATGCAATTTTAAGCAACTTTCTATTTTACTCCTATTATTCATTTGTTTTCATTCTCTTGCTATCTTTATTTGAAAAAAGCTGAATTCTAATCTAAGGAGCCAGCCCATTTTTGGTTCAGACCCTGGATAGCGCTTGCTGATTGGTGGGTACATTTATCCACCAATTAGCAAGCACAACCCAGGTGCTGAACCTAAAATGGGCCGGCTCCTTAGTTTAGATTCCTGCTTTTTCAAATAAAGATATCAAGAGAACAAAGAAAAAAAGATAATAGGAGTAAAATATAAAGTTGCTTAAAGTTGCATGCTCTATTCAAAGTACGAAGGAAAAAATTTGGGTTTAGTGTCCCTTTAATTTATGTATTGCTACAGAATGTTTGTGCTTTGTTAAATGTCACTTGTTTTGGAAACTTGTGGCTTAGGCTACTGTTAGTGATCCCACATCTCTTGTACTTTGCGAATCAGAATAAGAAACAAGCCTGCCATGGGATGGCATTTATTCATCAAGGGAAGTAAACAGTTAGTTGTACATATTGTTAAAGGGACATTAAACACACATAGCTGCATCATAATCTGCTTTCAAATCTGAGAAAAAATTGCAATGAGTAATGCAGCTGTTTTGTCAAATAATTATCTTTTATTTTTCCTCTTTTCACTGATTTCCCTGTTCCCAAGAACAAAAGGACCATTACTAACCAATCACAAACTAATACTCAAATATAGGATTTGAGCATGAATTGTGATTTGCACATGTGCAGTTAAAGAATGAGGTCGGGTTAGCCCTGCCCTCTTCTTTTCCCTTAACCCCTTCGCTGCTAAGCCTTTTTTACACCGAAGTGCTGAGCTTTTTTGGCTACCTACATTTAAACCCTATTATAAGTCAAATTTTAGTAAGTGACCCACATAAATTATATGTTGTGTTTTTTTTTTTTTTTAACAGGCCCAAAAGATTCACAATATGTCATTATTATATTTATAATTCATGGCATGTGAGATAGGTGTGGCAAAAACTGAAAAAAATATGCAGAGACCACCTTACTAAATTGTCATTGAGGGCAGCCATGTGAAATAGGGGCCCCATATGGCTTTTGGGGTTTACAATATAGATTGAAGATGCCCCACTGTGCAGAACAGCATTGTTTCTCAACCGCGGTCCTCAAGTACCCCCAACAGACCAGGTTTTCATTATAGCTGAACCAGTGCACAGGTGAAATAATCAGCTTATGGGTGAGAGCAGTAACCATGGTTACTGATCAGCTGATTACATCACCTGTACACTGGTTCAGCTATAATAAAAACCTGGCCTGTTGGGGGCACTTGAGGACTGCGGTTGAGAAAACACTACAGTACAGAAATAAAAGCAATTTATTTTGGAAGGTGTTCACTGTTACCACAGTGATCACCTGACTATACTGCTACCACAGTGATCACCTGACTATACTGTTACCACAGTGATCACCTGACTATACTGTTAGCACAGTGATCACCTGACTATACTGTTAGCACAGTGATCACCTGACTATACTGCTACCACAGTGATCACCTGACTATACTGTTACCACAGTGATCACCTGACTATACTGTTACCACAGTGATCACCTGACTATACTGTTACCACAGTGATCACCTGACTATACTGTTACCACAGTTATCACCTGACTATACTGTTACCACAGTTATCACCTGACTATACTGTTACCACAGTGATCACCTTACTATACTGTTTTCACAGTGATCACCTGACTATACTGTTTCCACAGTGATCACCTTACTATACTGTTTCCACAGTGATCACCTGACTATACTGTTACCACAGTGATCACCTGACTATGTAACCACAGTGATCACTGACTATACAGACAAAATCCATATATTTTTTTAAGAGATACTTTTCTACAAGAAAATAAATTAGCAAGCACAACCCAGTTTTTTTCATTGTGCATATAAACTATAATCCCTGTGTATTTTGTTTTCACTTTATTTTTAAATGATCAGTTTCTTTTTTTACTACTCCATTCTCTTTCAAATGAGGGGTCTTGCAGGTTTGTAGCTGCTATGGGAGCTGAGATCAAGGGGTTTGAAGAACCTTCCCCATCCAGCTCCCTAGCAGCTAAAGTGAGCTTCCTGGTTCAGCCCCTTTGTGACATCACCACATGCATACGTGTGACATCACTGACACTCCCATGAGGTCTGGGAGTAGGGTTGCCACCCATCCCTTAAAATACAGAACACTTATAAGTTACACATGCTGCAGGGTGTGCAGGGAGGTATATGTAGGCAGGATACCACGTAGGCACAGCTGGTTTGAGGAAAGCAGTCACTGGTATTGTAGATACGGATACTTAGCAGGCACAGGATACACAGTGGGTACTGTTGATGAGACTGTCTCTGGGTGCCTGGTAGGTACCGCAGGCACAGCTGGTTTGAAGAAGGCTGTGACTGGTATAGAAGATACAGGATTATCGGCAGGTACAGGATACCCAGCGGGTACTGTTGATGAGACTGTTTCTGGGTGGCTGGTAGGTACTTCAGGCACAGCTGGTTTGAAGAAGGCTGTGACTGGTATAGAAGATACAGGATACTCGCAGACACAGTAAACCCAGTGGGTACTGTTGGTGAGACTGTCACAGGATACCACGTAGGCACAGTTGGTTTGAGGAAAGCAGTCACTGGTATAGCAGACACGGATACTTAGCAGACACAGGATACCCAGCGGGTACTGTTGATGAGACTGTTTCTGGGTGCTTGGTAGGTACCGCAGGCACAGCTGGTTTGAAGAAGGCTGTGACTGGTATAGAAGATACAGGATACTCAGCAGACAGTAAACCCAGCGGGTACTGTTGATGAGACTGTCTCGGGGTACCTGGTAGGAACCACAGGCACAGCTGGTTTGAAGAAAGCTATTACTGGTATAGAAGACACAGGATACTCAGCAGGTACAGGATACCCAGCGGGGGTACTGTTGGTGATACTGTCACAGGAAACCATGTAGGTATAGCTGGCACTGCTGGTTTAAGGAAACCTGTTGCTGGTATAGCAGACACAAGATGCTCAGCAGACACAGTAAACCCAGCAGGTAACTGTTAATGAGACTATCACATGATACCAGATAGATACAGCAGGCACATCTGGTTTGAGGAAAGCTTTCACTGGTATAGCAGACACAGTAAACCCATCGGGTGCTGTTGATTAGACTGTCACATGATACCAAATAGATACAGCTGGCACAGCTGGTTTGAGGAAAGCTGTCACTGGCATAGCAGACACAGTAAACCCAGCAGGTGCTGTTGCTGATACTGTCACATGATACCAGGTAGGAACAGCAGGCACAAGTAACTATGTTTGGTGTCAAGAACAAGAAGAGCATGCACAGGTATTGGGTAAGTATGCTTGGCATACATGAACCAAGTGAGCATATGCAGGTACAAGGTAAGTATGCTTGGTCTTTGAAACAAGGTGAGCATACACAGGTATCAGGTAAGTATGCTTGCCGCACAGGAAACAGGTGAGCCTATACAGGAACAAGGTAAGTATGCTAAGCTTCAGGAACAAGGCAGGCTTCACAATAACTCAGCCCAGAGTGATGGACTGAGTAAACTTTTTTTATGAACTCCCACTCCTATGGCCTCTAGGTTGGAGTTCTGGAAATTAGGACTTGGCCCCTTTAAATCTAGGCAGCTACTGGAGTCGGGTCTCTGTGTCTCTCCACGTGGGACTGAGGAAATAATACTTGGCCTTCACTGAGAACAGCAACAGGTAAGTGACTGACAGCTACATTCACAGCTTTGGAGGCTCTGTGTTGCAGACTCGCAAGAGAGGCCTTGTGCAATGTTATATTTTGCTACACAATGCTATATCACAAGTAGTGATTACAGAAGGACAGGCTTTCTATTTGATACAATGTGTGTGTGTATATATATAATATATATGTGTTATAACAAAGATAAAACTGGGATATTTGTGCTACATAGACCTAACAGATCATTATTTTGCTTCTTAACAATGTGCTGCAGAAATCCTGACCTTTACATTTCCTAGAACCATTCTTTTAAAACATAATTTTTTCTTTCTAATGACATGGTGAGTCCACGGATCATCTTAATTACTGTTGGGAATATCACTCCTGACCAGCAGATGGAGGCAAAGAGCACCACAGCAAAAGCTGTTAAATACCACCCCTTCTACCCACAATCCCCAGTCATTTTCTTTGCTTGTATCAGTTGCAAGGAGGGATAAAGTTAGGTGTCTGATTTTTCAAGAGATTGTTATTTTTTAAGCAGAGTATGTTTGCTCTGGTTTTCTTTGGGGTTTAGCTGTAGTCCATGTCAGTCTCTTCAGTAGAGCAAGTGGTGGCTTTTAAGCATTTGGGAACTTGTGGGATATAATCCCCACTGGGCCTCCCAAGTAATTTCATGCTGCCCTTGGTTGAAAGTTTGAGTAAGTTTACTCATCCTTTTCTTTTTTCCACAGGTCCATGTGAGGTAGGAAGCCCCTCTCATACCAAGTGAACTGTCCTGGTGCTGGACAGATTTTTGAGGTAAGTGCCTATTTCTTTCCCTGTTTGATATAGGAGAATTTGGCACTTTGACAGTTAATTCTGTCTAAATATACAATCAGCCTTCTAGGTTAACAGTTTATTGAATGGCAGTTTTGCAGGCACTGGGGATGTTTGGCTCAGTTTATTATGTTTTCACTTTGGTGTACATGTTTTTTGTTTGTGTATTAATGGCTACCGGGAGGTTTGTTAGGCCACGCCCACAATAGATGGGCTTATCTGAGATAGCAAGGGCGTTTTTTGCCCCCTTTTTAGCTGTTTCCTGTTGTTCCTGGATGTTGGAGCTCTGTTGCATAGCTCCTCAGAGGTGGCTCAGCGTTTTCTCCGGTGCGGCTGTATGGGGATCCGGATTATTTTCTGACTTTGTTTCTGGCAGCAAGGAGGTCAGGTAGGCATCTCAGCAGAGCTTGCTGAGGTAAGGAGGTTGCCTGTTTTTTTGGGGGGGGCTGTTGCTCTGTTTATATTTAAGTTTCTGTCTGAATTTCAGGGACTATAACGTTTTATAACGTTGATTTTCTAGTTTAAAAAAAAGTCTGTTTAAAATTTAAAGGGACAGTCTTCTTTCTCTCTCTTCTATTGTATGTTGCCTTTCTTTCAGCCGTCTGGCCTATCCTCTTTCTGTTTATGCATTGAAAGAACATTGTATACTGCTTATAGGTGTTAATCCCCCCCCCATAAAGTACTCTGAATTTTGCTTCAGAGGCTACCTATGCGGTTTATCTTTTTCAATACCGCACTTTCTGTTACATTTATATTCTGTACCATCTTTGTGGTGAGCTGCGACGAGAGCACATAGTCCTTTCGCTGGTGGACTTTGCTTTTTTTTGCTTTTTTTTTTTTTTTTTCCCTCCTGCTTCTCCCTTGCCCCCTATCCCACACCCCCCTTTCCCATGTCACCCTTCTATTCTGTCACTGAAATAACCTGCACTAAAACGACATGGCGTATAACTGTGTAACCCAAAACGCTAGAGGCCTTAATTCCCCAACTAAACGTAGCGTGTTTCTCTGCTCCTTGGCCAGAGCTAGAGCACATTTAGTTTTTGTACAGGAAACTCATTGGGTGAAAGGCTCAAAGATCTCTATTCAATCTAAATTGTATCCGGTAGTGGAAGCGGCCAGCTTTTCACAAAAGTCCAGAGGGACAGCAATCCTTATACATAAGGATATCTCTTATGAAAATATTCTTACCGAGGCTGACCCCCAAGGTAGATATCTAATTATTATTTGTAGACTAGATGGTGCTCTCTACACCTTAGCTTCATATTATGGCCCCAATAGGCTTCATATCCATGCTCTCCGTAAGTTTCTTTAAAAATTAGAAACTCTTCGGCAGGGCCTCCTGCTTCTTGCTGGAGATTTCAATGTGGTGTGGGACCCACTTGTGGATAAGAAGTCGAACACGGCCCGTAAACCATCTAAATCTGTTATTGAATTATCACATAAATTTCGAAATTTGATGTTCCAGTTCAACCTCTTTGACGTCTGGCGGGCCTTACATCCATCTGCCCGGGACTACACCTACTTCTCTTCGGTCCACCACTCATATTCGCGTATCGATCACTTTTTCTGTGACCCTGGTCTCTTAGATAAAGTATCCAGGGCGTGGATTCCCCAATGCCCTTGGTCGGACCACGACCCAGTTCATATCACCTTACAGTCCTCAGTGGTACTACACCACTCCCTGACCTGGCGTCTATCCCCTGGCTTGTTCTCTTCACCGGAAACGGTGGCCTCCATTACTAAAGACCTTACGGATTTTCTGCTGTTGAATCATAATAAATCAGTAGGCGACTTCACCCTATGGGCTTCTCTGAAAGCGTATATCAGAGGCACATTTATAAAAATTGCATCAGCCCTAAAAAAGCGTAGAGGGGAAACTTTGGCACAGCTGATGTTGACTCTATGCAAAGTAACTGACGATCATAAAAGGAACCCCGCTCCTCAGATACTTAAAAAAATAGCCGATGTTAAGGCTCAGATAGTCCGACTGGAACATGCACGGACAGCAGAGAGGCTTCTCCGGCTTAAGGAAATTTACTATCATAAAGGCAACAAGGCCGATAGGCTTCTTGCCAATAAATTGCGGCAGAGGACGGTGGCGGCACGTATAGCGGCACTGACAGTACAGGGCCGTAATGTCACCAAACCACAAGACATAGGTAATGCCTTCGCGAAATATCATGCTTCCCTCTATAACTTGCAGGAGGACGATACACTTCCTCCTCTAAACCCCAACACTATTAATGACTTCCTGGCCCCTTTGAACCTTCCACAGATCTCCCAGGAACAGTCAGATAATCTCCGGAATCCTATTTCAACTCTGGAAGTTAAGACAGCCATTAAATCTCTTAAAGCTTTTAAATCACCTGGGCCAGATGGCTTTACTGACCTTTTTTATAAAAAATTTCAAATACAGTTAATCCCCATCTTAACGCGGTTCTGCAGAATGGCAAGTGACAGGGGCACTCTCCCAGCTGAATTCTTACAGGCAATTATAATTACTATGCCGAAACCAGGAAAAGATCCCACTAAGTGCGAGAGCTATAGACCCATTTCATTGCTGAATCTAGATGTTAAGCTCTACGCCAAGATAATAGCCACACGTCTTAATGCTCTCCTACCCACCCTGGTTGATCCAGATCAAGTGGGTTTTGTTCTGAGGCGACAAGCCCCAGATAACACGAGACGCCTACTAAACATATTTTTTGAGGCTCGGAGGTTGCATCTGCCCTGTGTCACCCTGTCGTTGGACGCTGAAAAGGCCTTTGATAGGGTGAGATGGGAATATGTTTGCTGTGCTGAGAGGGTTTGGATTCCCTCCGTCCTTTGTCACAACCATAGCAGCACTGTATTTGAACCCATCTGCGAAAGTCAAGGGTCTAGGTTTTTGCTCGGAACCTTTTGAGATAACAATGGTACTAGGCAGGGGTGCCCTCTGTCACCCCTTATATTTGTTCTTTTAGAAAATCCACAGCACCACTGTAAGTTTTCAATGCTTTATTGGAACATCTTTATCCCATGCAGGTACAAAGTAGGTAGGCAGCAACGTTTCGGGATGTTATCCCTTAATCATGCTAATGAGCCTCATCTGTTGAGGTACATTTATAGGCCTACATATTAACCCCATGTATAATGTTACAAAGTGAATTCTATCACTTAACACCACCACCTAGTGGTTACAAAAATTATTACAATGTTAAACACATAAGCAAAGTTAAAAACAATATACAATATACCTATTCATATGTTGTTAAAATACATATAATTTTTACCAATATTTGATTTTTACAATGTAATTCATTCTCTAAGGACCATTGCAATTTTTTATAATACATAAGTATATATTACAGAAACACTTTGAAGTCCAGCTCTCTATTAATACCTTTAGGAATTAGAGCATCCAATTTATGTATCCAGTATGATTCCTTTTGTTTTAATATGGTTTCCCTATTGCCCCCTCTTCTTAAATTATCCACTCCATCAATTATTTGCCACCTTAACTGACTTATATTGTGGCCTGCACTCAAAAAGTGGCATGATACAGGGGCTTCTTGGTCCCCACATCTGATATTGGATCTGTGTTGACTCATCCTATCTCGTACCCTTCTGGTGGTCTCACCGATATAGATTTTGGAACACGGGCATTTAATGAGGTATACGACATAGGATGAGTCACACGTATAGAAATTGTTAATGCTAAATTTTTTCCCTGTTTGGGGGTGTTGAAATTCTGTCCCTTTAATGACTGCACTACAGCTTGCACAGCCCAAACATGGAAAGGTTCCATAACTCTTTTTAGTTATGTATTTCTGTTTCTTCCTAGATCCTAAATCATTTCTAACTAGAATATCTCCCAGGTTTTGGACCCTGCGGTATGCCATCATTGGTGGGTTTTTAAAGGATACAATATCCATATTACAATTTTTCAAAATATGCCAGTGTCTGGATATAATGTTTCTAATTTCTCTATTGATGGGGTTAAACTGTGTTACACACACTACCCTCTCGTCATTCTCTTTCTTAGAAACACTAATTCCTTTCTCCTCTGGCTCCTGAACCCTTTTAATCTCACTCTCAATCAATTTCACAGGGTATCCCCTTTGTATGAATTTATCCCCCATTTCTTGTAGTCTATTTTTGACTAGTGATTCTTCATTAACTATCCTTTTCAGTCTTTTAAATTGACTACGTGGTAGGGAATTTTTTAAGGGTTCATTATGAAAGCTCTCATACCTTAGCAAAGTATGTTCAATGTAATCAATCTTAAAATTACAAGTTTCCTTATTAATATGTATTACTGTGTCCAAGAATACCACCTTTTCTTCACTGAAGGTCAATGTGAATTTTAAATTATTAACAGCCAAGTTTAATTCTTCAACAAATGCCAATAGGGTACCAACGTCATCCCACCACGCGCCAAATATATCATCTATGAAGCGCCACCATGACGCTCCATGCTTAAGGAACAACTCATTTTCATATACAAATTTTTCTTCAACACTATTCATAAATATATTGGCGTATGCTGGGGCGACGTTGGACCCCATGGCTGTGCCTCTTATTTGGAGAAACCAATCGTCTTGAAACAGGAAATAGTTGTTATATAATACCATTCTTAACAAGCTCTCAAAGAACAGTATTTGACCCTCATTATATAATGTAGAATTTCTAAGTGCCAAAATGCATGCACCTATGCCACTTCATGATTAATTACCGTATATAGACTACTTACATCAAGTGTATACAAAATACATTTTGCTTTACCTAATGGTAAACCTTTTAATTTTCCAAATAAGAGGCACAGCCATGTGGTCCAACGTCGCCCCAGCATACGCCAATATATTTATGAATAGTGTTGAAGAAAAATTTGTATATGAAAATGAGTTGTTCCTTAAGCATGGAGCGTCATGGTGGCGCTTCATAGATGATATATTTGGCGCGTGGTGGGGTGACGTTGGTACCCTATTGGCATTTGTTGAAGAATTAAACTTGGCTGTTAATAATTTAAAATTCACATTGACCTTCAGTGAAGAAAAGGTGGTATTCTTGGACACAGTAATACATATTAATAAGGAAACTTGTAATTTTAAGATTGATTTACATCGAAAGGAAACAGACAGAAATACTTTGCTAAGGTATGAGAGCTTTCATAATGAACCCTTAAAAAATTCCCTACCACGTAGTCAATTTAAAAGAGTGAAAAGGATAGTTAATGAAGAATCACTAGTCAAAAATAGACTACAAGAAATGGGGGATAAATTCATACAAAGGGGATACCCTGTGAAATTGATTGAGAGTGAGATTAAAAGGGTTCAGGAGCCAGAGGAGAAAGGAATTAGTGTTTCTAAGAAAGAGAATGACGAGAGGGTAGTGTGTGTAACACAGTTTAACCCCATCAATAGAGAAATTAGAAACATTATATCCAGACACTGGCATATTTTGAAAAATTGTAATATGGATATTGTATCCTTTAAAAACCCACCAATGATGGCATACCGCAGGGTCCAAAACCTGGGAGATATTCTAGTTAGAAATGATTTAGGATCTAGGAAGAAACAGAAATACATAACTAAAAAGAGTTATGGAACCTTTCCATATTTGGGCTGTGCAAGCTGTAGTGCAGTCATTAAAGGGACAGAATTTCAACACCCCCAAACAGGGAAAAAATTTAGCATTAACAATTTCTATACGTGTGACTCATCCTATGTCGTATACCTCATTAAATGCCCGTGTTCCAAAATCTATATCGGTGAGACCACCAGAAGGGTACGAGATAGGATGAGTCAACACAGATCCAATATCAGATGTGGGAACCAAGAAGCCCCTGTATCATGCCACTTTTTGAGTGCAGGCCACAATATAAGTCAGTTAAGGTGGCAAATAATTGATGGATAGGATAATTTAAGAAGAGGGGGCAATAGGGAAACCATATTAAAACAAAAGGAGTCATACTGGATACATAAATTGGATGCTCTAATTCCTAAAGGTATTAATAGAGAGCTGGACTTCAGAGTGTTTCTGTAATATATACTTATGTATTATAAAAAATTGCAATGGTCCTTAGAGAATGAATTACATTGTAAAAATCAAATATTGGTAAAAATTATATGTATTTTAACAACATATGAATAGGTATATTGTATATTGTTTTTAACTTTGCTTATGTGTTTAACATTGTAATAATTTTTGTAACCACTAGGTGGTGGTGTTAAGTGATAGAATTCACTTTGTAACATTATACATGGGGTTAATATGTAGGCCTATAAATGTACCTCAACAGATGAGGCTCATTAGCATGATTAAGGGATAACATCCCGAAACGTTGCTTCCTACCTACTTTGTACCTGCATGGGATAAAGATGTTCCAATAAAGCATTGAAAACTTACAGTGGTGCTGTGGATTTTCTAATTTTTCTACATATTATTGAGGTTGACAGTCCCTCTCACCACCTGCACCTGTGATACTGTGGAGCTGTACACTGTTTGTGTGTATTCTCTTATATTTGTTCTTGCTATGGAGTCTTTGGCTTCGGCTATCCGCTCCAATGCAAAGATAGGGGGTGTAGAGATCCACCAAGTCGAACAAGAAACTGCGCTCTTTGCAGATGACCTGACGGTGCTAATATCAGATCCCCTCACCTCCCTGCCTCAGCTCTTCTCTCTTCTTGTGAAATTTGCAACTTCCTCCAGCGTGGGCGTTGTGATCCTACCGTCCTCTCTCATTACTCTCAATGTCTACTTTCTCGATGGTATAATGTTATCACTGATGTGAACAAAGTATTCACTCTTATTCCTCATAGCTTATTTTGTCCTTTATGGTTTCTGTAATATTTAAGATTACATAATGTTTAAGCTCATTGACAATCAAGAAATCTGTAATGAGAACGTCCATTTTATGATGCAAGTTTTGTCTTTTCATGAGCAATGCCAAAGGGTTTCTCTTTTTTCTTATGTGGAGCTCCCTAGAGAAGTTCTGAATAAGTCTGGACATTAGCTTTTATCACCCTATCGAAGTGTTCTACAGACAGTTTCGCTTAATTTCCAGCTAATGGACTCCACAACGAAGAATATTAAATGTGTTCTATTGTCCGTCATTGCTCTTTATATGTTTGATGTGTTGTCATTATTATTCTTGTTGTATATGTTGATTTAAAACAATAAAAACTTTTAAAAAAAAAAGAAAATTTAAAGGGACAGTAACTTTTTTTTGTTTCATTAAAATTCTGATTTGAATTTAATTTTTTTTTATTGATTAAGGTTTTTTTTCCTTTGGAATAAGATGGACCTGCAAGCTGTTGCTTGTTCTCTATGTTTAAATACTAATGTTGAGCCTCCTATCCCTTTTGTTCCTCTTGTATTGAGAGAACAGTACATTACAAGGATAAACTTTTTGATTCTGAGCCTTCATTGTCTAGGGCGGATGTTTTTCAGGAGTCTCCTGTTCTGGCTAATTTGCAGCTTTCTCCTCATACATCCCAATCTTCTGCAGTGCCCTGTGTTTTAATATCAGGTTGGTTTTTCCTTGTAGGATATGGCTACCCATATATCCTCGGCAGTATCTGAGGCTTTGTCTGCTTTTCCTGTTACAGGGGAAGTGCAAGAGGAAGTATAAGGTTTCTGATTCTGTTGCAATTTTGTCTAGTGTTTCTTCTAATAAGTCTGAGGAGGAAGATACTTCAGTAGCATCTGAGGGTGAGATCTCGGATTCTGATAGTGTAAATCCTTCTGAACCTGAGGTTGTTTCCTTTAGGTTTAAGCTAGGGCACCTCAGTTTGTTACTTAAGGAGGTTTTGGCTACCGTGGATGACTCTGAGGCGTTAGTCATGGTTATTCCTAAGAAATCTAGTAAACTTAATACGTTTTTTGATATCCCTTCCTTGCTGGAAGTTTTTCCTATACCAGATTGTGTTGCAGATATTATTGCACGAGAATGGGAGAGGCCTGGGATTCCTTTTCCCCTTCTCCAATTTTTAGGGAGATGTTTCCTATTGCTGATTCTATTAAGTAATCTTGGCAGATGGTTCCTAAGGTGGAGAGAACAGTTTCCACTCTGACCAAGAGGACCACTATTCCTATTGAGGACAGCTGTTCCTTTAAAGATCCTTTGGATAAGAAGTTGGAAGCTTTGCTTAAAAGGATTTATGTACACCAGGGGTATCAATGTCAACCGGCTGCATGTATTGCTACAGTTACTAACGTGGCCTCATATTGGTTTGATGCATTGTCTGATTTTATTCAGCAAGATACTCCTCTTGAAGAAATTCAAGATAGAATCAAGGCTTTGAAGTTGGCTAATTCCTTTATTGCAGATGGTTCTCTACACGTCATCAAGTTGGGAGCTAAATATTTTGGTTTTGTCATTTTGGCTCACAGAGCTTTATGGCTAAAATCCTATTCTGCGGATGTGTCCTCTAAGTCTAAGCTTTTGTCTATTCCTTACAAGGGTAAGACCTTGTTTGGGCCAGGTTTGGCTGAGATTATTTCTGATATTACGGGAGGAAAAGGACATTCTCTTCCTCAGGATAAAAGAAATAAACAGAAGGGTCGGCAGAGTAATTTTCATTCCTTTCTTAACTTCTCTGGTAAATCTTCCTCTTCTTCCTCCAAACAGGAACAGTCCAATCCATATTGAAAGTCGAATCAGTCCAGGAAGCCTGTTGCTGACTCAAAATCAGCATGAAGGGTCTGCCCCCGATCTGGGAATGGATCTTGTGGGGACAGACTCTGTTTCTTCACTCAAGATTGGGTTTAAGATGTTCAGCATCCCTGGGTGGTAGATATTGTGTCCCAGGGTTACAAACTGGAGTTCAAGAATTTTCCTCCCAGAGGCAGGTTTCTTCTTTCCAGGTTATCTGTAAACCTGATAAAAGGAGAGGCGTTCTTACGTTGTGTTCAGAATCTTTCCGACATGGGAGTGATAGTTCCGGTTCAGGAACAGGGTCTTGGTTTTTATTCCAATCTCTTCGTCATTTCCAAAAAGGAGGGAACTTTCAGACCTATTTTAGATCTCAAGAGTGTAAACAAGTTTCTCAGGTTTCCGTCTTTCAAGATGGAAACTATTTGTTCCATTCTTCCTTTGGTTCAGAAAGGTCAGTTCATGACCGCAGTGGATCTAAGGATGCATATCTGCATATTCCCATTCACAGGGATCATCACATATTCCTAAGATTTGCATTTCTAGACAAACATTTTCAGTTTGTAGCTCTTCCTTTTGGTCTGGCAACAGCTCCCAGAATTTTTTCAAAGGTCTGGGAGCACTGTTGGCGGTGCTTCGATTGAATGGTGTTGCAGTGGCTCCTTATCTGGATGACATTATGGTTCAGGCTCCATCTTTTCAATTAGCAAACTCCCACTCTGAGTTGTTGTTGTGTTTTCTGCAGTCCCACGGTTGGAGGGTGAATTTAGGAAAAAGTTCCTTATTTCTGGCTACAAGAGTAGTATTTTTGGGGACCATTATAGATTCTCTAGAGATGAAAATTTTTCTGAAAGAAGCAAGAAAGTCAAAGATTTTCAATATTTGTCTTGCTCTTCAGTCCCTTCCTCGCCCGTCAGTGGCTCAGTACATGGAGGTTATTGGTCTGATGGGTTTCAGTCATGGACATTATTCCATTTGCTCGGTTCCATCTCAGACCTCTGCAGTTATGCTTGCTCAGGCAGTGGAATGGGGATTATGCGGATCTATCACCAAAGATTGTTCTAGATCAGATGTCCAGAGATTCTCTTCCATGGTGGTTGTTTCAGGATCTTCTCTCTCAGGGAACTTGCTTTCCCAGACCTGCCTAGGTGATTGTAAACACGGATGCCAGTTTGCTGGGCTGGGATGCTGTCTGGGGTTCATTAAGGGCTCAGGGTCTATGGACTCGGGAGGAGTCAGTTCTTCCAATAAATGTTTTGGAACTGAGAGCAATTTTCAATAATCTTCTAGCCTGGCTCAGCTAGCTTCAACCCAGTTTATCAGGTTTCAGTTGGACAACATAACGTCAGTGGCTTACATAAATCAACAGGGAGGAACTCGGAGTAGCCAAGATTATTCAGTGTGCGGAGATTCACAACTGTTTTCTGTCTGCTATCCATATTCCAGGGATGGACAATTGGGAAGCGGATTTTCTGAGCAGACAGACTTTTCATCCGGGGGAGTGGGAACTTTATCAGAGGTATTTTCCAGCTTGATTCTCAATTGCGGGCAGCTGGAGTTGGATCTCATGGCATCTTGTCAGAATGCCAAGCTCCCGAGGTACGGGTCGAGGTCAAAGGATCCTCAGGCTGTTCTGATAGATGCTCTGGCAGTTCCTTGGACTTTCAGTCTGGCATATGTGTTCCCTCTGTTTGCTTCCTCGGGTCATTGCTCGGGTCAAAAAAGAGAGGGCATCAGTGATTCTTATTGCTCTGGCATGGCCTCGCAGAATCTGGTTTGCAGATCTGCTGGAGATGTCTTCCCTTCCACCTTGGCGTCTTCCATTAAGGAAGGACCTGCTTCTGCAGGGTCCAATCCTTCATCCAAATCTCATTTCTCTGAAGCTGACTGCTTGGAGATTGAATGCTTGATTCTTTCTAAGCATGGTTTTTCTGAGTCAGTCATAAAGACTATGATTCAGGCTCGTAAGCCTGTGACTAGGAAGATTTATTATAAGATTTTGCGTAAATATTTGTATTGGTGTGAATCCAAAGGCTACTCGTGGAGTAGAGTTAGGATTCCTAGGATTTTGTCTTTTTTCCAGGAGGGTTTGGAGAAAGGTTTATCTGCTAGTACCCTGAAGGGTCAAATTTCTGCTTTATCTATTTTATTGCAAAAGCGCCTGGTGGCTGTGCCAGATGTTCATTCTTTTTGTCAGGCCTTGGTTACAATTTGGCCTGTGTTTAGGTCTAATACTCCACCTTGGAGTCTTAATTTGGTTCTTAGAGTCCTTCAACAGGCTCCATTTGAACCTATGCATTCTTTGTATATTAAGATGTTATCTTGGAAGGTTCCCAACAGTAATTAAGATGATCTATGGACTCACCGTGTCATTAGAAAGAAAAACAAAATTTATGCTTACCTGATAAATTTATTTCTCTTGTGGTGTATCCAGTCCACGGATTCATCCATTACTTGTGGGATATTCTCCTTCCCAACAGGAAGCTGCAAGAGGATCACCCACAGCAGAGCTGTCTATATAGCTCCTCCCCTAACTGCCACCTCCCAGTCATTCGAGCGAAGACAAGCAAGAAAAAGGAGGAACTATAGGGTGCAGTGGTGACTGTAGTTTAAAAATTAATAAACACCTGCCTTATAATGACAGGGCGGCCGTGGACTGGATACACCACAAGAGAAATAAATTTATCAGGTAAGCATGAATTTTGTTTTCTCTTGTAAGGTGTATCCAGTCCATGGATTCATCCATTACTTGTGGGATACCAATACCAAAGTTATAGGACACGGATGAAGGGAGGGACAAGGCAGGCGCTTAAACGGAAGGCACCACTGCCTGTAAAACCTTTCTCCCAAAAATAGCCTCCGAAGAAGCAAAAGTATCAAATTTGTAGAACTTAGAAAAAGTATGAAGCGAAGACCAAGTCGCCGCCTTACAAATCTGTTCCACAGAAGCCTCATTTTTAAAAGCCCATGTGGAAGCCACTGCTCTAGTGGAATGAGCTGTAATTCTTTCAGGAGGATGCTGGCCAGCAGTCTCATAAGCTAAGCAGATTATACTTCTTAACCAAAAAGAAAGAGAAGTTGCTGAAGCCTTTTGGCCTTTCCTCTGTCCAGAGTAGACAACAAACAATGCAGATGTTTGACAAAAATCTTTAGTAGCTTGTAAATAAAACTTTAAAGCACAAACTACGTCAAGATTGTGTAATAGACGTTCCTTCTTTGAAGAAGGATTAGGACACAGTGACGGAACAACAATCTCCTAATTGATATTCTAATTAGATACTACCTTAGGAAGAAACCCAGGTTTGGTACGCAAAACTACCTTATCTGCATGGAAGATCAGATAAGGGGAATCACACTGCAAGGCAGATAACTCTGAAACTCCTCGAGTCGAAGAGATAGCTACCAAAAACAGAACTTTAAGAACTAAATTTAAACTCCATGGCGGAGCAATAGGTTTAAACACAGGCTTGATTCTAACTAAAGCCTGACAAAACGCCTGAACGTCTGGAACATCCACCAGATGCTTGTGCAAAAGAATAGACAGAGCAGAAATCTGTCCCTTTAAGGAACTAGCTGACAATCCCTTCTCCAATCCTTCTTGGAGAAAATACAATATCCTGGGAATCCTGACTTTACTCCATGAGTAACCCTTGGATTCACACCAATGAAGATATTTACACCATATCTTATGATAGATTTTCCTGGTGACAGGCTTTCGAGCCTGAATTAAGGTATCAATGACTGACTCGGAAAAACCACGCTTTGATAAAATCAAGCGTTCAATCTCCAAGCAG
This sequence comes from Bombina bombina, assembly GCF_027579735.1. Taxonomy (NCBI): domain Eukaryota; kingdom Metazoa; phylum Chordata; class Amphibia; order Anura; family Bombinatoridae; genus Bombina; species Bombina bombina. The sequence continues at coordinate 54,816,133 of NC_069508.1, forward strand.
TCAGACGCAGAGAAATTAGATTTGGATGTTGGAAGGGACCTTGAAGTAGAAGGTCCTGCCTCAGCGGCAGAGTCCATGGTGGAAAGGATGACATGTCCACCAGATCTGCATACCAAGTCCTGCGTGGCCACGCAGGAGCTATCGAAATCACCGAAGCTCTCTCCTGTTTGATCTTGGCAATCAGCCGAGGGAGCAGAGAAAACGGTGGAAACACATAAGCCAGGCTGAAGGACCAGGGCACTGCTAGAGCATCTATCAGCGCTGCCTGGGGATCCCTTGACCTGGACCCGTAACAAGGAAGTTTGGCGTCCTGACGAGACGCCATGAGATCCAGTTCTGGTTTGCCCCATAGTTGAATCAGCTGGTCAAATACCTCCGGATGGAGCTCCCACTCCTCCGGATGAAAAGTCTGCCGACTTAGATAATCTGCCTCCCAGTTCTCTACTCCTGGGATATGGATAGCTGAGAGGTGGCAAGAGTGAATCTCTGCCCATAGAATTATCTTTGAAAACTCCAACATTTCCAGGGGGCTCCTTGTTCCCCCCTGATGGTTGATATAGGCTACAGTCGTGATGTTGTCCGACTGAAATCTGATGAACCTGACCACAGCTAGCTGAGGCCAAGCCTGAAGAGCATTGAATATCGCTCTTAGTTCCAGAATGTTTATCGGAAGGAGTGCCTCCTCCTAAGTCCACGAGCCCTGAGCCTTCAGGGAGTTCCAGACTGCGCCCCAGCCCAGAAGGCTGGCATCTGTCGTTACTATAGTCCATTCTGGCCTGTGGAAGCTCATCCCCTTGGACAGATGGACCCGAGATATCCACCAGAGAAGAGAATCCCTGGTTTCTTGATCCAGATTTAGTAGAGGGGACAAATCTGTGTAATCCCCATTCCACTGAGCATGCAAAGTTGCAGCGGTCTGAGATGTAGGCGGGGAAACGGTACTATGTCCATTGCCGCTACCATTAAACCGATTACTTCCATACTCTGAGCCACTGAAGGACGAGAAGTGGAATAAAGAACACGGCAAGAGTCTAGAAGTTTTGACAATCTGGCCTTCATTAGGTAAATCTTAATTTCTACCGAATCTATCAAAGTCCCTAGGAATGAAACTTATGTTAGAGGTGATAGAGTGCTTTTTTTCTTCGTTCACCTTCCACCCATGGGACCCCAGAAATGCCAGAACAATGTCCGTGTGGGACCTGGCAACTTGAAAAGTCGATGACTGTATCAGAATGTTGTCTAAGTAAGGGGCTACTGCTATACCCCAAAGCCTTATGACCACTAGAAGGGACCCTAGAACCTTTGTAAAGATTCTTGGTGCCGTGGCCAACCCGAAGGGAAGAGCCTCAAACAAGTAGTGCCTGTCTAGAAAGGCAAACCTGAGAAAACGATGATGATCTTTGTGTATCGGGATGTGAAGATAAGCATCCTTTAGGTCTACGGTAGTCATATATTGACCCTCCTGGATCATAGGAAGGATGGTTCGAATAGTCTCCATCTTGAAGGATGGAACTCTGAGAAATTTGTTTAAGATCTTGAGATCTAAGATTGGTCTGAATGTTCCCTCTTTCTTGGGAACTACAAACAGATTTGAATAGAAGCACTGACCCTGTTCCTCCTGCGGAACTGGGTGGATCACTCCCATAATTAGGAGGTCTTGAACACAATATAAGAATACCTCTCTCTTTATCTGGTTTGCAGATAAAAGTGAGAGATGAAATCTCCCTTTTGGGGGAGAGGTTTTGAATTCCAGAAGATAACCCTTGGACACAATTTCCAATGCCCAGGGATCCTGGACATCTCTTGCCCAAGCCTGGGCGAAGAGAGAGAGTCTGCCCCCTACTAGATCCGTTTCCAGATCGGGGGCTGCTCCTTCATGCTGTCTTAGAGGCAGCAGCAGGCTTTTTGGCCTGTTTCCCCTTGTTCCAAGCCTGGTTAGGTCTCCAGACCGGCTTAGACTGGGCAAAAGTTCCCTCTTGTTTTGTGTTAGAGGAAGTTGAAGCTGCGCCACTCTTGAAGTTTCGATAGGGCCGAACACTAGACTGTTTGGTCCTTAATTTGTTGGACCTGTCTTAAGGAAGGGCGTGACCTTTTCCTCCAGTGATGTCAGAAATGATCTCCTTCAGTCCAGGCTCGAATAGGATCTGTCCTTTGAAGGGAATGTTGAGAAGTTTAGACTTTGAAGTCACGTCAGCTGACCAGGATTTAAGCCATAGCACCCTACGCGTCTGAATAGCAAAACCTGAATTTTTAGCCGTTAGCTTGGTTAAATGAACAACGGCATCAGAAACAAATGAATTGGCTAGCTTAAGGGCCCTAAGCTTGTCAATAATATCTTCCAACGGGGTTTCAACCTGTAGAGCCTCCTCTAGGGACTCAAACCAGAAAGCCGCGGCAGCAGTGACTGGGGCAATGCATATAGACTACTTACATCAAGTGTATACAAAATACATTTTGCTTTACCTAATGGTAAACCTTTTAATTTTCCAAATAAGAGGCACAGCCATGGGGTCCAACGTCGCCCCAGCATACGCCAATATATTTATGAATAGTGTTGAAGAAAAATTTGTATATGAAAATGAGTTGTTCCTTAAGCATGGAGCGTCATGGTGGCGCTTCATAGATGATATATTTGGCGCGTGGTGGGGTGACGTTGGTACCCTATTGGCATTTGTTGAAGAATTAAACTTGGCTGTTAATAATTTAAAATTCACATTGACCTTCAGTGAAGAAAAGGTGGTATTCTTGGACACAGTAATACATATTAATAAGGAAACTTGTAATTTTAAGATTGATTTACATCGAAAGGAAACAGACAGAAATACTTTGCTAAGGTATGAGAGCTTTCATAATGAACCCTTAAAAAATTCCCTACCACGTAGTCAATTTAAAAGAGGGAAAAGGATAGTTAATGAAGAATCACTAGTCAAAAATAGACTACAAGAAATGGGGGATAAATTCATACAAAGGGGATACCCTGTGAAATTGATTGAGAGTGAGATTAAAAGGGTTCAGGAGCCAGAGGAGAAAGGAATTAGTGTTTCTAAGAAAGAGAATGACGAGAGGGTAGTGTGTGTAACACAGTTTAACCCCATCAATAGAGAAATTAGAAACATTATATCCAGACACTGGCATATTTTGAAAAATTGTAATATGGATATTGTATCCTTTAAAAACCCACCAATGATGGCATACCGCAGGGTCCAAAACCTGGGAGATATTCTAGTTAGAAATGATTTAGGATCTAGGAAGAAACAGAAATACATAACTAAAAAGAGTTATGGAACCTTTCCATGTTTGGGCTGTGCAAGCTGTAGTGCAGTCATTAAAGGGACAGAATTTCAACACCCCCAAACAGGGAAAAAATTTAGCATTAACAATTTCTATACGTGTGACTCATCCTATGTCGTATACCTCATTAAATGCCCGTGTTCCAAAATCTATATCGGTGAGACCACCAGAAGGGTACGAGATAGGATGAGTCAACACAGATCCAATATCAGATGTGGGAACCAAGAAGCCCCTGTATCATGCCACTTTTTGAGTGCAGGCCACAATATAAGTCAGTTAAGGTGGCAAATAATTGATGGATAGGATAATTTAAGAAGAGGGGGCAATAGGGAAACCATATTAAAACAAAAGGAGTCATACTGGATACATAAATTGGATGCTCTAATTCCTAAAGGTATTAATAGAGAGCTGGACTTCAGAGTGTTTCTGTAATATATACTTATGTATTATAAAAAATTGCAATGGTCCTTAGAGAATGAATTACATTGTAAAAATCAAATATTGGTAAAAATTATATGTATTTTAACAACATATGAATAGGTATATTGTATATTGTTTTTAACTTTGCTTATGTGTTTAACATTGTAATAATTTTTGTAACCACTAGGTGGTGGTGTTAAGTGATAGAATTCACTTTGTAACATTATACATGGGGTTAATATGTAGGCCTATAAATGTACCTAAACAGATGAGGCTCATTAGCATGATTAAGGGATAACATCCCGAAACGTTGCTTCCTACCTACTTTGTACCTGCATGGGATAAAGATGTTCCAATAAAGCATTGAAAACTTACAGTGGTGCTGTGGATTTTCTAATTTTTCTACATATTATTGAGGTTGACAGTCCCTCTCACCACCTGCACCTGTGATACTGTGGAGCTGTACACTGTTTGTGTGTATTCTCTTATATTTGTTCTTGCTATGGAGTCTTTGGCTTCGGCTATCCGCTCCAATGCAAAGATAGGGGGTGTAGAGATCCACCAAGTCGAACAAGAAACTGCGCTCTTTGCAGATGACCTGACGGTGCTAATATCAGATCCCCTCACCTCCCTGCCTCAGCTCTTCTCTCTTCTTGTGAAATTTGCAACTTCCTCCAGTGTGGGCGTTATGATCCTACCGTCCTCTCTCATTACTCTCAATGTCTACTTTCTCGATGGTATAATGTTATCACTGATGTGAACAAAGTATTCACTCTTATTCCTCATAGCTTATTTTGTCCTTTATGGTTTCTGTAATATTTAAGATTACATAATGTTTAAGCTCATTGACAATCAAGAAATCTGTAATGAGAACGTCCATTTTATGATGCAAGTTTTGTCTTTTCATGAGCAATGCCAAAGGGTTTCTCTTTTTTCTTATGTGGAGCTCCCTAGAGAAGTTCTGAATAAGTCTGGACATTAGCTTTTATCACCCTATCGAAGTGTTCTACAGACAGTTTCGTTTAATTTCCAGCTAATGGACTCCACAACGAAGAATATTAGATGTGTTCTATTGTCCGTCATTGCTCTTTATATGTTTGATGTGTTGTCATTATTATTCTTGTTGTATATGTTGATTTAAAACAATAAAAACTTTTAAAAAAAAAAGAAAATTTAAAGGGACAGTAACTTTTTTTTGTTTCATTAAAATTCTGATTTGAATTTAATTTTTTTTTATTGATTAAGGTTTTTTTTCCTTTGGAATAAGATGGACCTGCAAGCTGTTGCTTGTTCTCTATGTTAAAATACTAATGTTGAGCCTCCTATCCCTTTTTGTTCCTCTTGTATTGAGAGAACAGTACATTACAAGGATAAACTTTTTGATTCTGAGCCTTCATTGTCTAGGGCGGATGTTTTTCAGGAGTCTCCTGTTCTGGCTAATTTGCAGCTTTCTCCTCATACATCCCAATCTTCTGCAGTGCCCTGTGTTTTAATATCAGGTTGGTTTTTCCTTGTAGGATATGGCTACCCATATATCCTCGGCAGTATCTGAGGCTTTGTCTGCTTTTCCTGTTACAGGGGAAGTGCAAGAGGAAGTATAAGGTTTCTGATTCTGTTGCAATTTTGTCTAGTGTTTCTTCTAATAAGTCTGAGGAGGAAGATACTTCAGTAGCATCTGAGGGTGAGATCTCGGATTCTGATAGTGTAAATCCTTCTGAACCTGAGGTTGTTTCCTTTAGGTTTAAGCTAGGGCACCTCAGTTTGTTACTTAAGGAGGTTTTGGCTACCGTGGATGACTCTGAGGCGTCAGTCATGGTTATTCCTAAGAAATCTAGTAAACTTAATACGTTTTTTGATATCCCTTCCTTGCTGGAAGTTTTTCCTATACCAGATTGTGTTGCAGATATAATTGCACGAGAATGGGAGAGGCCTGGGATTCCTTTTTCCCCTTCTCCAATTTTTAGGGAGATGTTTCCTATTGCTGATTCTATTAAGTAATCTTGGCAGATGGTTCCTAAGGTGGAGAGAACAGTTTCCACTCTGACCAAGAGGACCACTATTCCTATTGAGGACAGCTGTTCCTTTAAAGATCCTTTGGATAAGAAGTTGGAAGCTTTGCTTAAAAGGATTTATGTACACCAGGGGTATCAATGTCAACCGGCTGCATGTATTGCTACAGTTACTAACGTGGCCTCATATTGGTTTGATGCATTGTCTGATTTTATTCAGCAAGATACTCCTCTTGAAGAAATTCAAGATAGAATCAAGGCTTTGAAGTTGGCTAATTCCTTTATTGCAGATGGTTCTCTACACGTCATCAAGTTGGGAGCTAAATATTTTGGTTTTGTCATTTTGGCTCACAGAGCTTTATGGCTAAAATCCTATTCTGCGGATGTGTCCTCTAAGTCTAAGCTTTTGTCTATTCCTTACAAGGGTAAGACCTTGTTTGGGCCAGGTTTGGCTGAGATTATTTCTGATATTACGGGAGGAAAAGGACATTCTCTTCCTCAGGATAAAAGAAATAAACAGAAGGGTCGGCAGAGTAATTTTCATTCCTTTCTTAACTTCTCTGGTAAATCTTCCTCTTCTTCCTCCAAACAGGAACAGTCCAATCCATATTGAAAGTCAAATCAGTCTTGGAATAAGGGGAATCAGTCCAGGAAGCCTGTTGCTGACTCAAAATCAGCATGAAGGGTCTGCCCCCAATCTGGGAATGGATCTTGTGGGGGCAGACTCTGTTTCTTCACTCAAGATTGGGTTTAAGATGTTCAGGATCCCTGGGTGGTAGATATTGTGTCCCAGGGTTACAAACTGGAGTTCAAGAATTTTCCTCCCAGAGGCAGGTTTCTTCTTTCCAGGTTATCTGTAAACCTGATAAAAGGAGAGGCGTTCTTACGTTGTGTTCAGAATCTTTCCGACATGGGAGTGATAGTTCCGGTTCAGGAACAGGGTCTTGGTTTTTATTCCAATCTCTTCGTCATTTCCAAAAAGGAGGGAACTTTCAGACCTATTTTAGATCTCAAGAGTGTAAACAAGTTTCTCAGGTTTCCGTCTTTCAAGATGGAAACTATTTGTTCCATTCTTCCTTTGGTTCAGAAAGGTCAGTTCATGACCGCAGTGGATCTAAGGATGCATATCTGCATATTCCCATTCACAGGGATCATCACATATTCCTAAGATTTGCATTTCTAGACAAACATTTTCAGTTTGTAGCTCTTCCTTTTGGTCTGGCAACAGCTCCCAGAATTTTTTCAAAGGTCTGGGAGCACTGTTGGCGGTGCTTCGATTGAATGGTGTTGCAGTGGCTCCTTATCTGGACGACATTATGGTTCAGGCTCCATCTTTTCAATTAGCAAACTCCCACTCTGAGTTGTTGTTGTGTTTTCTGCAGTCCCACGGTTGGAAGGTGAATTTAGGAAAAAGTTCCTTATTTCTGGCTACAAGAGTAGTATTTTTGGGGACCATTATAGATTCTCTAGAGATGAAAATTTTTCTGAAAGAAGCAAGAAAGTCAAAGATTTTCAATATTTGTCTTGCTCTTCAGTCCCTTCCTCGCCCGTCAGTGGCTCAGTACATGGAGGTTATTGGTCTGATAGTTTCAGTCATGGACATTTTTCCATTTGCTTGGTTCCATCTCAGACCTCTGCAGTTATGCTTGCTCAGGCAGTGGAATGGGGATTATGCGGATCTATCACCAAAGATTGTTCTAGATCAGATGTCCAGAGATTCTCTTCCATGGTGGTTGTTTCAGGATCTTCTCTCTCAGGGAACTTGCTTTCCCAGACCTGCCTAGGTGATTGTAAACACGGATGCCAGTTTGCTGGGCTGGGGTGCTGTCTGGGGTTCATTAAGGGCTCAGGGTCTATGGACTCGGGAGGAGTCAGTTCTTCCAATAAATGTTTTGGAACTGAGAGCAATTTTCAATAATCTTCTAGCCTGGCTCAGCTAGCTTCAACCCAGTTTATCAGGTTTCAGTTGGACAACATAACGTCAGTGGCTTACATAAATCAACAGGGAGGAACTCGGAGTAGCCAAGATTATTCAGTGTGCGGAGATTCACAACTGTTTTCTGTCTGCTATCCATATTCCAGGGATGGACAATTGGGAAGCGGATTTTCTGAGCAGACAGACTTTTCATCCGGGGGAGTGGGAACTTTATCAGAGGTATTTTCCAGCTTGATTCTCAATTGCGGGCAGCTGGAGTTGGATCTCATGGCATCTTGTCAGAATGCCTAGCTCCCGAGGTACGGGTCGAGGTCAAAGGATCCTCAGGCTGTTCTGATAGATGCTCTGGCAGTTCCTTGGACTTTCAGTCTGGCATATGTGTTCCCTCTGTTTGCTTCCTCGGGTCATTGCTCGGGTCAAAAAAGAGAGGGCATCAGTGATTCTTATTGCTCTGGCATGGCCTCGCAGAATCTGGTTTGCAGATCTGCTGGAGATGTCTTCCCTTCCACCTTGGCGTCTTCCATTAAGGAAGGACCTGCTTCTGCAGGGTCCAATCCTTCATCCAAATCTCATTTCTCTGAAGCTGACTGCTTGGAGATTGAATGCTTGATTCTTTCTAAGCATGGTTTTTCTGAGTCAGTCATAAAGACTATGATTCAGGCTCGTAAGCCTGTGACTAGGAAGATTTATTATAAGATTTTGCATAAATATTTGTATTGGTGTGAATCCAAAGGCTACTCGTGGAGTAGAGTTAGGATTCCTAGGATTTTGTCTTTTTTCCAGGAGGGTTTGGAGAAAGGTTTATCTGCTAGTACCCTGAAGGGTCAAATTTCTGCTTTATCTATTTTATTGCAAAAGCGCCTGGTGGCTGTGCCAGATGTTCATTCTTTTTGTCAGGCCTTGGTTACAATTTGGCCTGTGTTTAGGTCTAATACTCCACCTTGGAGTCTTAATTTGGTTCTTAGAGTCCTTCAACAGGCTCCATTTGAACCTATGCATTCTTTGTATATTAAGATGTTATCTTGGAAGGTTCCCAACAGTAATTAAGATGATCTATGGACTCACCGTGTCATTAGAAAGAAAAACAAAATTTATGCTTACGTGATAAATTTATTTCTCTTGTGGTGTATCCAGTCCACGGATTCATCCATTACTTGTGGGATATTCTCCTTCCCAACAGGAAGCTGCAAGAGGATCACCCACAGCAGAGCTGTCTATATAGCTCCTCCCCTAACTGCCACCTCCCAGTCATTCGAGCGAAGACAAGCAAGAAAAAGGAGGAACTATAGGGTGCAGTGGTGACTGTAGTTTAAAAATTAAAAAACACCTGCCTTATAATGACAGGGCGGCCGTGGACTGGATACACCACAAGAGAAATAAATTTATCAGGTAAGCATAAATTTTGTTTTCTCTTGTAAGGTGTATCCAGTCCATGGATTCATCCATTACTTGTGGGATACCAATACCAAAGTTATAGGACACGGATGAAGGGAGGGACAAGGCAGGCGCTTAAACGGAAGGCACCACTGCCTGTAAAACCTTTCTCCCAAAAATAGCCTCCGAAGAAGCAAAAGTATCAAATTTGTAGAACTTAGAAAAAGTATGAAGCGAAGACCAAGTCGCCGCCTTACAAATCTGTTCCACAGAAGCCTCATTTTTAAAAGCCCATGTGGAAGCCACTGCTCTAGTGGAATGAGCTGTAATTCTTTCAGGAGGATGCTGGCCAGCAGTCTCATAAGCTAAGCAGATTATACTTCTTAACCAAAAAGAAAGAGAAGTTGCTGAAGCCTTTTGGCCTTTCCTCTGTCCAGAGTAGACAACAAACAATGCAGATGTTTGACAAAAATCTTTAGTAGCTTGTAAATAAAACTTTAAAGCACGAACTACGTCAAGATTGTGTAATAGACGTTCCTTCTTTGAAGAAGGATTAGGACACAGTGACGGAACAACAATCTCCTAATTGATATTCTAATTAGATACTACCTTAGGAAGAAACCCAGGTTTGGTACGCAAAACTACCTTATCTGCATGGAAGATCAGATAAGGGGAATCACACTGCAAGGCAGATAACTCTGAAACTCCTCGAGTCGAAGAGATAGCTACCAAAAACAGAACTTTAAGAACTAAATTTAAACTCCATGGCGGAGCAATAGGTTTAAACACAGGCTTGATTCTAACTAAAGCCTGACAAAACGCCTGAACGTCTGGAACATCCACCAGATGCTTGTGCAAAAGAATAGACAGAGCAGAAATCTGTCCCTTTAAGGAACTAGCTGACAATCCCTTCTCCAATCCTTCTTGGAGAAAATACAATATCCTGGGAATCCTGACTTTACTCCATGAGTAACCCTTGGATTCACACCAATGAAGATATTTACACCATATCTTATGATAGATTTTCCTGGTGACAGGCTTTCGAGCCTGAATTAAGGTATCAATGACTGACTCGGAAAAACCACGCTTTGATAAAATCAAGCATTCAATCTCCAAGCAGTCAGACGCAGAGAAATTAGATTTGGATGTTGGAAGGGACCTTGAAGTAGAAGGTCCTGCCTCAGCGGCAGAGTCCATGGTGGAAAGGATGACATGTCCACCAGATCTGCATACCAAGTCTTGCGTGGCCACGCAGGAGCTATCGAAATCACCGAAGCTCTCTCCTGTTTGATCTTGGCAATCAGCCGAGGGAGCAGAGAAAACGGTGGAAACACATAAGCCAGGCTGAAGGACCAGGGCACTGCTAGAGCATCTATCAGCGCTGCCTGGGGATCCCTTGACCTGGACCCATAACAAGGAAGTTTGGCGTCCTGACGAGACGCCATGAGATCCAGTTCTGGTTTGCCCCATAGTTGAATCAGCTGGTCAAATACCTCCGGATGGAGCTCCCACTCCTCCGGATGAAAAGTCTGCCGACTTAGATAATCTGCCTCCCAGTTCTCTACTCCTGGGATATGGATAGCTGAGAGATGGCAAGAGTGAATCTCTGCCCATAGAATTATCTTTGAAAACTCCAACATTTCCAGGGGGCTCCTTGTTCCCCCCTGATGGTTGATATAGGCTACAGTTGTGATGTTGTCCGACTGAAATCTGATGAACCTGACCACAGCTAGCTGAGGCCAAGCCTGAAGAGCATTGAATATCGCTCTTAGTTCCAGAATGTTTATCGGAAGGAGTGCCTCCTCCTAAGTCCACGAGCCCTGAGCCTTCAGGGAGTTCCAGACTGCGCCCCAGCCCAGAAGGCTGGCATCTGTCGTTACTATAGTCCATTCTGGCCTGTGGAAGCTCATCCCCTTGGACAGATGGACCCGAGATATCCACCAGAGAAGAGAATCCCTGGTTTCTTGATCCAGATTTAGTAGAGGGGACAAATCTGTGTAATCCCCATTCCACTGAGCATTCAAAGTTGCAGCGGTCTGAGATGTAGGCGGGCAAACGGTACTATGTCCATTGCCGCTACCATTAAACCGATTACTTCCATACTCTGAGCCACTGAAGGACGAGAAGTGGAATAAAGAACACGGCAAGAGTCTAGAAGTTTTGACAATCTGGCCTTCATTAGGTAAATCTTAATTTCTACCGAATCTATCAAAGTCCCTAGGAATGAAACTTATGTTAGAGGTGATAGAGTGCTTTTTTTCTTCGTTCACCTTCCACCCATGGGACCCCAGAAATGCCAGAACAATGTCCGTGTGGGACCTGGCAACTTGAAAAGTCGATGACTGTATCAGAATGTTGTCTAAGTAAGGGGCTACTGCTATACCCCAAAGCCTTATGACCACTAGAAGGGACCCTAGAACCTTTGTAAAGATTCTTGGTGCCGTGGCCAACCCGAAGGGAAGAGCCTCAAACAAGTAGTGCCTGTCTAGAAAGGCAAACCTGAGAAAACGATGATGATCTTTGTGTATCGGGATGTGAAGATAAGCATCCTTTAGGTCTACGGTAGTCATATATTGACCCTCCTGGATCATAGGAAGGATGGTTCGAATAGTCTCCATCTTGAAGGATGGAACTCTGAGAAATTTGTTTAAGATCTTGAGATCTAAGATTGGTCTGAATGTTCCCTCTTTCTTGGGAACTACAAACAGATTTGAATAGAAGCACTGACCCTGTTCCTCCTGCGGAACTGGGTGGATCACTCCCATAATTAGGAGGTCTTGAACACAATATAAGAATACCTCTCTCTTTATCTGGTTTGCAGATAAAAGTGAGAGATGAAATCTCCCTTTTGGGGGAGAGGTTTTGAATTCCAGAAGATAACCCTTGGACACAATTTCCAATGCCCAGGGATCCTGGACATCTCTTGCCCAAGCCTGGGCGAAGAGAGAGAGTCTGCCCCCTACTAGATCCGTTTCCAGATCGGGGGCTGCTCCTTCATGCTGTCTTAGAGGCAGCAGCAGGCTTTTTGGCCTGTTTCCCCTTGTTCCAAGCCTGGTTAGGTCTCCAGACCGGCTTAGACTGGGCAAAAGTTCCCTCTTGTTTTGTGTTAGAGGAAGTTGAAGCTGCGCCACTCTTGAAGTTTCGATAGGGCCGAACACTAGACTGTTTGGTCCTTAATTTGTTGGACCTGTCTTAAGGAAGGGCGTGACCTTTTCCTCCAGTGATGTCAGAAATGATCTCCTTCAGTCCAGGCTCGAATAGGATCTGTCCTTTGAAGGGAATGTTGAGAAGTTTAGACTTTGAAGTCACGTCAGCTGACCAGGATTTAAGCCATAGCACCCTACGCGTCTGAATAGCAAAACCTGAATTTTTAGCCGTTAGCTTGGTTAAATGAACAACGGCATCAGAAACAAATGAATTGGCTAGCTTAAGGGCCCTAAGCTTGTCAATAATATCTTCCAACGGGGTTTCAACCTGTAGAGCCTCCTCTAGGGACTCAAACCAGAAAGCCGCGGCAGCAGTGGCTGGGGCAATGCATGCAAGAGGCTGGAGAATAAAACCTTGTTGAATAAAAATTTTCTTAAGGTAACCCTCTAATTTTTTATCCATTGGATCTAGAAAAGCACAACTTTCCTCGACAGGGATAGTGGTACGCTTAGCTAGAGTAGAAGCTGCTCCCTCCACCTTAGGGGCCATCTGCCATAAGTCCCGTGTAGCGGCGTCTATAGGAAACATCTTTTTAAAAACAGGAGGGGGAGAGAACGGTACACCTGGTCTATCACATTCCTTAGTAATAATTTCAGAAAACCTTTTAGGGATTGGAAAAACATCAGTGTAAGTAGATACTGCATAGTATTTATCCAATCTACATAATTTATCTGGGACTACAATAGTGTCACAGTCGTCCAGAGTTGCTAAAACCTCCCTGAGCAATACGCGGAGGTGTTCAAGCTTAAATTTAAATGTAGACATATCAGAATCAGATTGAAGTATCTTCCCTGAACCAGAAAAATCACCCACAGATTGAAGCTCCCCTGCTTCAGCTTCATTATATTGTGAGGGTGTATCAGAGATAGCTACTAAAGCGTCAGAGAGCTCTGTATTAATTCTAGTCCCAGAGCTGTCTCGCTTTCCTTGCAATCCTGGCAGTTTAGATAATACCTCTGTAAGGGTATGATTCATAACTGCCGCCATGTCTTGCAAGGTATACGCAATGGGCGCGCTAGATGTACTAGGCGTCCCCGGAGCGGGATTTATAAGATCTGACACGTGGGGAGAGTTAGACGGCATAACTCCCTCCTTGTCAATTTCTTCTGGTGATAAATTTTTTAAAGCCAGAATATGGTCTTTGTAATCTATGTTAAAATCAGTGCATTTGGTACACATTCTAAGAGGGGGTTCCACAATGGCTTCTAAACATAATGAACAATGAGTTTCCTCTATGTCAGACATATTTAAACAGAATAGTAATGACACCAGCAAGCTTGGAAAACACATTAATAACTGTGAACAAGCAAAAAATAAAAACGGTACTGTGCCTTTAAGAGAAAAAAACAATCACAGAAACTGCAAAACAGTGAAAAAAGCAGTAAATCTTACGAAATTTTTACAGTGTGTATAATAGGCTGCAAGAGCATTGCACCCACTTGCAAATGGATGATTAACCCCTTAGTTTCAAAACCGGATCAAAAAAACTATATAAACGTTTTTAAACAGTCACAACAAATTGCCACAGCTCTACTGTGGCCCTAACTGCCCATACAACGACTTTGGAAGCACAAAAATCCTTTAGAGAGGTCCTAAATGTTCAGGGGACTCCTTCAGGGAAGCTGGATGTCTCAAGCTGCAAAAACTAATGCGAAAATAGGCCCCTCTCAACCTGTACTCACAGTAAGAGGGCCTTAAAAAACTATCCCTAGGCAAAATCTAGCCAGCCATGTGGAAAAAACTAGGCCCCAGAATAAAGTTTTATCACCAAAATGTAATAAACGTTTAAACACCTTCAAGCAAACGTTATATCTATTCAGTAATGTGAGTAAATAATAAAAATATTACCCTTTACAGCAAGCATGATACCAGTCGTTATTAAATCACTGTAATCAGGCTTACCTTAAATAAATTCGGTATTGTCAGCATTTTCTAGCTTATCATCTCTCTAGAAAAATTTAAAACTGCACATACCTCAGAGCAGGAGACCCAGCACGCTATTCCCCCAGCTGAAGTTACCTCTCTCTTCAGTTATGTGTCAGAACAGCAGTGGATCTTAGTTACAACCTGCTAAGATCATCAAAAAACCACAGGCAGACTCTTCTTCAGCTTTCTGCCTGAGGCTAAAATAGTACAACTCCGGTACCATTTGAAAATAACAAACTTTTGATTGAAGATAAACTACTTTAATGCACCACATCTCTCTAGCTACTTCCCTTGTCAAGAGCTGCAAGAGAATGACTGGGAGGTGGCAGTTAGGGGAGGAGCTATATAGACAGCTCTGCTGTGGGTGATCCTCTTGCAGCTTCCTGTTGGGAAGGAGAATATCCCACAAGTAATGGATGAATCCGTGGACTGGATACACCTTACAAGAGAAACATAATTTATTCTTACCTGATAAATTTATTTATTTGTTGACACAATGAGTCCACGACCCGCCCTGTTTTTCAGACAGTTTGCTTTTCTATATATTTCAGGCACCTCTGCACCTTAGATTACTTCCTTTCTCTTTTCCCTTTGAGTAGGGGGAGTGGTATTTAACAGCTTTTGCTGTGGTGCTCTTTGCCTCCTCTTGCTGGTCAGGAGTGATATTCCCAACAGTAATTAAGATGATCCATGGACTCACTGTGTCAAGAAATAAATAAATTTATCAGGTAAGAATAAATTATGTTTCTTTTCTAAGATATGGTGAGTCCACAGAATCATCAATTACTAGTGGGAATATCACTCCTGGCCAGCAGGAGGAGGCAAAGAGCACCACAGCAAAGCTGCTATATATGTCACTTCCCTTACCCATAACTTCCAGTCATTCTCTTTGCCTGCGGTGCAAGGAGGAGGTGAAGTTTTGGTGTCTGATCTACAATCAAGATTTTTTATTTTAAATCAGAGTAGGTTTGCTCTGATCTTTCTAAAGGGTATAGCCTTAGCCCATGTCAGTTTCTTCAGTAGGGCAATGGTGGCTTTTAAGCAATTGGGAACTTGTGGGGTACAATCCTCACAGTTTTTTCCCAAAACATTTTGCTGCCCTATTTAGATAGCCTGAGTAAGTTTACTCAGTCTTTCTGTATTTCCACAGGTCCATGTGAGGGATGGCATTCTCTCAAACCAGGTGAGCTGTCCTGCTGCCGGACAGATAAATATTGAGGTAAGTGCCAGTTTTATTTTTCTTTGTAGCAGGGAAAAATGTGGCACTTATTCAGCTGAAACACTGCAGGGACGTTTTTTATTATTCCTGTCAGGGTGCAGGTTTTTATGGCAGTTTTTGCAGGCACTGTTAGTGTGAGGAGTTATATATTTTATTGATGGCTTAGTGAGTATCTGTTTTTAGTAACAGATTATGTACTTTTTTTTTTTTTATTGTTTGTGTTTAAGCCTGTTTTTCAAGAAAGTTTTTAAAAAAAAATAAAAAAAAGCCTTTTTTTGTCAGCTGTGGGACCGCCCCTTTTAGGGAGGTTCTGATTGTGTGATGTCAGAGTTTTTTTGGGGGGCATTTTTTTTCATTTCCTGTAAGAGGTGCCCATATTTCAGATGGCTCTGCTGTTTAGAAGGCTTCTTGCTGTTTTTGCTCTGGAAATCCGGATTGTAAACTGGATAGTTTTCTTTCATGTAATTAGCAAGAGTCCATGAGCTAGTGACGTATGGGATATACATTCCTACCAGGAGGGGCAAAGTTTCCCAAACCTCAAAATGCCTATAAATACACCCCTCACCACACCCACAATTCAGTTTTACAAACTTTGCCTCCGATGGAGGTGGTGAAGTAAGTTTGTGCTAGATTCTACGTTGATATGCGCTCCGCAGCAAGTTGGAGCCCGGTTTTCCTCTCAGCGTGCAGTGAATGTCAGAGGGATGTGAGGAGAGTATTGCCTATTTGAATGCAGTGATCTCCTTCTACGGGGTCTATTTCATAGGTTCTCTGTTATCTGTCGTAGAGATTAATCTCTTACCTCCCTTTTCAGATCGACGATATACTCTTATATATACCATTACCTCTGCTGATTCTCGTTTCAGTACTGGTTTGGCTTTCTACAAACATGTAGATGAGTGTCCTGGGGTAAGTAAATCTTATTTTCTGTGACACTCTAAGCTATGGTTGGGCGCTTTGTTTATAAAGTTCTAAATATATGTATTCAAACATTTATTTGCCTTGACTCAGAATGTTCAACTTTCCTTATTTTTCAGACAGTCAGTTTCATATTTGGGATAATGCATTTGATTTAATCATTTTTTCTTACCTTCAAAAATTTGACTTTTTTCCCTGTGGGCTGTTAGGCTCGCGGGGTCTGAAAATGCTTCATTTTATTGCATCATTCTTGGCGCGGACTTTTTTGGCGCAAAAATTCTTTCCGTTTCCGGCGTCATACGTGTCGCCGGAAGTTGCGTCATTTTTTTGACGTTATTTTGCGCCAAAGGTGTCGGCGTTCCGGATGTGGCATCATTTTGGCGCCAAAAAGCATTTAGGCGCCAAATAATGTGGGCGTCTTATTTGGCGCTAAAAAATATGGGCATCGCTTTTGTCTCCACATTATTTAAGTCTCATTTTTCATTGCTTCTGGTTGCTAGAAGCTTGTTCTTTGGCATTTTTTCCCATTCCTGAATCTGTCATTTAAGGAATTTGATCAATTTTGCTTTATATGTTGTTGTTTTTTCTCTTACATATTGCAAGATGTCTCACGTTGCATCTGAGTAATAAGATACTACAGGAAAATCGCTGTCTAGTGCTGGATCTACCAAAGCTAAGTGTATCTGCTGTAAACTTTTGGTAGCTATTCCTCCAGCTGTTGTTTGTATTGATTGTCATGACAAACTTGTTAAAGCAGATAATATTTCCTTTAGTAAAGTACCATTGCCTGTTGCAGTTCCTTCAACATCTAAGGTGCAGAATGTTCCTGATAACATAAGAGATTTTGTTTCTGAATCCATAAAGAAGGCTATGTCTGTTATTTCTCCTTCTAGTAAACGTAAAAAATCTTTTAAAACTTCTCTCCCTACAGATGAATTTTTAAATGAACATCATCATTCTGATTCTGATGACTCTTCTGGTTCAGAGGATTCTGTCTCAGAGGTTGATGCTGATAAATCTTCATATTTATTTAAAATGGAATTTATTCGTTCTTTACTTAAAGAAGTTCTAATTGCTTTAGAAATAGAGGATTCTGGTCCTCTTGATACTAATTCTAAACGTTTGGATAAGGTATTTAAATCTCCTGTGGTTATTCCAGAAGTTTTTCCTGTTCCTAATGCTATTTCTGCAGTAATTTCCAAAGAATGGGATAAATTGGGTAATTCATTTACTCCTTCTAAACGTTTTAAGCAATTATATCCTGTGCCGTCTGACAGATTAGAATTTTGGGACAAAATCCCTAAAGTTGATGGGGCTATTTCTACCCTTGCTAAACGTACTACTATTCCTACGTCAGATGGTACTTCGTTTAAGGATCCTTTAGATAGGAAAATTGAATCCTTTCTAAGAAAAGCTTATCTGTGTTCAGGTAATCTTCTTAGACCTGCTATATCTTTGGCTGATGTTGCTGCAGCTTCAACTTTTTGGTTGGAAACCTTAGCGCAACAAGTAACACATCATGATTCTCATGATATTATTATTCTTCTTCAGCATGCTAATAATTTTATCTGTGATGCCATCTTTGATATTATCAGAGTTGATGTCAGGTTTATGTCTCTAGCTATTTTAGCTAGAAGAGCTTTATGGCTTAAGACTTGGAATGCTGATATGGCTTCTAAATTCAACTCTACTTTCCATTTCTTTCCAGGGTAACAAATTATTTGGTTCTCAGTTGGATTCTATTATTTCAACTGTTACTGGTGGGAAAGGAACCTTTTTACCACAGGATAAAAAATCTAAGGGTAAAAACAGAGCTAATAATCATTTTCGTTCCTTTCGTTTCAACAAAGAACAAAAACCTGATCCTTCATCCTCAGGAGCAGTTTCAGTTTGGAAACCATCTCCAATCTGGAATAAATCCAAGCCAGCCAGAAAGGCAAAGCCTGCTTCTAAGTCCACATGAAGGTGCGGCCCTCATTCCAGCTCAGCTGGTAGGGGGCAGGTTACGTTTTTTCAAAGAAATTTGGATCAATTCTGTTCACAATCTTTGGATTCAGAACATTTTTTCTGAAGGGTACAGAATTGGTTTCAAGATGAGACCTCCTGCAAAAAGATTTTTTCTTTCCCGTGTCCCAGTAAATCCAGTAAAAGCTCAAGCATTTCTGAATTGTGTTTCAGATCTAGAGTTGACTGGAGTAATTATGCCAGTTCCAGTTCAGGAACAGGGGATGGGGTTTTATTCAAATCTCTTCATTGTACCAAAGAAGGAGAATTCCTTCAGACCAGTTCTGGATCTAAAAATATTGAATCGTTATGTAAGGATACCAACGTTCAAGATGGTAACTGTAAGGACTATCTTGCCTTTTGTTCAGCAAGGGAATTATATGTCCACAATAGATTTACAGGATGCATATCTGCATATTCCGATTCATCCGGATCATTATCGGTTCCTGAGATTCTCTTTTCTGGACAAGCATTACCAGTTTGTGGCTCTGCCGTTTGGCCTTGCTACAGCTCCAAGAATTTTTACAAAGGTTCTCGGTGCCCTTCTGTCTGTAATCAGAGAACAGGGTATTGTGGTATTTCCTTATTTGGACGATATCTTGGTACTTGCTCAGTCTTTACATTTAGCAGAATTTCATACGAATCGACTTGTGTTGTTTCTTCAAGATCATGGTTGGAGGATCAATTTACCAAAAAGTTCATTGATTCCTCAGACAAGGGTAACCTTTCTGGGTTTCCAAATAGATTCAGTGTCCATGACTCTGTCTTTAACAGTCAAGAGGCGTCTTTAACTGATGACAGCTTGTCGAAACCTTCAGTCACAGTCATTCCCTTCGGTAGCCTTATGCATGGAAATTCTAGGTCTTATGACTGCTGCATCGGACGCGATCCCCTTTGCTCGTTTTCACATGCGACCTCTTCAGCTTTGTATGCTGAATCAATGGTGCAAGGATTACACAAAGATATCTCAATTAATATCTTTAAAACCGATTGTTCGACACTCTCTAACGTGGTGGACAGATCACCATCGTTTAATTCAGGGGGCTTCTTTTGTGCTTCCGACCTGGACTGTAATTTCAACAGATGCAAGTCTCACAGGTTGGGGAGCTGTGTGGGGATCTCTGACGGCACAAGGAGTTTGGGAATCTCAGGAGGTGAGATTACCGATCAATATTTTGGAACTCCGTGCAATTTTCAGAGCTCTTCAGTTTTGGCCTCTTCTGAAGAGAGAATCGTTCATTTGTTTTCAGACAGACAATGTCACAACTGTGGCATACATCAATCATTAAGGAGGAACTCACAGTCCTCTGGCTATGAAAGAAGTATCTTGAATTTTGGTTTGGGCGGAATCCAGCTCCTGTCTAATCTCTGCGGTTCATATCCCAGGTGTAGACAATTGGGAAGCGGATTATCTCAGTCGCCAAACGTTGCATCCGGGCGAATGGTCTCTTCACCCAGAGGTGTTTCTTCAGATCGTTCAAATGTGGGAACTTCCAGAAATAGATTTGATGGCGTCCCATCTAAACAAGAAACTTCCCAGGTATCTGTCCAGATCCCGGGATCCTCAGGCGGAGGCAGTGGATGCATTATCACTTCCTTGGAAGTATCATCCTGCCTATATCTTTCCGCCTCTAGTTCTTCTTCCAAGAGTAATCTCCAAGATTCTGAAGGAATGCTCGTTTGTTCTGCTGGTAGCTCCGGCATGGCCTCACAGGTTTTGGTATGCGGATCTTGTCCGGATGGCCTCTTGCCAACCGTGGACTCTTCCGTTAAGACCAGACCTTCTGTCACAAGGTCCTTTTTTCCATCAGGATCTGAAATCCTTAAATTTAAAGGTATGGAGATTGAACGCTTGATTCTTCGTCAAAGAGGTTTCTCTGACGCTGTGATTAATACTATGTTACAGGCTCGTAAATCTGTATCTAGAGAGATATATTATAGAGTCTGGAAGACTTATATTTCTTGGTGTATTTCTCATCATTTTTCTTGGCATTCTTTTAGAATTCCAAGAATTTTACAGTTTCTTCAGGATGGTTTAGATAAAGGTTTGTCCGCAAGTTCCTTGAAAGGACAAATCTCTGCTCTTTCTGTTCTTTTTCACAGAAAGATTGCTATTCTTCCTGATATTCATTGTTTTGTACAAGCTTTGGTTCGTATAAAACCTGTCATTAAGTCAATTTCTCCTCCTTGGAGTTTGAATTTGGTTCTGGGGGCTCTTCAAGCTCCTCCGTTTGAACCTATGCATTCATTGGACATTAAATTACTTTCTTGGAAAATTTTGTTCCTTTTGGCCATCTCTTCTGCCAGAAGAGTTTCTGAATTATCTGCTCTTTCTTGTGCGTCTCCTTTTCTGATTTTTCATCAGGATAAGGCGGTGTTGCGAACTTCTTTTGAATTTTTACCTAAAGTTGTGAATTCCAACAACATTAGTAGAGAAATTGTGGTTCCTTCATTATGTCCTAATCCTAAGAATTCTAAGGAGAAATCGTTGCATTCTTTGGATGTTGTTAGAGCTTTGAAATATTATGTTGAAGCTACTAAATCTTTCAGAAAGACTTCTAGTCTATTTGTTATCTTTTCCGGTTCTAGAAAAGGCCAGAAAGCTTCTGCCATTTCTTTGGCATCTTGGTTGAAATCTTTAATTCATCTTGCCTATGTTGAGTCGGGTAAAACTCCGCCTCAGAGAATTACAGCTCATTCTACTAGGTCAGTTTCTACTTCCTGGGCATTTAGGAATGAAGCTTCGGTTGATCAGATTTGCAAAGCAGCAACTTGGTCCTCTTTGCATACTTTTACTAAATTCTACCATTTTGATGTATTTTCTTCTTCTGAAGCAGTTTTTGGTAGAAAAGTACTTCAGGCAGCGGTTTCAGTTTGAATCTTCTGCTTATGTTTTTCGTTAAACTTTATTTTGGGTGTGGATTATTTTCAGCAGGAATTGGCTGTCTTTATTTTATCCCTCCCTCTCTAGTGACTCTTGTGTGGAAAGATCCACATCTTGGGTAATCATTATCCCATACGTCACTAGCTCATGGACTCTTGCTAATTACATGAAAGAAAACATAATTTATGTAAGAACTTACCTGATAAATTCATTTCTTTCATATTAGCAAGAGTCCATGAGGCCCGCCCTTTTCTTGTGGTGGTTATGATTTTGTATAAAGCACAATTATTCCAATTCCTTATTTTATATGCTTTCGCACTTTTTTTATCACCCCACTTCTTGGCTATTCGTTAAACTGAATTGTGGGTGTGGTGAGGGGTGTATTTATAGGCATTTTGAGGTTTGGGAAACTTTGCCCCTCCTGGTAGGAATGTATATCCCATACGTCACTAGCTCATGGACTCTTGCTAATATGAAAGAAATGAATTTATCAGGTAAGTTCTTACATAAATTATGTTTTTTCCTCAGTTTGCTGCAGGTTGCAGGACAGGTAGGGCACCTCAGTAATTCCTGGGGTATGTTTTCTTGACTTGGTAAATTTAAAGGGAACATTTATTTAAGAACTTTTTTTTGGTTCTGTATTATATCCTTTGTTAAAAGATTAAAAAAAAAAAAAGTTTTTTTATTTGCTTCTTTTTGTATCATGGATCAAGAGGCTGTGCAGGATGTTATCTGTAGCTTATGTTTTGATGCCCAGGTGGAACCCCCAGTACCTTTTTGTTCTTCATGTAGTGAAAGAACTTAAGCTTATTGAAATAGACTTTTTGATCCTGAGCCATCATTAGCTAAGGCGGATGCTGTTCAGGAGCCTCCTGTTTCAGATGTACCGTAGCTTTCTCCTCAAGTGTCCCAATCCTATTCATCTGCACATGCAGTGCCCTGCTTTACTCTCATGCTCGATCTGGAGTTATTTTGTAAGATATTGCTGCCCAGGTATCTTCTGCGGTATCTGAGGCGCTGTCTGCTTTTTCCCATGCTGCAGGGAAAATGCAAAAGGACATTTAAAGAAACAGTAAGTAAGGTTTCTGATCCTGAAGTGGCTAATCAAAGTATTTCCTCACAGAAGTCTGAGGATGAAGATTCTTCGGGTGCATCTGAGGGTGAAATTTCAGATTCAGGCAGTATAATTCCTTCTGCTGATGCTGAAGTTGTGTGGGAAGCTTGCTCAACTAAGAATTGGTTTAAACATTTATTTTTTCTGTACCTCTGATTTTGCAAATGCTATTAAATGTACAGATTGGTTTGAACTTTATGTCTCCAAGGATGTTGCTGTTAAGGCACTGCCACAGCTTTATCCTTTTATGTCCCAAGCCTATATGGCTTCTTTTGGGAGAAAGGTTCTTCATGCAAGGTGCCTTCTGTTTAGGTTACCTGTCTTGTCCCTACCTAATAATCTGTGTCCTCTAGCTTGGGTATTGGTTCCCACTAGTAATTGATGATTCCGTGGACTCACCATATCTTAGAAAAGAAAACATAATTTATGCTTACCTGATAAATTTATTTCTTTCCGGATATGGTGAGTCAACGGCCCACCCTATATTTTAAGACAGTTATTTTTAACTAAAACCTCAGGCACTTCTACACCTTTGTGTTATCTTCATTTTCCATTTTCCCTTGGCTGAATGACTGGTGGTTATGGGTAAGGGAAGTGACATATATAGCAGCTTTGCTGTGGTGCTCTTTGCCTCCTCCTGCTGGCCAGGAGTGATATTCCCACTAGTAATCGATGATTCCGTGGACTCACCATACCCGGAAATAAATAAATTTATCAGGTAAGCATAAATTATATTTTTTGCTGTTTCTAAATCACTGGCTGACTTGGTATCAATGAGTGTTCAACTAACTCTTGCAGAACCACGTCTAATTTAACCTGTACACAAGGCCAAGTCAGGGAGACCAGTAGACAGGGTCACTGTTAAATGGATGGAGTCAAGAATGATCCATTGACAAAGTTGGGTGTGGTGAGGAAGAGATTAGAGGGCTGCAGGGGCCAGTATGGTTTCAGAGTTCAGCCACTCCCCGCCAGCCTGGAATTACTGCATGTATGTGTGTGTTCATGCGTGTACAAACTACAGGTACAAATCCAGAATTCCAAAATTCAAACTTATTCAGAAATTATCAAAAATACTATTTTTCCCTGCCTGTTAGTCACAATCTTCTCTGTGTCCTTGGTTATTTGCATTTTAGAACAAAAACAAAACAATAGTCTACAGCAAATATTACCTTTCTGATTAGAGTATTCTACAATCTTTTTGACGGTACTATGTAAACAAAAGTATTAAAAATAATATAAAACTACCTTTAGGTTACATGTATAAAAAAAAGCTGCATAATGACATGTAAATATTGTGTACATTACATAAAATACACTTGGTTCAAACCCCTCTCCAAATTGTACCATTTTACAGATGCAAATATTCCAAAATCCAAGCTGTTCCAAAATCCAAACCTTTTCCAGTCCCAATCAGTTTGAATAAAGTGTTTTTAACATGTACTAAGTTTTGAGGCTTCTAGACTTTGAGCAAATGTTTCAAGCCCTGGTATAAATTCTAAGCCATTTTTCATGGAGAGGGTGAGTTGTTTTGACCTTAGTGTCTGTACGAAGGACCAAGTAATCTCATTTATTGAATTATGCAATTAAATATTATGAAGTAACATTACTGCAGGCTAGATTTAATAACTTCTTTCTTTTTTCCTTTCTTTCTTTCTTTCCTTCTTTCTTTCTTTCTTTCTTTCTTTCTTTCTTTCTCACCTTCTACATATTTTTCAACTCTCCTCATCAGATTATTTTTGTACTTAATTCTTCATCCGTTTACCTTTCTCGTTTATTTATTTTTTCTTCAGATGTTAAAAGCAATTAAACTGAGAGTCACATTTAACATCTGGACTGAATAGTCAACATCTTTGCTATGTTTTTATTAAATATTGTAAGTCAGCTAGAGGGCCTCACATATTTCTACCTGAGGTCCTCAGCAAGGGATGACACACTTGCTCAGGATTTCTGACTGTTTTTAATCTTTACAACACAACTGTACAAAAATATATGTTTAAAACATCTATGGTATAACAGGGCATTTGTGAATTATGTATCTGTATTGCTTAAGGCTGAGCATGGAGTAATTGCAGAACTCAGTAAAGGTCAAGAATAATACTGACTGCCTGGCTTATTTAAACTATTCTTGGATTAGCAGGTATTTCACAATACTGTCACAGTGATGGATTAAGAACTAATTGGATGGACAATTGGATGCTGCTTATGATACAGCACCTAAGAATAGTCATAGATAGTAAAGTCAAAATTGAACTTAAATGGATTTGATAGATCACAGAGTTATAAACAAATCTCCAATTTACGTCCTGGGGGGAAAATGGATTAAAAAAAGGAACACCTATTTAAAAAAAAAAAAAAAAAAAAAAAAATACAAAGCAATGCAAAACATCTTAAAGTATACTCTTGGCTTCTACTGACAACATTGCTTTGTTCTCGTGGTATCTTTTGTTAAAGAATAATTCTAGGAAGGCTCATAGAAGCTCAGGAATGTGCATATGTCTTTAGAACTTTATGGCACAGTGTCTGCAACAATGTATAACACTGTTAGAAACTGTTGAAGAAAAAATTAACATCAGACAGCTGTTCCAAATTAATAAGGTTATAATTGTACAATTAAACATGATTACAACAAAAATGACAACCGGTCATTTCACATAGTAATACAAGTGTGTGTGGCGCGCAGCATTAGATTGCAGCAATGTCTCTCTTTTATAGGCCATGTTCGGTGTTTTTTCACAATAAGCACCTCGTGGTCTTCTTCTTATCTTGTCCATACAAACTTTGGGTGTTACTGTAGCTGAAAATACTTACTTTGCATATACAGCAGTTTCTGTACTAGCTGAATTGACAAAAAGAAATGTAACTGTTTAAAAATATCACTTGTCAGTCCCTTATAACACATAAGTAAAATATATATACAGAATTAAAAATATTTTTCCTTAACATTTCTCACCCTTTTGATAATTTTATTATCACATGTATTTATCTATTACCTTGCGTTTATTATCACGCCATTATTACTTTGTGTCTCTTACTTGACTAACTAACAACCTTCCTACCTGGAAATGACCCCTTAAACAGACTGTATATAACCGAGTATACAGATAAGCTGCATAGACAGTGGGATGCTAAGCCTCCATTCCAGATCTGCCTACATAGTTATCATTTCCTCTAAGCATTCACACATCTTTATTGGTTACACACAAACACAAAATATGCAATCTCTATCTAAACAGATAACAACAGCAGCCAGAACTGCATCCCTTCACAGGCCTAGGTCCAAATCCTGTAGTAGGCCCAAAGCTGATGAGGTGCAATTGTGGGACCCCCTCGCAGAGATGAGATCTTCCACCTGTCTCCTAAAATGACTGGAGGGTCTACAGGGAAGGCAGGTAGCTGAACTAAGTTATCAGTCGGTCATCTCTGTGGCTGTTGTATCATCACCCTAAACAATCCGTATCTTCATCTTTTTCTGCAATGAGAAACACAAATCATTAACAATTTCCAAACAAGTAGGCACATTATAATTACTCCTATCACTACCACTATGGGTTTTAAAAGATTTGTAAGCATATTTTTAAACCAGGTTCCAATCGATCCCATCCTTCCTTAGCTATATCTTTAGATCTTTGTTGTAACTCTTTTACTTGTACTCTCATTAATAATCCCATCCATAATACTAGCATATTTGATAATTCTATTTGCTAGCTCAATTCCCCAACCTGTCCAGGCAGGAAACTACATCCAGACTTTATCTGCAGATGAGAATAATTCTTACTTATACCTTGTTTAAGGACCATTGGAATAATCTTACCATCTTTCCCAGCCATAGTTGAAACCATCTCATATTGTTATATAACTGAGTTTGACAGCTCCATTCATCATTGTCTGTCTGTTCAAGACAGGCACACCTAGTGGTACACAAAGCTTTTAACGTTGAACAAAAACATAAACTATTAGAATCAGCAGTTCCTGTATCACATGGTACTTTGTTAGGTTCCATATTAAATGTTAAAGTAGCATTTTTACAATCTGTTTCCCCCACATATACCTTGGGCAAACTAAATAAGCAACCTTTCATGTTTGCTATGTAATTAACATACATTGGCCCAAGACACATTAAAGGTATAGAAACTATACCAGCAAGTTCTAAGTATGTACCGTGATCTGAGATAGCATTATGAACAGAGTTATCAATATCTATTTGAACATAATCTGTCACATTTAAATCATTCATTGATATTAGTACACCTATTAAAGGGATTCCTTTATGATTGGCAGGAACATGAGAGCATATCCAACAGTCTGTGGCATTTATTTGCTTGGCGGTTTGTTGGTGTAAAAGCCAGATGGAATTTTGTCCGTTTGTCACCCTTCACTGGTATATAGAGATATAAAACACAAACGGCTAGATTTGGAGTTTTGTCGGTAACGACCCGAAAAACTAACGCCGGCTTTTTTCTGGCTGCACCATAAAAATAACTCTGGTATTGAGAGTCCACATAAAGGCTGCGTTAGGCTCCAAAAAAGGAGCGTAGAGCATTTTTAACGCAGCTTCAACTCTCAATACCAGAGTTGCTTACGCAAGCGACCAGCCTCAAAAACGCACGATTCCCCCATAGGAAACAATGGGGCTGTTTGAGCTGAAAAAAAACCTAACACCTGCAAAAAAGCCGCGTTCAGCTCTTAACGCAGCCCCATTGTTTGCTATGGGGAAACACTTCCTACGTCTGCACCTAACACTCTAACATGTACCCCGAGTCTAAACACCCCTAACCTTACACTTATTAACCCCTAATCTGCCGCCCCCGCTATCGCTGACACCTGCATTTTTTTTAACCCCTAATCTGCCGCTCCGTAAACCGCCGCTACTTACATTATCCCTATGTACCCCTAATCTGCTGCCCCTAACACCGTCGACCCCTATATTATATTTATTAACCCCTAATCTGCCCCCCTCAACGTCGCCGACACCTGCCTACACTTATTAACCCCTAATCTGCCGAGCGGACCGCACCGCTATTATAATAAAGTTATTAACCCCTAATCCGCCTCACTAACCCTATAATAAATAGTATTAACCCCTAATCTGCCCTCCCTAACATCGCCGACACCTAACTTCAATTATTAACCCCTAATCTGCCGACCGGAGCTCACCGCTATTCTAATAAATGGATTAACCCCTAAAGCTAAGTCTAACCCTAACACTAACACCCCCCTAAATTAAATATAATTTTAATCTAATGAAATTAAATAACTCTTATTAAATAAATTATTCCTAGTTAAAGATAAATACTTACCTGGAAAATAAACCCTAATATAGCTACAATATAAATTATAATTACATTGTAGCTATTTTAGGATTAATATTTATTTTACAGGCAACTTTGTATTTATTTTAACCAGGTACAATAGCTATTAAATAGTTAAGAACTATTTAATAGTTACCTAGTTAAAATAATTACAAAATTACCTGTAAAATAAATCCTAACCTAAGTTACAATTAAACCTAACACTATACTATCATTAAATTAATTAAATAAAATACCTACAATTACCTACAATTAAACCTAACACTACACTATCAATACATTAATTAAATACAATATCTACAAATAACTACAATGAAATAAACTAACTAAAGTACAAAAAATAAAAAAGAACTAAGTTACAAAAAATAAAAAAATATCTACAAACATAAGAAAAATATTACAACAATTTTAAACTAATTACACCTACTCTAAGCCCCCTAATAAAACAACAAAGCCCCCCAAATAAAAAATGCCCTACCCTATTCTAAATTACTAAAGTTAAAAGCTCTTTTACCTTACCAGCCCTGAACAGGGCCCTTTGCGGGGCATGCCCCAAGAAGTTCAGCTCTTTTGCCTGTAAAAAAAAACATACAATACCCCCCCCAACATTACAACCCACCACCCACATACCCCTAATCTAACCCAAACCCCCCTTAAATAAACCTAACACTAAGCCCCTGAAGATCATCCTACCTTGTCTTCACCTCACCAGGTATCACCGATCCATCCTGGCTCCAAAATCTTCATCCAACCCAAGCGGGGGTTGGTGTACCATCATCCGGTGGCTGAAGAGGTCCAGAAGAGGCTCCAAAGTCTTCATCCTATCCGGGAAGAAGAGGCGATCCGGACCGGCAACCATCTTGATCCAAGCGGCATCTTCTATCTTCATCCGATGACGACCGGCTCCATCCTGAAGACCTCCACCGTGGACCCATCTTCTTCCGGCGACGTACAACTGAAGAATGACGGTTCCTTTAAGGGACATCATCCAAGATGGCATCCCTCGAATTCCGATTGGCTGATAGGATTCTATCAGCCAATCGGAATTAAGGTAGGAATATTCTGATTGGCTGTTCCGATCAGCCTATAGAATGCGAGCTCAATCTGATTGGCTGATTGAATCAGCCAATCGGATTGAACTTGATTCTGATTGGCTGATTCCATCAGCCAATCAGAATATTCCTACCTTAATTCCGATTGGCTGATAGAATCCTATCAGCCAATCGGAATCCGAGGGACGCCATCTTGGATGATGTCCCTTAAAGGAACCGTCATTCTTCAGTTGGACGTCGCCGGAAGAAGATGGGTCCACGGTGGAGGTCTTCAGGATGGAGCCGGTCATCATCGGATGAAGATAGAAGATGCCGCTTGGATCAAGATGGTTGCCGGTGCGGATCGCCTCTTCTTCCCGGATAGGATGAAGACTTTGGAGCCTCTTCTGGACCTCTTCAGCCACCGGATGATGGATCGCCAACCCCCGCTTGGGTTGGATGAAGATTTTGAAGCCAGGACGGATCGGTGATACCTGGTGAGGTGAAGACAAGGTAGGATGATCTTCAGGGGCTTAGTGTTAGGTTTATTTAAGGGGGGTTTGGGTTAGATTAGGGGTATGTGGGTGGTGAGTTGTAATGTTGGGGGGGTATTGTATGTTTTTTTTTACAGGCAAAAGAGCTGAACTTCTTGGGGCATGCCCCGCAAAGGGCCCTGTTCAGGGCTGGTAAGGTAAAAGAGCTTTTAACTTTAGTAATTTAGAATAGGGTAGGGCATTTTTTATTTTGTGGGGCTTTGTTGTTTTATTAGGGGGCTTAGAGTAGGTGTAATTAGTTTAAAATTGTTGTAATATTTTTCTTATGTTTGTAGATATTTTTTTATTTTTTGTAATTTAGTTCTTTTTTATTTTTTGTACTTTAGTTAATTTATTTCATTGTAGTTATTTGTAGATATTGTATTTAATTAATGTATTGATAGTGTAGTGTTAGGTTTAATTGTAGGTAATTGTAGGTATTTTATTTAATTAATTTAATGATAGTATAGTGTTAGGTTTAATTGTAACTTAGGTTAACATTTATTTTACAGGTAATTTTGTAATTATTTTAACTATTTTAGCTATTAAATAGTTCTTAACTATTTAATAGCTATTGTACCTGGTTAAAATAAATACAAAGTTACCTGTAAAATAAATATAAATACTAAAATAGCTATAATATAATTATAATTTATATTGTAGCTATATTAGGATTTATTTTACAGGTAAGTATTTATCTTTAAATAGGAATAATTTATTTAATAAGAGTTAATTAATTTCGTTAGATGTAAATTATATTTAACTTAGGGGGGTGTTAGTGTTAGGGTTAGACTTAGCTTTAGGGGTTAATACATTTATTAGAGTAGCTGTGAGCTCCAGTCGGCAGATTAGGGGTTAATAATTGAAGTTAGGTGTCGGCGATGTTAGGGAGGGCAGATTAGGGGTTAATACTATTTATTATAGGTTTAGTGAGGCGGATTAGGGGTTAATAAGTGTAGGCAGATGGAGGCGACGTTGAGGGGGCAGATTAGGGGTTAATAAATATAATATAGGGGTCGGCGGTGTTAGGTGCAGCAGATTAGGGGTACATAAGGATAACGTAGGTGGCAGCGCTTTGCGGTCGGCAGATTAGGGGTTAATAAGTGTAGGCGACGTTGAGGGGGGCAGATTAGGGGTTAATAAATATAATACAGGGGTCGGCGGTGTTAGGGGGAGCAGATTAGGGGTACATAAGGATAACGTAGGTGGCGGTCGGCAAATTAGGGGTTAAAAATTTTTATTCGAGTGTCGGCGATGTGGGAGGACCTCGGTTTAGGGGTACATAGGTAGTTTATGGGTGTTAGTGTACTTTAGAGTACAGTAGTTAAGAGCTTTAGAAACCGGCGTTAGCCCAGAAAGCTCTTAACTACTGACTTTTTTCCTGCGGCTGGAGTTTTGTCGCTCACTTCAGAAATGACTCTAAATACCGGAGTTAGAAAAATCCCATTGAAAAGATAGGATACGCAATTGACGTAAGGGGATCTGCGGTATGGAAAAGTCACGGCTGAAAAGTGAGCGTTAGACCCTATTTTGAGTGACTCCAAATACCGGCGGTAGCCTAAAACCAGCGTTAGGAGCCTCTAACGCTGGTTTTCATGGCTAATGCCAAACTCCAAATCTAGGTCAAAGAAAAGGACACAGAACAAACAGGACAGTATATGCATCTTGGCAGTTAGTTAACCCACTTTGTCCCCAGTGGTCTCACCCTTTTGACACAGGTTTTTATCACCGTCCTGGAAGTTCACTTTCTTACAGTGAGAGGTGAGTATCCAGTTTGGTTTCCCTTCCACTTTGACTGAGGTGGGTGTTGTCAGTAACACCTGATATGGGCCGTCAAACCGGGGCTCTAAGTGTCTCCTCACGTATCTTCTTATCACCACCCAGTCTCCAGGGTGCAGGTGGTGAGTTCCAGTTATTTGTTCTGGATCTGGTAATGAAGAGAAAACTTTTCCATACAAATTAGTCAGTTGCTCATGCAGCTGAACAACATAATCAGTTAGAGAAGCATACTGCCCATGTAATTCTTGTGGAAAGAAAAGTCCTATTAGTGGTCTACCAAACAAAATTTCAAATGGCGAAAGGCCATGCTTTGCCTTTGGGGTGTGTCTTTACTGCAAAGAGGGCTAAAAGTAAGGCATGTACCCAAGTAAGTTTTGTCTGCTCACAGATCTTAGCTATTTTATTTATTAAAACACCATTGGCTCTCTCTCTACTTTCCCAGACGATTAATGTGCAACCCTGTCATCATTTCTGCAAACACTTGCCCAGTAAAATGAGTCCCTTGATCAGATTCTACTGTTTCAGGTAAACCATATCTGCACATAATTTCAGTTATCATTTTTTTTTTCTGTTACACCTGTTGTTGCCTTGGCAACCGGCCAGGCCTCCACCCGAGAGGAAAACATGTCTACACACACCAAAACATACTCATACACACCACATTTGGGCAGCTGAATATAGTCTATTTGCAGTCTTTGGAATGGGTAGTCAGGTTTTACAAGGTGTTTCATCTCCACCTTTGTCAATTTACCTGGATTGTATTTAGCACAAATCATGCATTTCTTGCACCATTCAGTTACAAATTGTGAGAAACCTGGTGCAAACCAATATTTATTAACAATCATTCTTGCAATCATTCCCCCTTTGGAAACATGGGAAGGGAGATGAGATAAACTGGCTAAAACAAGATATAGCACTGTAGGTGCACATAATCTACCATCCCCATGTTTCCAAACCTCATTTTCCAGTTTGCAACCAGCGTTTTTCCACTTGCTCTGAGTTAGGGAACCTGTTTGGTTTTGGAGGGTTTCTAAGACCTCCATTGTCAAGTTCTCCACAGTTTAAGAGGACTGTAGGAGCATCATGAGAGCTGCCTTCTTGGCTGCTTCATCTACCCTATTATTACCCATAGTGATAGGATCTATTGCTCACTGATGTGCCTTTAATTTCATAACAGCTATAGCTCTTTTGAAAACGCTGTGGTTTGTTCCAGTGTCCACCAAACACTCCACAAAATGGTATGGCATGTCAGAGAGGGTCAGGCGAACAAAGGCATCACCCCCTCTGCTCTCAGACATGATTGGTAGCACTGGAAGCCCAGTCCATCAATTGTTCTCCCACAGTTATAACATTTACCTTTTCTGGGTTCCCCCTCATTTATCCCTTAAACTGTTTCTATTGGGGTTTCCCAGGGGCACATACTGGCATTACCCTTAGTGTTTTCTTTTTCTATACTTCTATGTTCCTTTGTATTGAGCTCGCTAAGCTCATTAGTGTTGGGACTGATTTATATCGCCAATCAGAATGGGCGGAAACCAATTTATAATGGATTTCTTTATTCAGTCCTGACACCAATGTGGCAGTGAGCATTTTTCCCATACCTTAGTCATCAAGGTTACCTCCCCTTGGGGCATATACATCTTGCCATGAGGTGGTATGGGGCACATAAGATACTACAGTCAAAACTCGGGGCACAAATTATTTTCCCCAGCAATACTAAACCCAACAATTTCCTTTTATTACTTAGAACATGCAGTTGTAAACAATTTTCCATTTCATGTCTATTAGCAAAATATCATTATTCACTTGATATTCTTTATTAAAGGATCAGCAAGGCACCACTGGTAGTCAGCTGAACACATCAGGTAAACCAAAGAAAAGGTCCATCTATGTGCAGCCTACAATCAACAGCTAGCTCCCAGTAATGCATTCCTCCTCCCAAACCTACCTAGAAAAACATACATATATATATATATATATATATATATATATATATATATATATATATATATATATATATATATATATATATATATATATATATATATATATATATATACAGTATATATACACAGTATACACATACATACATCTATACATCTATACACATATACACACATATACAGCGCATACACACACATAGATATACATACACATACATATATGCATATACATATACAGCCCACATGTACACACTGTGACATAAATATTCACACTCACAAGCATGTATTTACTATCAAATACACTTACAAAGATACTCACTGACAAACTGGCACACAGATTCTACACACTCTATAAAAAAATGCACACAAACCCCAGGACTAGGGCACATAGTCCACAAGGCCTTGGCATGCAGTCACAAATGACAATAGACATCCAATTGCAAGTACCCACATACAATCAGACCCACAACCAAATATCTAACCTTATAAATGCAAGGGCTACCATTAGCGACCAAATAACTTTCAAGGGGGGTAAGTACTAGTGGTCTAGCAGTAGTGAAAATACTTGAGTCTTAAAGATTCACTAAATTCTACTGCAAAGATATCACTAGGACCATAATGTACAAAGGGACAATGTATGGCTATTGCAGTGTCACTTATGCAAGTCACAGTAGTGCTGGCCTTTTAAAACTCCAGTTAACCCATATAAATACCAAGCAGGGATGTAAAAGCCCTAAATGCCCTCAAGCATAGCATACACTCTTATGTCTTTTAATGGAAGACTTGCATATGTGTGTGTGCAAAACATACATAATCTTACATTTAATTCAGTTGAACAAAAAGTTTCTAGCAGCACATAAAGTCTAGGACAAAAAAGGGTTAAAAAAAACAACAGGAGGGAGGGGGGGGGGGGGGGTTGGAAGCCCCCACCCAGTACAGCAGCTGCAGCACACATCAGAGAAACTGGATTCTAAACATACTTTGTCTTCTACAGAAAAAATACATTGGGCTGTTTCTGATAGGATTCTACAGTTATTTTTATAGAGATTTTGCTAGTGGAATAATTCAAAGGTTCCCCCTTTGGAAACCCAACATCCATTCCCTTCCCTTAGTCAACTTGCACCATTCAGGTAGATGTTATGATTGTCTTATATGTGTGCGCCTGTGTGCAAACACTGGCTTAATATCTACCAAATGACAATGGTCTTAGTAGTATTTGTATTTCTATGTCTATGTTTATATAAATAAATGTAAAAAAAAAAAGGTTTTTTAGTTTTTAAAGAATTTTCATAGAATAATATCTTAAAATTATTAAGTTCTAATTCAAAAATAAAAATAAAAAATAATAATAAAAAAAATATACAAAGATTATTGGTTAAAAATAATATTCTTTATTTAGAATCAATATAAAACAGTCAGTCGAAATTGCTTAATCTTAAAGTGGTTATGTGAGAAAGTTGGTACCAACCAATTGTATTGAGGTGTAGCTAAAATTAGTATATGAAATATGTGTGTAAAAACAGTGTATAAAATTAGCAAGTCCAGTTTATACCTTGGTAGGTATTTAAAAATACTTTTTGTAAAAGATTTGGCTTTTCGCTCATAAAATGCACCAAAGGTAGAAAATAAGGTATAATTGGTAGAAATACAGTTGTTAGAGATCGTTGTTGAAGACAACTATTGACACCTGGTTCAACAATAGGTGTTTATTTTTAGCCTTTTTGATATAAGCCTTTTTGTGATATGACCAAAAGATTTAGGCTAGGTGTTTGAGCCGTTTTCTGTATGTCACAGTAATTATATCACAATAGTTATTGAACACTTAGTTTGTCTTTTGCAATATTATTAATCAACAGACTTTGAATAAGGTACCTTATTTGCAGTTCCAAGTCATATAAGAAGGTTCTTGCGTGTCCAAATGAGGTATAGATGAGAAACTTTCTTTGTCCTTTCAAAGTTTCTAGGAGCGCTTGTTGCAGCGTGTATGTCTCCTGTGAAAGTTGCCTCTGTCACTTCCGTGTCTGGTCTTGACACGCCCACCATACAGAAAACGGCTCAAACACCTAGCCTAAATCTTTTGGTCATATCACAAAAAGGCTTATTTCAAAAAGGCTAAAAATAAACACCTATTGTTGAACCAGGTGTCAATAGTTGTCTTCAACAACGATCTCTAACAACTGTATTTCTACCAATTATACCTTATTTTCTACCTTTGGTGCATTTTATGAGCGAAAAGCCAAATCTTTTACAAAAAGTATTTTTAAATACCTACCAAGGTATAAACTGGACTTGCTAATTTTATACACTGTTTTTACACACATATATCATATACTAAATTTAGCTA
Source organism: Bombina bombina (assembly GCF_027579735.1). NCBI lineage: Eukaryota > Metazoa > Chordata > Amphibia > Anura > Bombinatoridae > Bombina > Bombina bombina. The sequence goes on from NC_069508.1 coordinate 54,851,374, forward strand.
CACCTCAATACAATTGGTTGGTACCAACTTTCTCACATAACCACTTTAAGATTAAGCAATTTCGACTGACTGTTTTATATTGATTCTAAATAAAGAATATTATTTTTAACCAATAATCTTTGTATATATTTTTTATTATTATTTTTTATTTTTATTTTTGAATTAGAACTTAATAATTTTAAGATATTATTCTATGAAAATTCTTTAAAAACTAAAAAACGTTTTTTTCTATACATTTATTTATATAAACATGGACATAGAAATACAAATACTACTAAGACCATTGTCATTTGGTAGATATTAAGCCAGTGTTTGCACACAGGCGCACACATATAAGACAATCATAACTGCTACTAAAACTATTTATTCAGATGACTCGGGGTATCTGATTTTTATGTGAAATATTATCTACCACCAGCGCATAGATTTTTAGTTGTTTAATCATAAACCATTCAGGTAGATGCCAGCTGACCCACATACTATATTCTTTATACATTTCCTCCTGTGGGCTATTGAGGAAATTTTGGACGTCCATTGCTTAAGGATGACCTCATGTCACCCTTTCTAAGAATCGTTTCTCATAACCCAGTTATGATGGAGGGGACTCTTACCCTTCTCTCTCGACTCTTAGCAATACTGTGGCTGTCAGGGAAAGTCCCACACTATAAATCCCACACTATAAATCCCTCCTAATTTTCCAACAAACCCAAATAATAAACAGTAGGGAGACAAATCCTAAAAGTACTTGGCCTCTTATATCATCAAAATCAAACCATGCTAGGGGACTTACATCAACAGTTTTATATATCATTAGAGACAAGTCTACTACAGCTCAGGGATGCGCCCTTCAGTATAGGAGCGTGCAAGCCAATTCCTTTGCTGTACAGACAATTTTAGTAACAGTTTACTTAACAAACACAGAAAATAGAAAACATTTGTCTCTGAGGACAGTAGAATCCTCTTACTTAACACACTACTGCTCCCACTTGCTTTCTCCGCAGAGGGGCGTCTTGGAGCAGTACATTCACACGCCGTAAAGGACCTCTTACACTCACACATTCAACAAAAGATGTTAAAACATAAAACATAAAATACAACTGTCTCAGGTTCTTGGGAGTTTGTACTCACGACAGGACAGAGGGTTTAGGAATCAGAGGATAGGAAAGCAATTTGAGAAACAAAGGTTCTCACCTTTTTGGCGCCTGTGGTCTTCTGTCCTCATAGTTCCATTCCTGGCTCCGTCCACAATCGCTTTCAAACTCCCGGGTTTCGGCACCAAATTGTTGAAGAAAAAATTAACATCAGACAGCTGTTCCAAATTAATAAGGTTATAATTGTACAATTAAACATGATTACAACAAAAATGACAACCGGTCATTTCACATAGTAATACAAGTGTGTGTGGCGTGCAGCATTAGATTGCAGCAATGTCTCTCTTTTATAGGCCATGTGTTGTTTCTTCACAATCAGCACCTCGTGGTCTTCTTCTTATCTTGTCCATACAAACTTTGGGTGTTACTGTAGCTGAAAATACTTACTTTGCATATACAGCAGTTTCTGTACTAGCTGAATTGACAAAAAGAAATGTAACTGTTTAAAAATATCACTTGTCAGTCCCTTATAACACATAAGTAAAATATATATACAGAATTAAAAATATTTTTCCTTAACAAAACAATATGGCAAAACACTGCTGCTATTGAGTGCCAAAGACATGTGCACACTCCTGAGCCATTTAAAGTGAATGTAAAGTCAATCAAAGTGCTTTACGTCAATCGATAGATGTCACAAAATATGGCTAACTTTCATTCATCAATTTCACTCTAAACACTTGACTAGGTTTTCTAATAAATTATAATCAATGTATTCTTATTGCCGTTTCTCCACCTGAATTATTGTACATTTTCGTCTTCCATGACGATTAAAGCATTCTGCAATCAACGCTGCCACCCCGGGGGATTCAGCACCTTTTCCAAATACGCCCACTATATAATAATGCAGCAATGAATCTTACTGAATTTTACTAATGTTGAGTGTATATGCGCGTCCATGAGACGCGCATGCTCTGTTTCAATCTTCTTTGATCAAGTGCAGAAAGTAAGTTGCCAGACAGCTGATTTCATACAACTGCGCTCTCCGATCCAATAGTACTCATTGCATACTATGTTTCAATGAACAGAGAGCGGCGAGAAGCTCATGCCCAAATTAATGTACTATCGGGAGCACACTTCAGAGCTACATATAGAGCGGGTGGGTCCGCTCTATACGTCAGACATAGAAAAACCAGGAAGTATCTCTTGGGAGGAGTTTGCAAAGACACAGTAAAGAAATTATAAGTTATCTAAAATAAAATCTGATTGTTTTTTTTTTTTTTTTTTAAAAACAGCGACTACGTTTAGGGAGATAATATCTATGTGTAGCGGTGTTCCAGATTGCTTAACCTTACATTCACTTTAATGGCAGTAATATATACCAGCAGGATTGTAAAATACATGATTGCAAAGAGACTGGTTTTCCACCAGCTGAATTTGTTATTTGGTTAAGGAATTGCTATATACAATTCTACAATAAAAAAACAAAGACATTTAGAAGGATCCGTCCTAAAATGCGTTTGCCAGGTTATGTTACTAGTCATCTGTTTGGAAAAACAGACCCTAAACCACAGGTATCACTAAAATAGACAAATGAGCTCTAGCTGTCAAATTTACGGCAGGCAAATGTGACATTTAAATGTCATATTGCTAAGCCTCTCTAACCAGGCAAAAGATTGTTTCAAGCAGCCCTGTAGGGAATTAATTGAACTTTTATTTTGGATGAAAATGTGTACGCATCTTGTTTTTTCTTATCAATGTTAATATTTATTAGAATCTCAGGACATGGTGCTTTATTGCTTCTTGCTGAATATTCATCAGTTTGAATATATACAACATTAAACAGACTGCAAACATCTAGTTTTTCCATGTTTTATAGAATCAACAGTCAGTTCTATTGGCTAATCTGTACATTTTCTGTAGTAACAGAGTGTCTTCTTCTCTAAAACTAAATGACAATTATTTTCTAGCGGGAAATTGATTTTAATTATTTGTCTATGGCACATACCTATCAATAAGTATTTTTCTTCTTCATATATTGCTACTGCTTAAATCTTGGTAGCAAATTAATATCTTTTGGATGTTAAAGGGATATTCCAGCCAAGATTAGAATCCACATGCATGCATTTGCCTTTTGCATAGAAGCATTTTTATAATATACATGTATTAGCAAAAATGCTTCTAATAAAAGCTATAGCTGTTGCAAAAGTGTATTTAAGTATGCACCGTGCACCAGCATTTTAAGCTGAAATAATTCTTTATTAAGTTTTTCAAAATACAGAAAGTAAGAAAAAGAAAAAATGTAAAACATTCCAACATAAAAAAATCCCTTCTTGGATTCATCTCTCCCTTTGTGTCCCTGAAAGTAAATGTAGTTAATACTTCATTGTAAAAGACGTGGAACACAAGTGAGATAACAAAATCATATCGCATCATTAAGGCACAAGTCACAACCTATCTTTTGGAATAAACCAAATAAATTAAAACCTGTAACTAAAAGGGAAGAAGAAAAAAAAAAAGAAAAAAAAAAGGGGATTTACAAAGAAAGAAAAAGATAATAGCCATATTAGCTGTTTCTCCAAATTTCTCCTCCACGTTAACTCCTCACTCCCGGACCACCAGAACCAGTACATCCTCCATCACTAATATATCTCTGCTGTCACCTCCCTACCTCACTCCCAACAAAAATTGTTGTCTGTGTGTTAGTCCTGCGCCTTATACATTATCTGCACCAGCATTTTAAACACAGCACTTGCTCAGATAGCCTAAGATTCTTGTATTATCTGGTAATGACTCAATTTGTTCATTGCTGGCTTAATACAAGCCCCACTGGCGTTCTTAACACCTGCATTATTTAAAATACTGAAAATATCTAGCTATGCTTCACATGCACGTGCAGAGAAAAAATGCTTACACTAAAACAGTGATATCTTTTACTAGAGGCATGTTTGCCAATACATGTATATTGTAAATATGTTTCTATTCCAAGATGTAATCGATCTATGTGCATTTAATTTTTGACTGGAATGTCCCTTTAACATTCGTGTGATTCTTTCATTTAGCTTTAAAACAGATGGTGTGATATATACACACACATATATTTATTTATTTATTTAGATAGGGAGAGATATAAACTCACAAATGCTATATTATATTTGTCACCAAATGCAACTTAACAGATCATGATCATTTTTTCCATTTTATTGTTGTTTAAGAATACTTATTTTAATTGTTACAGAGCGTTAAATGGTGAGAAGCCTAGGATCCGTTCCAAAGTCGTCTTCTTACATGGGTTTCTAACCTACAGCAACAAATGCTAGCTTGCAACCAAACAAATTGAGATGCAAACAAGTGTAAAACAACCATTTTTCTTAAGATATACAAAACATGGAGATGGATGGCAATCCAAAATCAGAATATATATATCCAGTCTGGTTTGAGACTGCAGAACATCTACTTGTTCCTTGTTTATTTGTCTAGAAACTGGGGCCAAACCTTGAAAGTCAAATGTTAATAAACACCTATTAATGATGATAAATTATTTTGAAGGGTGTTTTCTAGTTTTGAAGTGCACCTTGCTATAACAGTTTTTAAGGAGTAAGTGCTTGCTCTCTGAACTTTGTATGTATGTATGTATATGGGCCTTAGAAAACCTCAAACATTAATGGTCTCTTCCTCCCTGGGTCACTAACCTACAGCCACACAATGCATGCCTTAAACTAAACACGTCATTTCCCTAGACACATACACAACATGGAAATTAAGTTCACTTTCAAACTGGACAGGGTACACATCCTGATCCTATGACCCTGCAAATCTCACAGCCCTTGGTGCTCACCAGCCTTCACAGACAGCTGCACATCTTGCAGGGATTCAGGCAGTTAACCCCAGACAAGCCTAGATGCAAAGCCTATAGGGAAAATTACAAAGAGCCTGTGTCACCCTTGTTTGCATCACACACACACACATACACACATACAGTATGTGAATATATATATATATATATTTATTTATATTTACTCCCAATTCACTCTGTCTCCCTATTTTCACTGACACTCATCAGGGCAGTGAGCAAATTGAAAGCAATGAGTCACCCACTTTATAATAAAGATAGAGACTGGTGTGTAGAAATCATCAGTGACATTTTTCTACTTTAGGACTATAAATATGACAGACATAGACATCCACAAAAGTTTTTTTTCCCCCCAGGGTGGGAATAGAAAAAAGAAAGTCAACTAGAGTTTATTGACAGCATCTAGATGGTCAGATAAGCCATAATTAGATGCCAAGAGAATTTTTGAATAGCAGCTTTTTTTTTGCGGCTCATTTTAAGTATTATGCTTCGCTAAGTAATTTATAATAATCAGTTAATACAAATAATAACGTGTAGATTTATGCAACAAAAGCAAGCAAAACTTTGTTTTTGTTAGTCATCTATATACCTGTGATCCTTCTAGTGCTAGCTACAGGTCAGAGACTATAACAAATATGGGGTCAATTTACTAAGTGTCGGGCGAACACGATTTGCAGTAGCGAATCATGTCCGCCCGACATTGCTAAATGCAGACAGCATATGCTGTCTGCATTTAACATTGCACAAGCATTTCTTGTGAAACGCTTGTGCAATGCTGCCCCCTGTGCATTCGGGGCCAATCGACTGTTAGCAGGGGGTGTCAATCATCCCGATCAGATCAAGATGATTGCAGTCTGCCACCTAAAAGGTGGCGGACAAGTTAAGGAGCAGCGCTTCTTAACTTATGTTTCCGGTGAGCCGAAAACTAGGGGTGGAGAAAGCAGCATCCGCTGCTTATTAAATCTCCCGCTTAGTATCTTCTGGCTTTTACAAAAATGCAAAACACAATATGAAGTTAAAATATTACACATCAGTTACAGTTAAATGGTATTGCTGATGCTAAGTCTATCTACCAATAGAAAAAGAGTGAAGATGCTACCTTTTGTCTTCTTTTCCACACCGTCTTTCCAAACGTAAAAGCAAACATTATCTGTGCAAGATGCAGAATAAATAGCAACCATGTGATCACACAATAGATTCTAAAAAACTAAAAATTTGTGAAGTGCACAAAAGGATATATCATGAGAGTCCAAGAGTACTTGCTTTTTGTAGATGGTGGAAAGGATATCAACAAATATAAAAAAAAAATAAGAGCATTATACTGGCAAACTTGTGTCTGTACTTTAGGGTTTGAACAGCATCAAAAACACATTCACTTCAAAATATACAAGGGCTTAGCAATATAAACATTGAAATCAGCAAAATGGACAATCATCCCCATTACCAGGTGTACAGCGAGTACAAAAAAATCCCTGACATTAACTGTATATGTGCCCATACAGGCCTATCTAAACTTTTGCGTACAACTTGGCAATTATTAAAACCTACTGGGTATCCCTATGCTGCATCTCCTAAAAAAAATAAGCAATCTGAATATTGAAAGGCCAATATAATACATGCACCATATTTATACAATAGATTAAAGGGAGCAGCAGTACAACTCGCGTTTCGCCACTGCTTTGTCAAAGGTGCTGGCCATCTGACTACCAGGGAGAATATTAGTCTATCATCATGGGGATTTGGTCACACCAATGTCCTCTGCCAATGATAAATGGTGGTGCCACGGCAATCCCCTACAATAGCAAAAATAAATTTAGCTGATTGCTCTTGATTGAGTCACCCACATGTATCTGAGTGATTGGAACTGTATGCTCCCTAAACAAATCATTTTCACCTATCAAGGTTTCCTATGTCTTTCCTATGTAGTGGATGATTTATGTCTGGGCTATCAAACAAAGAGCTTAGTCACAGCTCTAGTGTATGTGAGTATGGTCCTTTTGAATATATGTTCCTTTCCTAACAAGACTTCACCATTGAATATATTTTTCTTTCTTTTGGAGGTTTACCACCATCTACAAAAAGCAAGAACTCTTGAAGTTACATGATATATCCTTTTGTGCACTCCATACTTTTTTATTATCTGTACAAGAGACGAGTAAGCGAAGATCCCAAAAACATCACTCTGAAGTTAAATGTTTAATAAACAGATTCTGCAAAGACATATAAAATGCAATTACATGAACAAGGAATAGCACAAAGACCTTTTTTCAACAAGAATCCTTCTGGATTTAGGTTTCTTAGGTTTGCTTATCGACACTATCCCCAAAACAACATTTAAACTTTAAACAGAAAGCAGCACTCACTCTCAGCTTAAGTTATACACAAGACTAGTAAATTGTTGCTTCTATCAATCAATTTCTCAAATGCATTTTCTAGCCTCTTGTAACATAGTCATGTCTTGGACGTGGGGAAGGGCGAACGGGAAACTTAAAAAATTCTGTTTTCTGTATTTTGGACCATCACACAGTAACGATATTAAGGTCCAGTTTAAATAAGTTATCAGAGGTTGGAACATTTATCGGATAGCCAAAAAAAAAAGGTAACACAAAGGGCCTTATATTCTAAAGCTCACTTCTTTGGGGAGATTATCTAAGAAGTCCCTAAAAAAATGCTATGCTGCTTTGGATGTTAAGCAGACACCTACATTACAATATATTACTTAAAAAATATTTTAGTGATTTCTTTATATCCATATAGGGTATAACTGTGCTCTGGGGTATTGCACGAGATTCTGGGCCAAGTTGGTGACACTATCTCACAGCACTTACCATGTTTAAAGGGACACTAAACCCATTTTTTTTTTTCTTTCGTGATTCAGATAGAGCATGAAATTTTAAGCAATTTTAAAATTTACTCCTATTATCAAATTTTCTTTGTTCTCATGCTATCTTGATTTGAAAAAGCAGAACTGTAAGCTTAAGAGCCAGCCTACTTTTGGTTCAGAACCTCGGTAGCGTTTGCTGATTGGTGGCTAAATGTAGCAAACCAATCAGCAAGCTCTACCCAAGTGCTGAACCAAAAATGGGCCAGCTCCTAACCTTACATTACAAATAAAGATAGCAAGAGAATGAAGAAAAAAATATAATAGGAGTAAATTAAGAAAGTTGCTTAAAATTAAATGCTCTATCTGAATCATAAAAGAAACAATTTGAGTTTAGTATCCCTTTAAGACATATTTGGAAGGCTTCTGTTATTGAGATATAGAATAACTTTTATGCAAATAGCACAAAAGTAATTCCCAATATGGTAATGTGTATATGACCAAACTTTTTTTGGGGACAGTGAACTGATTAATCAGCCAAGAGGTCCAGGTTCCAGCAAGATTTTGGTTGAGATAATCCTGTTTGCTATTTCATTCTATATAAGTGCATTTTTTGTGTGTACAACAAAGCTGTTTAGGAAACTTTTAGATCTTTAAATGTCCAAAAACAAAGACAAAAGAGGGCGCTTCATATGAGTATCAGTAAATAAAATTGCTGGTATGAACAGTAGATACAGGGTACTTACACAGAGTTGCAGCACCCAAGTGTTCTGGTAGGGGTGTTCTGGAGACTCACAGCGCTCCAGCTCATTGGACTCCAGCTGCTGGTCTCACACAGCAAGATTAAAATCGGTTTCATCAATGGTAGCATCAATCAGGCATTAATATTATGTGGTTTTCTATACCAAACTTTGTATCTCCTTGTATATAAACCTTGATTTATTAGTATATATAGGATTATTACCACCCAGCCAGTATTGATTGCCCCGGTTTTGTGAAAGAGAATTATGGCAAACCTATTTTTGCACCATCTTATTTTCTAGTCTTTTGTACAGACTAGATTTAAACTCGGAGAATAATACTTTTTTGCCAACATCTTCTAACCACCCTTGAATTATAAATAAAACATATTATTCAAATGAACTACAATCTTTTCCTTGTATTGATTTGTGTCTGTTGCAAATTAGTTAAATAATTTCTCTGTTTTCATTAGCATCTCAATGAAAGCGCGCCCGTGCATTGGAAAATGTCCAAGTTATAATATTGCTAACAACACAATTTTGTGTTTATTTTTAAACACGCTAAGTATTCAGTTCATATTGGAATTTTGAATATTTGGATGGATAATATGGCCTTGCTTAAAGGGACATGAAAGTCAGAATTATTTTTTCATGGGTCAGACAGAGCATACAATTTCTTGAATATTTATCTATATTAATTACTTTTACTTATATTATTAAATTAAATGTACTTTGTTTTCTTGATATCTTCTGTTGATAAGCATAACTATGTAAGTTTAGAAACAGCAGTACACTACTAGGAGCTAGCTTCTGATTGGTGGCTATGCACATATGCCTCTTGTCATCTGCTCACCAGATGGGTGCTACACTGAGAATGTATAAGTTCTAAATTTTACAAGAAAACAAGTTAAAAGGGACATGAAACACAATTTTTTTTTCTTTCATGATTCAGAGAGAGCATGCAATTTTAAGCATCTTTCTAATTTACTCTTATTATCAATTTTCATTGTTCTCGGTATCTTTATTTGAAAAACCAGGAATGTAAGCTTAGGAGCCAGCCCATTTGTGGTTCAGCACCTGGGTAGTGTTTGCTGATTAACCTGATGACAATTCCTCGTCACCACTCAAGGGGGTGCAAGAGTAGACTAAAATAGTTAAAATGATACTAGATAATACAATAGTGTGAATGATAAGATAATTCATGCATATGAAATTCTATAACTTATCAGTCCATAGAGTAATCAGTCTCTGTTGATGAGAGTTCCACTTTGTTGGTATCTTTATCCTTGGATAACGGCTGCTCTTTCCCAGAAAGAGGTCAAAAGGAATCTGAGATGGTGTAAACAAAACACAGAAGGGCACCTCCTAGTGTGATATAGTACAAGCAACATACATATATGCAATGGCAGTGGAAAGGTACTCACAAGTGTGGCAGCACTCACTCGTGCTTAGTGACACCTACTGGGATCTCTCAGTGTCCCAGCTCACTGTTCTTAGGCACTCACACACCTCCATCAGGGGCGTAGTTGGAGACCCAGGTAAAAGCCAAAAATAGTGTTTGCGGGCGTTTCAAAACAGCAGATAATCGAAGCAATACACTAGCCCACAGTCGAGTCAATAAAGCAATCGGTCACCCAATACCCCTTGCTCAGCAGTCGTATTTTAAAGTACCCTTATTGCGGGGACCGTTCTGTGACTTTGGGTATTTATAGGTGTGCCAGATAGAATTCAGATCCTCCATTTTTCTTAATGTGTACATGTGCGCCTACATAGAGTGTCCTTTAGCGGCTCCGCAGAAACCGCTCCATGTCACTTCAGGTTTGATGGTAAGTTGTGTAGATATAAGTTAATTGTACCTGGATGGTAGTCTTGTCGGTCTCCCTGTTTAATAATAGGCAGATGTTGCGAGACAAAGGAGTTCTTGGTATAGTTTGTGGGGTTGGGGGGTGTAATAGGCAATATTCTCTTCACTGCTCAATTCAGCTGAAATATGCGCCAGAGAGGGTAAGGAGGACAGCAGTAAGCCCCAATTTCATTCACAATATGGATCTGCGGCAGGTTTCAGTAACTGTAGATATAAGGGAGTTGTGTTTATCATTGGCATCACTGTTGCTGCTCTCATTTGCGTGAAAGCTAGATCTATAAGACCGCTCTCAGTCTCACATGGGTGGGATGCAGCATTGTTTGTCATGGTTTACCAGATATGGCCAGGATGACTTGAAATGATTCTCTCCAGCTGAAGAGGTTGTTCCGTTATTTTCATTTCTACGCAGAGACTCGTGCAGGAGGATAGAAGTAGATTCAGCCTAGGCATGCAAAAATGCTTTTATTTCAGCCAATATTTGGATGGCTGTATCCGATTCTCCAGTAGTGAGTGTTTCCGTTGTACAGGTAAAACTATATACCACGTGGCCTGTCACAGCGCTAAATGTCTTTTCCTACTTTAACTTGCTTCTCGGCGGCCAAGGGGTGGTATGCCTTGATTCAGGATAGTTCCTGGGCACAAGTTTTTGCCAAGCGATGTGAGGATGGCTAAGTATATGGTCACTTTTTCCACAAGCTACACGGAGCTTCAAGAATCTGTGGCCATCTTCAAACGCCGCCTACCGGAAGTCATATTCTAATTTTTGTTTTCAATTTGAACTGGAAAAATGGGTAAAGAAACTTACACTTTTTGTATTGTATGAAGTAGAAATGTATGTCAAATGTGTAAATAATAAAAATGGTAGACTCGACTATTTAAAAATATAATGACAAAAAATTACATTAAAAATTTAAATTACATTTTTGCATTCTTTGTACCATTGTTAGATATGTGAACAAACTAAATATTAGAACACTCACTCCTAAAGAACTAAATATTAGACTTGTACATTCAGCATTTTCGTTTAATGCCGAGAAGTAGACAGACTTTTGTTATAAAAAATAAAATTTACCAGGAGCGCTAAAAAAAAGCTAAAAGTGATATCCTAATATTAAAGTGCCAAGTGGTAGTGCAAATGAGTATGTGCAAAAAGTATTCTATCGAGTGAAAACATTTTTTTTTTAAACCGTGAAAACAATGTATTCAACCAGGGTTATATATCTTAATATAAGCCTAAGTATTATATAAGTGGTACAGATACGTCTGAAAAAAACTTGTTTAAGTGTACAAATGTGATCCAGAAGGTCTATATATCTTAATATATGCCTATAAATACTAATGTCTCTAAAATTTCTTTCCTTAAAGTGCAAGAGTGTAAAAATGGTCCTCTGACCAAGCGTGTATAGAAACCAAAACAGTAATTATCAAAATAATTCTATGAATTAGTGCAAGTGTAGGATATACATAAAAATTTATTAATATATGGCCAAATATGCAAACATTATATGCAATAAAAACAGAATATAGAAGATAGAATATAAAAAACGGACGTCTCCGTATAAAATCAGGTTGCCACCACACAAGATTTCCTAAATGCGTATAGTCATTCGAAAAAACTTTCAGTCTTTGTGTAAAAAAGTCACTTTTCTTAAGCGAAAATTTTCTATTTGAAGGGAAAACCTTTTAGCTTTACCCCAGCAGTTCAGTCAGATCAGTCCGTCAGTTTGGAATTACTGCCGTGGCGGAGTGACGTCACTCTTATAGGCGTTGTCCTCAATCCGTGATCCGATTGGTCCTTAGATCCCCAGCTCAAGTTTCTAAGCTGCCGTGTTCAGTAAACAATCATATCCGCTCTTTAGTGCTGAGTAGCACGCAGGATACTATATGTAGTATGCAGACAATTAGAGTAAGTGCTGGAACTCCTGATTTCACCTTAGAGTTCAGTGGGCGCTATATCAGTGTTTAAGCGCAAATTCCAATAAGTTTGTGAATGTCCATCTGCCAGGGTATTAATATGACAGGAATAGGTCCACAGCTTAAGAAGAGTATTCAGCAACAACAGTACATAGCATCAACGCGGTTCTCCCTATACAGGGCTTTTTCAAGATCATCATCTTGAAAAAGCCCTGTATAAGGAGTCCCAAATAGTGTAAACTCCTTGGATATAGAGGGGTTAAAACTTCTGTAGTGACATCTAACTTAAAAACCAGGGCACCTGTTGGTGCAATAAAACACTCAATGGTGGGACAATCGACATGTATAGAACCTTAGTCACAAAAATGGTGCTAAAAGTGTAGACTGGAAATATTGGCAGCCTTACAGTTAGCTGAAAACTCCATCTCGTCCTGTATCAAAAAGATAAAGAAAGGACACCCCCTCGTAGTGCAATATGTAAGGGTTAAAAAATTAATTCACAATCAATCGATCAAATAATACTCAAAAGTCAGGAGCACCATCAGAAAACGGTGCAACAAATGCAGGCTGTTATGTTAGCAGTAAGTGTTTTATTGTACTAAGAGGAGCACTTGTTTTTGTTTTCTAGTTAGAGTGACCCATTTCTCGATCCCAACAAGTTTCATATGACCTTAGAAGACAAATTATAGAGATGTACAAAAGCAGGAAAAAGGTTATAAAAGCATTGCTAAAGACCTAACTGTTTCTCAATCCATGGTAAGACAAATTGTCTACCAATGGAGAAAATTCAGGTTTGTTGCTACTCTCCCTAGGAGTCAATGTCTTGCAAAGATCATCCTAAAAGCACAATGGGGAATCCTGAAAGAGTAGAAAAAGAACCAAAGAATAACAGCAAAAGATCTCCAAAAATGTCTATAAACTGTTTAAGTCTTTGTTCCTGTGTACAATATCAGTAAAACACTGAGGAAGAATGGTGTTCACAAAGTAAACCACTACTGTGTAAAAAACATTGTGGCACAGCTTAAATTTTCCCAAGACCAACTGGATGTTCCATAACGCTTCTGGGGAAATGTGCTGTGGGCATATAAGACAAAAGTTTAACTTTTTGTCAAAAATGCACAATTCTATATGTGGAGTAAAAAGGGCACTGCACACCAACACCAAAACCTCATCCTCATCCCAACTGTAAAGCAGTTACATTATGGAAGCATTATGGTTTCGGGCTGCTTTACTGCTTCAGGACGTAGACGCCTTGCAATCACTATGGGAACAATTAATTCAAAAGTGTATCAAGACATTTTATTTACAGAATAATGTCACGACAGCAAGCAAAACAGGTTGCATAATGCAATAAGACAATGACCCAAAGCACACAGATACATCAACTAAAGAATGACTCATATTTTGGAATAGCCAAGGGAAAGTCCTGATCTTAAGAAATTTGAGATTCTGTAGCATGACCCGGGGAGGGCTGTGCAATCAAGACAACCTAGAAAGATTGGTGAACCAGATTTATAGGGATGAATGGTACAAAATTCATCCTCAAGTTGTGCAAGTCATATAAGCAGCTGCAGGAAATGTTTAGTGAAGGTTGTTGCTGCTGAAGGAGGATCTACATTCATAGGTTCACTTACATTTTAGAGCTTGCACTATGAATAATTACTCAGTCTTCAATAAAAATTTGAAAAGTACAACTGTTAGTTTAGTCTATATTTGTGATTTAGATGAAGATCAGTACACGTTTTATGAGTAATCAAAGCAGGTAATTCCAAAGGGTTCACAAACTTTTTTTTCTAGCAACTGTAAGCTTTTATCCATCCATATTCATCTGTTTTTATCTATAGCTGATAGACATACTTATTTTTTGAAGATCGCTAAAAGTAAAATATTTTTGCGTTTTTATTTTTTTTGCATTTGTCAGAAATATGCTAAATAAGTGATCTGTTTAATGAGTCAACCTAAAAACAAAGTTCATTTGATTATGTGGTTAAAACTGTTTCTCAAAAGGCAGGAAAGGCTTCAAGTTTACACATTATAATAACGATCCAGCAATATCCTTGTTAGTTGATTGAAACCTGTGAGGCAATAAGCATGTAAGCCTCACTTTTGTTCTTGGCTAGTTCTGACCCCATTAATTAATTATATAGAAAATATAGCTCACATTGAAAGATTTTTGTTGTTGTAATGAACACATTTTTTTCTGTGCACATCTAATATCTGTAACTATATAACTGTATCTACGATCTATCTACCTGTATCTGTATCAATATCTGTATCAATGTATTTGTGTTTTTATGTATCTGTATTTATTATTTATCTGTCTAGTTCATTTTAATTAATTAATTTTCTCTCCCTCTCTCCATCTCAAGTAATAATGTTATTGCATTTATATATGACATTTATTATCCATACCATCCATATAACTGATATTTGTTGAAAGATTTTTTTTTATTATTATTTGAGTTGGAAACCCAAATAAATTTCTAAGAAAGTTTTTTCAGTATTTAAAATTGGAATCACTATTGTATGCAAACCAAATTGTCCTGTCCTGTCCAGTACAGTATAAGAAAACATGTCAAGAATACTGTTATTGTTCTTATTACAGGGCCCCAGAGTTGCCACTTAAGGGATTTTTTTTTAAAATAAATAAATATTTCACACAATTTAGCAAATCGCCAGCATGTTTAATAAACTGTCCACTCAATTTAGCAAATTGTGAGCATGATTAAATAAATTGTGCTCATATTTAGCAAAACATGCCCCTGCTTTTGTTAATCATGCACATTTATTTTTCTTAACAGTGCATACTAATTTATTTAAAACATGGTAGACCGTGACCATCTAAGACCTATTTTTCATTGAGGTGGTAAAGTATGGAAATTAGTGGTAACATAAAAATTCTCCTTAGAACTTAATAGAGATAAATGTTTTTATCAACAGTTTCTTCAATTAACCATCTCAATTGAAACTAGGCCTAAGTTAGGTCATCAGGTTTTGAATTTACTTTATTAGATAGTGTATAAAATAACAAAATGAACAAACATGCTGTTGTATGCACTACTGTCATCTACTAACTTCTTGTTTTACATCTCATGACTTCTCTCTGTAACTTAAAATTATATGTGTAATCTTTTTCTGTTACAATCTTCATTGGTAAATACATTTATTATGAACCAGAGGTTTCTATGTCTCCCCCCTAAAATTGTTTTTATCTGATTTTTTTTGTCATTGAATTGAAGTTTGGCATTTTAGTGACACAAAGACACAAAACTATTCACAAGAGTAGATAAACAATAGACCAACATGGCCCTATTTGTATGAATAACATGAAATAGGTTTATTTCATCACAGTTTGCCAAACAGTGGGCAAATTTTAATAAATTGTGCACTTGATTTATGAAAAAAAAATCTAAAGTGGCAAGTCTTGGGCTCCGTAAATGATCAAAAAACCCTTCGCAATAGCTATCATACCCTGTATGTTGGCTGTCTGTTTTACTTACAGGACTTTAACAGCACAAGTTTCTCTGACAGTAGTGAGACCGCAGTATTTCTGCATGATTCAGGCAGTGAGTGATGCATAAATAGCACGGTTTTGCCTTAGCGCGATCCGCAACATACATAGTGCATCGCTTACATTAAGCAGTTAAAACACATAAAATAAACCCCACTGAGTTCACAAATTAGAAATTGTAATGCACATCCAATACAGTATAAGAAATAAAATATGAAGTATCCATGCTAAATATCATTAAAATTTAAAAAAAAAACACTGAATGCACAAACTATAAAATTCAATGCATCACCAGTACAGTATGCGAACACACACTGTCATGTACATTCTAAATTCAAATTTGCCAGTGAAATTGACATTGTATATGTATTCCGAGATAGGCAGTACAGTATGAGCAAATATTAACAGCCTTATCTTAATGTAAAAATTTTATTTTAACAAAAATATACTATTTTAAGTTAGCTGTGTTATATTTTCATATTTTGTTTAGAAGTACATAACATAATTTACTGACTGACTGAAATGTTGCTCATCACTATTTTCTATTTAATAGACACAATGAATTGATCATGATTGAGTCTGTCATATGCTGCATACTATAGAATATGTTTTGGAAGCTCTGTCACTTTTTTAAAATATAGAAAATGTATTTCATGATACACATCACTTTAAAACGAAAAATAGTTTGTTTTCAATATCAGAATTTATCAAAATAAAACACGGCGCTATTTCCAAATTTCAAATACTGTAAAACACTGTAAATCAAATGCAAGAAAATGAGAGGGGTAAAAAGAAACAAAAGACATAAATATATTTTACAAAAATAACAGAAACAGTAATTTGTAGACTTCATTTTTTTAAACATCTGGCCGGTTAAATGTAAAGCACTTATAGATAAGATATTTTAACATATAAGTTAATTTTACTGAGCTCAAAAATAAAAACTATTCATGCACAAATTGCCCACCTCAGATTTCCTATTGCCTTATATCCTCAGGAAATGCTCAGCATTATAGAGAAGATAGATTCATTCTACTGACTGTGCCCTCAAACCACTGAAAGTTACCAGTGGCAAAGAATGTATATATCATAATACAACATTCCTGTAATATCCAATATAAAGCTAGACTTTGTAAAATATATTTTACACTTTTTATATCCCCTTAAGCTCTGGAGTCTTCTATGACCTCTGTGTCTAAACTAAGGCCAAATACATATGTTCCTGGCAGCACTTGGGACTTGCATGGTAAGGAAATGCTAAAGCACACAGCCTGTGGCCATATCTCCATGGGCCATGTACACGTTAAAAGTTATTTGTGTAGTAGAACTAAACTTTAACAGAAGTTAGCATTCTCCACACTATCCTAACAGTGCAGAGTACGACAAGGTCCTCTTCCAATATAGACCCTGAAGACCCTCTACACTGCATTTGGGAAAGGAGACTGTGTTCTCATCACCAGCTACAGTGGGAAGTTCTTGTGACATCATCACATATACACATGATGATATTCTTGTGAAGTCCCTACAAAGGATTCCTTGTTCCTGAACATAGGAGTGCAAAGTCTTTGAAAGCCCTCAGACCACTTACAGGGACATGAATGAGTCTTCTCATTTGAAAGAGGAGACTTTGCCTTTTCAAATGAGGGGTTATCAAGCCCCTGTAAGGTGCAGGTGTTTGCTGTAAAATGGCAATTACATGCAGCAGAACTTAAAGTGCTGATTTTTCTAAGGTTAGCGAGCTCTAATACATCTTCCCCCTTGTGTTAGAGGGACAAGTAACCTCTCATTTGAAGGTAAAAATTGACTTATTTCCAATGAAAATGTCTTTAGGAGAAGAGTCTTTCTAGGATGAAGCTGGTCACTGTTAAAAATAGTGATCATCTGCCTCTCTTGAGACTAGGTAATTTCTAGTGATGATAGATAAGGAATATTAGAGAGCCTCTATGTCCCAGTGATTTAATTAAATGGGTATGAGACCCTCCATGTTAAAGAAGGAATTCCACTCTTTTAAATAAAGGTTTATATTGCTCTCTAATTGTCTGGTGATCACTGTAGCAGTGGCCATTACCTGTCCCAGTTACACACCCATGAAGTGATTTATGAGGCAGAGGGGGCACTTACAGGGCCTATATCACCCCTATAAAAAAGAGTGGTATGACACTCCAGACTGGAAAGAGATTACTCCCCTTTTTCCAATAAGGTGCCTCATACATCATTAATAGATGATTTCCATAAAAATGGTAATTACCTACCTTATGTAATTACTATGGGCTAGATTATAAGTGGAGCACAATTGATAGCACACAATTCCTCATCCATTGTGGGACCTTGAGGAAAGAATAATGTACAACCTGTTATTACAAGTTGATAGTAAAAATTGTTAACCAGATAATCTTAACCCGCCAGCATTTTTTAAGTGCACCCTTTATTCATTATGGATAGTGCAGGTAATACTATTACTGATTATATTACAAGTGGTAAGTTAAAGGGACACTGAACCCAAATTTCTTCTTTTGTGATTCAGATAGAAATTTTCAGCAAGGTTCTAATTTACTCCTATTATCAATTTTTATTCGTTCTCTTGCTATCTTTATTTGAAAAAGAAGGCATCTAAGCTTTTTTTTTGTTTAGTACTATGGACAGCACTTTTTATTGGTGAATTAATTTATCCACCAATCAGAAAGGACAACCCAGGTTGTTCCCCAAATTACATTCTTGCATTTTAAATAAAGATATCAAGAGAATGAAGAAAATTTGATAATAGGAGTAAATTAGAAAGTTGCTGAAAATTTCATGCTCTATCTGAATCATGAAAGAAAAAAAAATGGGTTCAGTTTCCCTTTAAGTGTTGAGCTTGAGCACAAAACAAAATAGCGCTGACACATGTTGTGCTTTTGGAGACCTGACTTACAGTCAGGGAAGCGGTAGTGTCTGCCCTTTCATTTGGTGTCCCTGCCTAACCTCATTAACAGTGCTAAACTGGGAGCTTCTAAGTAAGATTTTAAAAGGTTATATACTGGATTTTTAGATCAGTATCTGTGCATATTCTTCTTTATAGTAGTGTCTATTACATGCAGTTATAGGAAAATTGGTATATACTGTCCCTTTAAGTTATATTTGAATACAAAAACATAGTTTATATCTACATAAAGAACCCTATTAATTGAGCATTGGTTTAGAGCATCTTCAGCTTTATACTTGAGCAATATCCAACATGAATTTTTCAGCCTGCCCCCATAGCTCCAGCGCTATTTAACATCCAGATGTTAGTGCACCATAGACTTTCTCTTGAGTGATAAAATATTTTTTTAACTTGCAATATGAGCACAAAAATAAAAGTGCTATTGATTTAACTTGAGCGATGTTAGCACACAATAGAACTAATATTTTTACGCTCCCCTTGAAATTTAAACCTTTATAGCGGATAGTGGCTCCAAACGATTAGCCACTTTAAAATTAGGGGGATTCAAGCTTCAAGATATTGCAATCACTTGACTCCTATGTTGACTTTGGAAGGTGAACTGATGCCAAATGTGGGACCATAAAATGTGTGTTTGAAAGTATTAGAAAATAATGACTCTGAAGCTACTACCATGTATGCCATAGAAAAAGACACAAAACATGTAATTTGTTTGTATTTCATATGGTGGCCTTTTCACACATTAAGTATTCCTGCAAATTAAATGTTTCTTCTACACGTGCTTGGTCTGCAGAAAATCAAAAAAACTAGGTATGGTTTGTGTGGGTACATCACAGAAAAATTACTGAAATTGATGTCTAAATCTAACTCAAACAGAAAAACATAGAATTGCTAAGGACAGAAGAGGTTAAAATCGTATAAATACAGGCAGAATGATTTAAAACCTACAAACTGTGTGGCAGAAATTAAAGTAGGCAAACTGTTATCACAAGACTGAAATGTTATTAATAGCATTTCATCAGTTATCTAACCGTTTCAAAAAAATGACCATATTGAACATATTTTTCTCATTCCCACAGCTGTAGAATAAATTTCAATTAATCACAATAAAAAATACACTTATATGTGAACACATTTCAAATGAGTAATTTTCTTTTAGCATGGAAGGCTTTAAAAAACTTGCATAACACATGGATTTCAACATGCACTGGGCATACAGAAAATAATTCAGTTGAGGAGACCTATGTGGACTATTGCAGTGGTGGTAGATGTGGTTGGCAGTATGTGAAGGTTGTTTCATGTCCAGGGGTGGAACTACTATTGATACAGCAGGTGGGGTTGTTGCACCATGGCTCATACTGCTGGGGGGGGGCATACCAGCCAGCCTATACATAGGCGTGGGCAGAATATCTACAATCCTAATGCAGAGGAGTCTTTAAGTGCAGGTTATAGAGAACATAATGCATATTACTATTGTTTACTACTGAGTTACCTCTGGGGGTCTAAAACATTTTTTGTTCCAGGGCCCTCTGTTGAGTAGGTTCGCTACTGTTCATTTCCCTAAGAGATTAGGGGGGGTAGTTATCAAGCCGTCAACCTCAAATACGCTGGAATTCTGCAGCGTATTTGTGGCGAGGCTGATTCGCCTTAGTTATCAAAGGCTACAGACCGGCAAAAGTAGAATTTTGTGACGTAAACTTCGATCCGCCGGACTCAGTCCGACACAGATCGATTCTTACGTCACTACAGATGTTCCGCACACAAGTGCGGCACAATCTGACTACTTTTGCTAGTTATCAAAAAACTAGCAGGTACGCTCGGCACTTTTCCGGCCCGGCGTACCTGGTTTTCAAACCTCCACCCTGGAGGCGGCGGATCCCATAGGAATCAATGGGAGTCTGACCATAGCGAAAGTACAAGTTCGCTGCTGCCAGACATCCCATTGATTCCTATGGGAGCTGTCTGCACCTAACACCCTAACATGTACCCCGAGTCTAAACACCACTAATCTGTCCCCCCTACACCGCCGCAACTAAATAAAGTTATTACCCCCTAAACTGCCGCTCCCGGAGCCCACCGCAAGCTACTCTATAGATATTAACCCCTAAGCCGCCGCTGCCGGAGCCCACTGACACTATAATAAATATGTTAACCCCTAAACCGCCGCTCCCGGAGCCCACCGCAAGCTACCCTATACATATTAACCCCTAAACCGCCGCTCCCGGAGCCCACCGCCACCTACATTATACCTAGCAACACCTATCCTGCCCCCCCTATACCGCCACCCTCTGTAATAAATTTATTAACCTCTATCCTGCCCCCCCTACACCGTCGCCACCTATAATAAATTTATTAACCCCTATCCTGCCCCCCCTACACCGTCGCCACCTATAATAAATTTATTAACCCCTATCCTGCCCCCCCTACACCGTCGCCACCTATAATAAATTTATTAACCCCTATCCTGCCCCCCACTACGCCGCCGCCACTGTAATAAAATTATTAACCCCTAAACCTAAGTCTAACACTAACCCTAACACCCCCCTAACTTAAATATTAATTAAATAAATCTAAATAATATTTCTCTTATTAACTAAGTTAATCCTATTTAAAACTAAATACCTTTAAAATAAACCCTTATATAGCTACAATATAAATAATAATTATATTGTAGCTATCTTAGGATTTATTTTTATTTTACAGGTACCTTTCAATTGATTTTAACTAGGTACAATAAATATTAAATAGTTATTAACTATTTAATAGCTTACCTAGCTAAAATAAAGAGAAATGTACCTGTAAACTAAAAACTAACCTAAGTTACAATTACACCTAACACTACACTATACTTTAATAAATTATTCCTATTTAAAATAAATACTTACCTGTAAAATAAACCCTAAGATAGCTACAATATAATTAATAATTACATTGTAGCTATCTTAGGATTTATATTTATTTTACAGGTAACTTTGTATTTATTTTAGCTAGTTACAATAGTTATTAAATAGTTATTAACTATTTAATAACTACCTAGCTAAAAGAAATACAAAATTACCTGTAAAATAAATCCTAACCTAAGTTACAATTAAACCTAACACTACACTATCATTACATTAATTAAATAAATTAACTACAAATAACTACAATTAAATACAATTACATAAACTAACTAAAGTACAAAAAATAAAAAAAGCTAAGTTACAAAAAATAAAAAAATAAGTTACAAACATTTAAAAAAATATTACAACAATTTTAAGCTACTTACACCTAATCTAAGCCCCCTAATAAAATAACAAACCCCCCCAAAATAAAAAAATGCCCTACCCTATTCTACATTAAAAAAGTTCAAAGCTCTTTTACCTTACCAGCCCTTAAAAGGGCCTTTTGTGGGGGCATGCCCCAAAGAATTCAGCTCTTTTGCCTGTAAAAGAAAAATACAACCCCCCCCAACTTTAAAACCCACCACCCACATACCCCTAATCTAACCCAAACCCCCCTTAAATAAACCTAACACTAATCCCCTGAAGATCATCCTACCTTTAGTCGTCTTCACTCAGCCGAGCCACCGATGGAACTGAAGAGGACATCCGGAGCGGCAGAAATGATCATCCAAGGGGCGCTGAAGAAATCTTCCATCCGATGAAGTGATCCTCCAAGCGGCGCTGAAGAAATCTTCCATCCGGGCGAGGTCATCTTCCAAGAGGCGCTGAAGAAGTCTTCTATCCGGGCAAGGTCATCTTTCAAGCCGGGTCTTGAATCTTCATCCCGCCGACGCGGAACATCCTTCTTTCCCGACGGACTACCGACGAATGAAGGCTCCTTTAAGGGACATCATCCAAGATGGCGTCCCTTCAATTCCGATTGGCTGATAGGATTCTATCAGCCAATCAGAATTAAGGTAGGAAACATCTGATTGGCTGATTGAATCAGCCAATCAGATTCAAGTTCAATCCGATTGGCTGATCCAATCAGCCAATCATATTGAGCTCGCATTCTATTGGCTGATCGGAACAGCCAATAGAATGCGAGCTCAATCTGATTGGCTGATTGGATCAGCCAATCGGATTGAACTTGAATCTGATTGGCTGATTCAATCAGCCAATCAGATTTTTCCTACCTTAATTCCGATTGGCTGATAGAATCCTATCAACCAATCGGAATTTGAGGGACGCCATCTTGGATGACGTCCCTTAAAGGAGCCTTCATTCGTCGGTAGTCCATCGGGAAAGAAGGATGTTCTGCGTCGGCGGGATATAGATTCAAGACCCGGCTTGAAAGATGACCTCGCCCGGATAGAAGACTTCTTCAGCGCCTCTTGGAAGATGACCTCGTCCGGATGGAAGATTTCTTCAGCGCCGCTTGGAGGATCACTTCATCGGATGGAAGATTTCTTCAGCGCCCCTTGGAGGATCATTTCTGCCGCTCCGGATGTCCTCTTCAGTTCCATCGGTGGCTCAGCTGAGTGAAGATGACTAAAGGTAGGATGATCTTCAGGGGATTAGTGTTAGGTTTATTTAAGGGGGGTTTCGGTTAGATTAGGGGTATGTGGGTGGTGGGTTTTAATGTTGGGGGGGTTGTATTTTTCTTTTACAGGCAAAAGAGCTGAATTCTTTGGGGCATGCCCCCACAAAAGGCCCTTTTAAGGGCTGGTAAAGTAAAAGAGCTTTGAACTTTTTTAATGTAGAATAGGGTAGGGCATTTTTTTATTTTGGGGGGGTTTGTTATTTTATTAGGGGGCTTAGATTAGGTGTAAGTAGCTTAAAATTGTTGTAATATTTTTTTAAATGTTTGTAACATATTTTTTTTATTTTTTGTAACTTAGCTTTTTTATTTTTTGTACTTTAGTTAGTTTATGTAATTGTATTTAATTGTAGTTATTTGTAGTTAATTTATTTAATTAATGTAATGATAGTGTAGTGTTAGGTTTAATTGTAACTTAGGTTAGGATTTATTTTACAGGTAATTTTGTATTTCTTTTAGCTAGGTAGTTATTAAATAGTTAATAACTATTTAATAACTATTCTAACTAGCTAAAATAAATACAAAGTTACCTGTAAAATAAATATAAATCCTAAGATAGCTACAATGTATTTATTAATTATATTGTAGCTATCTTAGTGTTTATTTTACAGGTAAGTATTTATTTTAAATAGGAATAATTTATTAAAGTATAGTGTAGTGTTAGGTGTAATTGTAACTTAGGTTAGTTTTTATTTTACAGGTAAATTTCTCTTTATTTTAGCTAGGTAAGCTATTAAATAGTTAATAACTATTTAATAGCTATTGTACCTAGTTAAAATAAATTGAAAGGTACCTGTAAAATAAAAATAAATCCTAAGATAGCTACAATATAATTATTATTTATATTGTAGCTATATTAGGGTTTATTTTAAAGGTAAGCATTTAGTTTTAAATAGGATTAACTTAGTTAATAATAGAAATATTATTTAGATTTATTTAATTAATATTTAAGTTAGGGGGTGTTAGGGTTAGTGTTAGACTTAGGTTTAGGGGTTAATAATTTTATTACAGTGGCGGCGGCGTAGTGGGGGGCAGGATAGGGGTTAATAAATTTATTATAGGTGGCAAAGGTGTAGGGGGGCAGGATAGGGGTTAATACATTTATTATAGGTGGCGACGGTGTAGGGGGGGGCAAGATAGGGGTTAATAAATTTAATATAGGTTGCGGCGGGTTCAGGGAGCGGCGGTTTAGGGGTTAAACTATTTATTTATTTGCGGGGAGGTGCGGGATCAGCAGGATAGGGGTTAATAACTTTATTATAGAGGGCGACGGTATAGGGGGGGCAGGATAGGGGTTACTAGGTATAATGTAGGTGGCAGCGGTGTCCGGGAGCGGCGGTTTAGGGGTTAGTAACTTTATTTAGTTGCGAGGGGCTCCGGGGGCGCCGGTATAGGGGGTAGAACAGTGTAGTTTAGTGTGAGTGCTTAGTGACAGGCTAGCAAGAAAGCTGTCAAACAGCCGAAGAGCAGCGAGATCGGATGAGTGATAACGCTCACAGTCCGCTACTCATCGCCCCACGGCTTTTTGACAGCTTTACTTGATAACTTAGGCAAATTTTTTCAGGTCTGCGGCGGCGATGTGAGGCGAGCTTAGGCGGGCGTATTGGGCCGGCGAAGGCAGGAAAGTTGACACGTTGATAACTACCCCCCTAGGTCTAATAGGTCTTTGTTTTACAAGAACATTTCATTCTTAAGGTCCACAAAAATGGATCCTTACTGGGTTGCCACATTTTCTGGAAAAAAATACAGAGCGCATTAGTATACATTTGCATAAACAATTGCACAATATAAATCTGGAACGAAATATGCTAGGACTGATTATACATTATTATTTGTTTATAATTAGATTCTAATGCACTTGGAATATTTGTCCATGATAGCGTCTTTATCTCTTTGTTTAACCTTTTATTTTCAACTTTGACCTGAACCTTAAAAATGACAGCCATGTCAGTAAAAAACTGGCTGGGTGGCAACAAAAAGTTACAGTTGTGTTCTTTATTTTTTTTCCACTGCCTAAAGTAATAGCATTGTATACAATAAACAATAGAGAATTTCCCTAGCATATCAATCCCATTAGTCTGTGGAATATATGTAACTTGGTGCCCCAGAGATTCAATATATACATCCATTGTCAGTAAATAGGCAATAGTAGTGCCATACAGCAAATTATTTATAACAGTTTTTACACACCCTCTTTCTGTGAAAACCTGGCATCCACTGTTGCGGAGTAGGGGACAAACTCACCCTTCTGCCGGATTTAACTCACCACCGCCAGTGTCCCAGTGAGGAAGAATGTTTCCATCCGTTCTGCGATCCAAACACAGTATATGAACCACAGCTCCGGTGTGGAATTACTTCACCAGCAAGGCTTCTCATGCACTCCTATTTAACCCCTAAACTTGAATGATAAACTCATATAGAGTGATGTACATATGATTTGAAGGAAGGGAACAACATTAGACTTACTAAATATACCTACACGCACCTGTTCAATGAAACAAAAGATGCCTCCACTTTGCAACAATAGATAATAATAATGTGTAATTATATCTATTATATATATATATATAATGTACAACAATAAATTATATATGATATACTTCCCACACTTACAAGAAATAGTCAACAGCTTATTTATATAACATTGTTAACACAATATATATTTCTCGTTATTATTATTTACTGTTTGTTACACACACATTAATTGTTTATACAATATTCACAATCTAGAATAGTGAGATACAGCTAATCATTATAAGGGAAAATATGTAAGGGGTACAGGTATTAGATAATAGATATTAGATAATAGATAATAACAATAATATTGGTATATACCACATACATTTACATACAGTAGGTGTACACAGATGGTCAAGTGTAGACATGACAGTGTTAACACCAATGGTTGATAATATTAAAACCACCCTGAACCTGGGTATGCAATTTAAAAATCCAAAAAGCTTCTTGTCTTGCAAAAAGGGCATCCTTATTGCCTCCACTAGATGGTTGTCTGATGGCTTCAATTGCGCGCCATTTCAGTGTTCAAACATCCATACCGTACACCTCAAGAAAATGATGTGACAAAGCAGAACAGGGCTTATCATTTTTGATATACCCAAGATGTTCACAAATCCGAGTTCATATATCTATTGTAGTCATACCCACATATTGGCGATGATGACGGGTACATTCTATAAGGTACACAACGTAGGACGTGGAACATTTAATACATCCTTTTGTATCAAAGGTCTGATTGGTAGCGCATGAATAGAAACCCTTACCTTCCGTAAGGTATTCACACGCCTTAATTCTGGCTCCCCCACATTTATATGTACCATTAACACTGAGCCATGTTGTTGTCTGCTATCTTTGTGGAAGCTAACTGGGGGAAAAAATCTTACCTAAGGTAAGGTTTCTAGAATAAACACATTTGAACCCTTGTTCAACAGTGGTCCTCAGATCCTTGTCCCCATACAATATTGGGAAATATTTCTTCAAGATGTCACAAATTTCATAGAATTCTGAGGGATACTATGAGGCCGAATTATCAAATGTCTGTCGGACCTTATCCGACAGTGCGGATGAGGTCCGACAGACATCGCTGAATGCCGTATTCAGCATTGCACCAGCAGCTCACAAGAGCTGCTGGTGCAACGCTGCCCCCTGCAGACTCGTGGCCAATTGGCCACCAGCAGGGAGCTGTCAATCAACCCGATCGTACTCGATTTGTGGCGATTCCTGTCCTCCTCATCAGAGCAGGCAGACAGGGTTATGGAGCAGCGGTCTTTAGACTCACACATACTCACTCAGACAGAAATAAGAGTTTTAAACTATGGTTTAGGCTTTTGCCCTAATTGTAGTTTCAATTTGTTTTACACTATCATCAATGTAAACAAATTCATTAGAAAATTGACATTGCACAAACATTTCAAAACACTTTCTACACTTGTGCAGACACATCACAACATACATCCTCCCTCTAGTTCTGTAAGTACTGATGAACTTAACTTTCAAGATGTATATGACCTCACTACTCTAGAAAGTTTGCAAGCTGAATCATATACACTAAGTGAATCAATGCGTAATATGCTTCCTAAATTAAAAACAGCTTCTCAGTTTTACCCTTTACATAGTAGGGGGAGAACTCTTGAGCTTTTTTTTTTAATAAAAGAGTGGTAGATGATTTAACTTTATTGCACAATTTCAAGAGAACTACAAAGCATAACCTTTCAGTGAATGAAAAGTCAGCTATCAGCACCTTAAAAAACAATCAGTCCATTGTCATAAAAAACTCAGATAAGGGAGGCAGCGTGGTTCTCATGGACAAGGAAGTATACATTTTTAGAAGCTCAAAGACAATTGAAGGTGTTAATACATATACTATTTTACTAACCAATCCTACTAAAAGATTCCAAAAAGAACTCTATGATATACTAGATAATGGGGTGCAATTAGGAATTTTGGATAATGAGACCATGAAATATTTGTATGTGGCAAATCCGGTCATTCCAATATTTCACCACTTGCCAAAAGTGCACAAAAGTCTACATAATGTCAAGGGACGCCCAATTGTCTCTGGCATTGGTTCATTATTTGAGCCATTGTCAGAATGGCTGGATGCAATTTTACAACCTATTGTTTCTACTTTGCATAGTCACAAGTCACAGCTAGTAGAAAGTTTAAAATGGACTGCTAAATGCATTCTGCTTACCATTGACATAGTGTCTTTATATTCCAGCATACCACACCATCTGGGCATTTTAGCCATCAGATATTTTCTAAAAAATTACACTACCAAATGGACAGGCACATAATTGAGTATATTGTGAAGGTTACTACATTCTTATTAGAGCACAATTACTTTCTGTTTGAGGGGGTCTACTATCTGCAGAGACAAGGCACGGCCATGGGGGCAAGGTTTCCCCCTCATATGCAAACATATTTATGGAATGGCTTGAGAGGTGCTTTTTCTATGCAGATAGTAACCCCTTCTCTCAACATATCCTTTTTTACAAACGTTTCATAGACAATTTGCTTTTGATTTGGTCATCAGATGAAACCAGTGCAAAACAATTTGTTGACTATTTGAATGAGAGTGACAATGGGGTGGGTTTTACCTTTGATTGGCATAAACTTGAAATCAACGTTTTGGACATTACACTTAGAGGTGATGTTCTAAGTGGTAGAATTATTACCAACTTATACCGAAAACCAATCTCAGGCAATATCCTACTTCATAGTAAAAGTGCACATCCCAAGCATGTCTTCAAGGGCATTGCCATAGGACAACTTGTAAGCGCAAGAAGGAGATGCAAAACAGAGTCTGATATCAAGAAAGATAGCTCCAACATCGAGAATAGATTGATTGAGAGGGGCTATCAGCATAAAATGGTGAAAAATTTGGCTAAGGAGGTAGCAAGGATGGATAGGAAAAAAACTCTAAATCTAAAAAAGATGAGCGCACCTTATTTGTTACACAGTATTCCTCAGAATTCTATGAAATTTGTGACATCTTGAAGAAATATTTTACAATATTGTATGGGGACAAGGATCAGAGGACCACTGTTGAACAACGGTTCACAAATGTGTTTATTCTAGAAACCTTACCTTATTTAAGATTCTTTCCCCCAGTCAGCTTCCACAAAGAAAGCAGACAACAACGTGGCTCAGTGTTAATGGTACATATAAATGTGGGGGAGCCAGATGTAAGGCGTGTGAATACCTTACGGAAGGTAAGGGTTTCTTTTCATGTGCTACCAATCAGACCTTTGATATGAAAGGCTGTATTAAATGTTCCACGTCCTACGTTGTGTATCTTACACAATGTACCCGTCATCATCGCCAATATGTGGGTATGACTTCAAGAGATATACGAACTCAGATTCGTGAACATCTCGGGTATATAAAAAATGATAAGCCCTGTTCTGCTTTGTCACGTCATTTTCTTGAGGCGCACGGTGGGGATGTTGGAACACTGAAATGGTGCGCAATTGAAGCCATCAGACAACCATCAAGAGGGGGCAATAAGGATATCCTTTTTGGCAAGACAAGAAGCTTTATGGATTATTTTTTTTAAAAGATTTTTATTGAGGTTATGATAAATCAACATAACAAAGATGCAAGGTATTGTCAAGCAAAGACAAAATAGTAATTAGACAATGAAACAATCCCTAATTTTATAAACAGTAATAACTTTCAAGCTGAGAAAATAAATTGAGAAACAATCATGAAGGTAAACAGCCAGGTGTCAATGTTAAAATAAGGCATGTATAAATGAAACCTCTTTTTCTGCGTAATGTAACAAAGAATGTAATATCGTATGAACATTTGGGGGGAAATCAACAGGCAAGAGCTGCTCTAAGTTGGGGAGAGGGGGGGCGGGCCTTCTAAGCATTGGTACAGGTGGTTAGAGAGTTTGTATTAAGCACACATTTAGACGGAAAAAAATATTAGTAAGTGAAAACATGGAGATGTAGTGGGTGGGATAATAGAGTAAGGGTGGTATAAGATATATTTTGTGAGGATTAAGAAGGCCGCTCTTGAGTTATTAGTTTAGATTAAGTAGCGTGAGCCAAAGTGGTGTGGATAAAGCCTACATTTTCTATACCTTGTTATTGGAATTATTATTGAACAGGACAACAAAGCTGCACCCGTCATAAATGATACACAGGATATCAAACAGTCTCAATTTGTGCATACACATAACTTCACCAGACCCTATATAAAAATGAATTAAAAAAGAGATGATTACACTGAAGGTCAATGACTCCATTGACTAGATAGTGAGGAAACCTCATTTCATGTACCACGTAAATTCCTTCTGAGCTTATGGACCTAACAGAATGAGATCTATACTAAATGGGAGAAGTAGCAATAATAATGGTCACCTCTAGGCCTCTGTAAAAGGATAGCTAATGATTCTAGGGGTAAATCTTGACCCACAGAACAATAATAGCAATAGAATGGTTATATGAAGGTATGGACCTATAGTAGCTTGAAATATGTCAGAGTCAAAATAGTATGAAAAGTGTTGTACTGGTAATGGCCAGTCTGAAGTAAACCTATTAAATATGTATAGAGCTTGTGTTCATAGAAGATAGGGGGAGGGTCTAGAATTATTTAGATAACATTAGTAGCGTAACTGCCAAATATGAAAGTAGCAAAACAAAAAACAAAAACAGAGGCGCCACATGTGTGGATCAATATAACCAGAAATCCAGTAAAGGAGTAGAATAAGGGTACTCACAAATGAGGCGGCACTCTCTTGTGCCAGTAGAGGCAGGCTGGTTTTCAACAGCAAACCAGCTGGCTGTGTGTCTCCCAAATCGATAAAGAATGCTTGTCTCCTGGGTGTCAAACACCGGCCAAAAAACTGCAGTGGAAGGAGGAGGGAGGGCTATGGTGCCCTTAGGTTACTGTTATGGGGATAGTAACACCAACACCAGACTTATGTAAAAGTATAAAATCAGTCTTTTTATTATACACAATAAAAATACCAAATGGTATAACAGATTACAGCTGGGTGATGACAAACTATCTCCCCATAGACCATACAAAATAGCGACGCGTTTCTCGGGGAACACCCCGTTTCCTCAGGCTTGTATGTATGTTGTATGCATAAATGCCCTTTATATAGGGCTCAGTAACCTAATGTTCAAATGAACCCTCCCCTTCCTTTATCCGAATTGACCTATCATGTCCTTCCTTTCCAAACACTCCCCATTGTTGTGAAGTTGTAACAATAATTAGTTCTAATCATATATCGTGATTAGATTTGAAATCATACAGATTCATATGCCTATGTGTCCCTGATAGTAATATGTAAAAAAGCAATTGGATCGTTAGTTACCGATCTCGATCATCCGCTATGTGTAATATAGTTGTAGTGAGAAGACTGACATGAGTTCCAAAACCTAACCAATAGGGTTACGGCCATATCGGGGGCCTGTTCCAACATTGCGATCCCATTGGTTACACTCTCGGCTGTATGGCATGGCAATCCCATTGGTTACGCTCTGGACTGTGTATTATGTTGTCATGACATAATGTCATGTGATCGGTAGTGTGGCTAATAGCTGTAACATATGATGTTGTCATGACGTAATGTCATGTGATCGGGGGTGTGCCCAATTGCTGTTGCCGTGATTCCGACATCCATACGGAATGACGCATGATCACCTGATCACTACGGCCCAAATCTGTGTAGCTTTATAGTGTTGTGGTTGCTAAGGGCGATATAATTACGCCCATATCTAAATACAGAGCCAGTGACCAAGCGCCACCGTAACCCATATCCTGCTATTGGCCATAAGTATATCGCTGGTGTCCAACCAACAGTAATATATAAATACTATAAATTAGTGAGTGTATTACACTAGTAGTACGACTGACAATTAAGAATCCAAGACAATCCAACATAGATATGGAAAACAAATTAGGAGTGTAGTAATAAAATTAATTTTTCTTATCAATTGGTGGGATTATAAAACTAGACACCGGAACTACAGGATACACTATAAATAAGTGGTTGGTGTTCCGAGGTCAATGTGTTGCCCTAATAAATAGTGTTGTGTATAAGTAATAACCATCTCATAAATATTAATGTGATAAAATGAGAATAATAGTGTAGGTAATCACTAACTAGTAAACAGTACTCCAAATATCAAAAATAATGAGTGTGATATGAAATTATCTGTACTAGGTGACAAGAATACCCATTGAAATGATGTGACATGGCAGTGTACTGAGGATATTAGTGTAAATCAAGTTAAAAGCTATATTAAAAAGTGAATTATATTTAAATAATTATCAATAGGTAATAGTGTTACCCCCCTATGATCCCTGGGGGTATATAAATATGCTGTAATAGATAAAATATATATGTGAAGAGGTGATATGATAGGGTCAAAGTGTTAAGATTAGAATACATTGTGTAGAATGTGCTTAGTCTAAAGTAATAACTATAATTAGAATTTCCCTATAGGTAACAATTTTCTATGGTTTAGGTTATATAATGCTTGTAAATGTGAACCAACAACAATGAAGGTAAACAGCCAGGTGTCAATGTTAAAATAAGGCATGTATAAATGAAACCTCTTTTTCTGCGTAATGTAACAAAGAATGTAATATCATATGAACATTTGGGGGGAAATCAACAGGCAAGAGCTGCTCTAAGTTGGGGAGAGGGGGGGCGGGCCTTCTAAGCATTGGTACAGGTGGTTAGAGAGTTTGTATTAAGCACACATTTAGACGGAAAAAAATATTAGTAAGTGAAAACATGGAGATGTAGTGGGTGGGATAATAGAGTAAGGGTGGTATAAGATATATTTTGTGAGGATTAAGAAGGCCGCTCTTGAGTTATTAGTTTAGATTAAGTAGCGTGAGCCAAAGTGGTGTGGATAAAGCCTACATTTTCTATACCTTGTTATTGGAATTATTATTGAACAGGACAACAAAGCTGCACCCGTCATAAATGATACACAGGATATCAAACAGTCTCAATTTGTGCATACACATAACTTCACCAGACCCTATATAAAAATGAATTAAAAAAGAGATGATTACACTGAAGGTCAATGACTCCATTGACTAGATAGTGAGGAAACCTCATTTCATGTACCACGTAAATTCCTTCTGAGCTTATGGACCTAACAGAATGAGATCTATACTAAATGGGAGAAGTAGCAATAATAATGGTCACCTCTAGGCCTCTGTAAAAGGATAGCTAATGATTCTAGGGGTAAATCTTGACCCACAGAACAATAATAGCAATAGAATGGTTATATGAAGGTATGGACCTATAGTAGCTTGAAATATTTCAGAGTCAAAATAGTATGAAAAGTGTTGTACTGGTAATGGCCAGTCTGAAGTAAACCTATTAAATATGTATAGAGCTTGTGTTCATAGAAGATAGGGGAAGGGTCTAGAATTATTTAGATAACATTAGTAGCGTAACTGCCAAATATGTAGTAAGTACAGAAATTTACAGAGCTTTATGAAGTCATGGAGCCATTGCAAAGTGTGTTCTCGCACTTAGTACATAGAACTGGACAGTAATTAGTTTAACTTATGTCCGTATAGACTTGTAGGCAATATAGAAGAGCAGCCAGCTACAATACCAGGTTATACTATGAAGCCCGTATTGATATATAGGGGAAAATCTCCAAATATTAAATGTCACTAGTACCTGCAACTTATAGCTATAAATGAAGTGTGTCATTACTGCAGGGTGAGATATCTAGCGGCTGGTAAAAATGCATAGGCAAACCACAAATCTTAGAGAGAGTCAGGAGGATGTAACCTGATCCTTCCTCAAAACAGTGCTATAACCGTAGTGCTGTAAGAATTGGATGAACATACTTGCAGAGAGATCTTATGAAGGCAGTTGGAGAGATATTGAAAGTGATTGTTCAATCCTGTGATAAATAACCACTAGGGCAGAAATAGCTGCCATGTATACTCCTAAAGTGCAACATATTTAAAGTTTTAAATATGAATATATATATATATATATATATATATATATATATATATATATATATATATATATATATATTTTTACCCAATGACAAGCAAAGAATTCACTATTATGAGATAGGTACATATATCTGTTAGGTAATTGTGAGGGGTACATGTGATAATGTGTTGGAGCTCTAAATAGACTTCATAACTAACTTGTTCTGATGTGATAATGCACCTGTATATGGCTTAAGTGAACCTATTCTTAGTGTGATATCATGCTAACTTCATGGTGTATGCAGAGGAGGGATGTACATGGTTTGGGACTTATGTTGTTCAAACATAAAATTGCTATGTAAACTAGTAAGTTAATGCAAGTAGGAATTACATATTCCCTAAATACCTTTGCTATATAGTGAATCTAAAGATTGTATACATATACAACAAAGAAAATAAAGTAATAATGTGGTCACACAGGTTTAGGACCATTAACCTAGATCAGCTCCTATTAACTACATATAGCTGTGCTTCCATGTCGACATACTACACTGCAGCTCTTCATCAGCAGGTATCCATGTCTAGGTAGAGTCCTGGTAGGTGGTATCGTTGAGCACTCTGGGAAGACAAGTGTTTATTTCTCTGTGAGGGTAGCAGTTGCTATCATAGAATGCAACATGGGCTTCAAGGGGAATAATGCTGCAGATCTCAAAGTTATACGTTCAGCATATCCCCATGGTTGATCAGGTGGTTAACCTATGCCTAGCCTATGTGGTGTTAACGGTAAAAGCAAAGACCCCTCTGCCCCCAACAACCAGTCTATGTCCGTGACTGCAAAAGGTAAAGGTACGTCTTTGATCATGTGCATTTTCAGCAGGGTGTCTAGTTGTTGTCTAACATGCCTTGCTGGGTTCCAAGGAAATGGTAGTTGCCTCCGGGGAGCTAGCTGATATGGCATGCAAGGTATTGTATGTCTCTGGTGCGCCCCACCTCCATGATTCCCAAGCCCTTCCGTACACCGAACTCCGATTCTAGGGGTAGAGGAGACCATTTCAGACCGCTGTGTACTCCCATCTAGAAAGCCGATCAAGGTTTTTGAAACTCTGCTTGAAACCAGGGAGGCTGGCCACATCACTCCTCGCTTCAGCAGAGGGCTTAGTCATGAAGAGTTTGGCTGTCGTGGGTCGGTGGAGTTGTGGGTCGTGCACAGCTACGTCAATTGATGGGGCACCAAGGAACCCTTGTTGCTTCTTATACCAGGTCTCATTGCTGGATAGTACACTGGCATTCAGAGGGGAAGTGCTGCCTTTGCGTACTTTGCAGAGCAAGGTAAGATCTGCAAACTGATAGTCTATTTTGGTCTCTAGGTCCCATAGGAGGGATCTTACCAGTATAGGTAGTTCCTCCATAGCGAAGTAATGTCCCAGGCATGATGTGCTCTGTAGGAGTTGTCACTTTAGATATGTGCCCAATTCATTTGGGTTCTGTGTACGCTTGGTTATAGCTCAATTGTCAGGCATTAGGCAGATGGAGGGTTCAAAGGCCCCGGTCGGTAAAGCGATCCTTAGTTCAATAGCTCACTGTGATCCATTATGCGGAGAGAGGGATAAGAGCTTTCCTGTCGTTGTCTCCACTCAGAAGGAGTATTAGGTAGAGTCTTAGAGATATGGGCGCCATTTCCCGCCTTCAGATCTCTTCATGCTGGAGCTCTATACCACTGAAACAGGTCTACAGACGTGTCCAAACGTGTCTTCTTTATAAATATTAGAGAGAACACTTGTCCACAAGGATATAGAAGAATATTATCCCTTTTTGAGAAGATGAATCTCAAAATAATTAACTAAATTAAGATTATAAGAGGGAGCCTCATGAAAACATGCTTGATCTCTTTGGTGGCTAGCTCCGCCCCCCAGCTTTATGGATTTTTAAATTGCGCACCCAGGTTCCTGATGGCTTTAATTCAGAGTATGATATTATCAACCATTGGTGCTAACATTGTCATGTCTACACTTGACCATCTCTGTACACCGATGTAAATGTAAGTGGTATATACCAATACTATTGTTATTATTATCATGTCTAATTGAACACTTAACGATGTTCATCCATTAATACCTTTACCCTTTACATATTTCCCCCTTATAATGATTAGCTGTGTCTCACTATTCTTGATTGTGAATATTGTATAAACAATTAATGTGTGTGTAACAAACAGTATTTTATTTTATTTATAAAATATTTTACCAGGAAGGATACATTGAGAATTCTCTCGTTTTCAAGTATGTCCTGGGTCCACAAAACATTGCATTGATACAATAGGGTATAATAAAATTAAAAAACAATAATAATACACAATATATGCAAACATTTTACATAGAACAGGTAGGAAATATATAATCAACCATGACAGGTGCATTCTGTTTTGAGATATGTAGAGAGGGATCTCTTAAAGGATATTAGGCTTTGGAAGGTTTTAAAGTGTGTGGGAGGTCATTCCATAACTGTGGCGCTCTGTAGGAAAAGGAGGATCGAGCTGCTTTCTTTTTGTATTGAGGCAAGCTAAATAATGTGCTGGTACTGGATCGGAGGTTATAGGAGGTGGGAATAGCCAGGGAGAGCATTCTGCTCAGGTAGGGTGGGAGCTTCCCAGAAAGGCTCTTAAACACAAGGCAGGAAAGATGGAGGGTGCGTCTGGATTCCAGCATCAGCCAGTTTAGTTCTTATGTCACAATGGTGGGTCCTGTAGTTACATTGTAGCACAAAGAGGCAGAACGAGTTGTACAATGTATTGTTTATTTAAGTGAGTTTGCGGTGCAGGTGCGTATACTACGTCCCCGTAATCCATGATAGGCATCAGCATTTGCTGTACAATCTTTTCCTTTACTGTAGGGCTGAGGCAAGATTTGTTTCTGTACAGGGCACCTAGTTTTGGATAAAGTTTAGATGCAAGTTTTTCTATGTGGAGGCCAAAAGATAGATTAGGGTCTAACAACATACCCAAGTATTTGAAAGAGTAGACTGTGGTAAGTGTGCAATTGGATTTTGTTTTGATGCGTAGATGGGAATTTTGTAATTTGTGTAATTTAGGACCCGTTCCAAAGATCATTGTGACAGTTTTGTCAGTGTTTAGGAAGAGTTTGTTTTTTGAGATCCACTTTTCTACCTCTGTGAACTGGTCTTGGAGCACTGTTTCAAGCTGCGGCAGATCGGATTTGTTTGCATAGATTACCGTGTTGTCTGCGTACATGTGTACAGTTGAGGATTTGCAGACATTAGGCAGATCATTTATAAATAATGTGAATAGTAGGGGGCCGAGAATGTAACCTTTGGGAACACCACACGTGACTGGGAGAGGGAGGGAGCCACTGTTAGAAATGGAGACATATTGTGATCGATCCAATACATATGATCTAAACCAGGTTAAGGGACAATCAGCAATACCAGAGTTTTTTAGTTTGAGCAGTAGTATGTTGTGGTTTACTGTGTCAAAAGCCTTTGCAAAATCAAGGAAAATAGCTCCAGTTAGGTCTCCTTGTTCCATGCCAGTTTGGATGTCATTGCAAACATTTAGGAGGGCAGTTGTAGTGGAGTGATTTGGTCGAAAACCTGATTGATCAGGGGTCAGATAGTTAGAAAGTTGGTAATACTTGCATAATTGCATATGGACACATTTTTCTAAGATTTTTGACAATACTGGGAGCAATGATATAGGGTGATAGTTAGAAACCAATGTTAACTCCCCACTTTTATGAATAGGCACTACTCTTGCAGTTTTCCAGAGTTTGGGTATGTATCCAGACAAGGATTCATTAATTAGGGTTGTGACAGGCTTAACAATTGCCGGCGCACTGAGCTTCAACAGCATTGCTGGGATTTGATCAGGTCCAGACTGGTTTTTCATTTTTAGATTATTAAGGTGTTTCTTAATGACATTGATGGGTACAGGTCTAAAATTTAACTTCTCTATATTGGGTCTTTGCTCTTTTAGTGGGGCCTAATCCACATTTGTAGTTTCAGGATGTGTGCCATTTATTAGTCTGTCAATCAGGGTGGTGGAGCATCCAACAAAATAATTGCTAAAGGCATTTGCTACTTCTAAAGCGAGTTGCAGGTTTTGGTTATCCACATTGACAGTGGAGGTTTGGGAGTGGATTGGTGGATTTTGTAAGTTATTTATGAGTTTCCAAAACTTTCTAGGGTTAGATATGTTGTTGCTCAGATTTTCACAGAAATATTGGGCCTTGGCCAATTTTGTTTGTTTAGTGCATATATTTCGCCATTGTCTACATATACAGTGATCGTTCATAGACCACAATGAGTCCTGAAACTGGTACATTTGAATGAGGTCAGCTGTGATCCAATTTAAGTGTGCTCCTTTTACTCTCACCTAACGCAGCGGGCATGTAAATATCAATAATGAGAAATATTAGATATTGTGTTAACAATGTTATGTAAATAATCTGTTAACTATTTCTTGTAAGTGTGGAAGTATATCAAGTATATATTTGTATATAATTTGTTTGTGTACATTAGATATATTTACACATTATTATTATCTTATGTTGCAAAGTGGAGGCATCTTTCGTTTCATTGAACAGGTGTGTGTAGGTATATTTAGTGAGTCTAATGTTGTCCCCTTCCTTCAAATCATATGTACATCACTCTATATGAGTTTATCATTCAAGTTAAGTGGTAAAATGGGAGTGTATTCTCTCATTATCAATTAACCTATTGCTGTGCAGGGATGAATTTTTAAACTGCCAACCTATCAGTAGTCAGCAGGTCTATGATTATGGCACTAACCAAAACTAGTAAGACCAATCTGTTCCTAATGGTCCCATGTTGTTGATCGATTGTACTTGTGTCTAAATAAAGAAATTGGATTTTAACTCCTGGATTCAAGTTTCCTCTTTGCTGTTAGCATTGTATACACCCTCACAACCCAAACCATTTGCTAGTATTAAACTATCTCTATTAATAAAAAAAAAATTTCAGTTAATCAAATATAACCCTAATTATTTTTTTATTTTTTTTACAGTTAATCAAATATAACCCCTATCAGGTGCATATCCTCAAGCAACCTCTTTAAAGGGACATAAAAGTGGTAAAAAAGTATCTTATGCACTATTGTTTGCATATTAGTATGAGAGTTAATCATAATCCTTTAGAAAAACTTATCTAATGGTTTTCAAAGGAACAAACAGTAAAGTCAAATTTAAACTTCTGTGATTCAGACAGAGCAGGCAATTTTAAAAAAATTTCCAATTTACTTTGAGGATCAAATTTGCTTTGTTCTTTTGGTATTCTTTGTTGAAGACTAAGGGGTTGATTTATCATATGTCCAGTAGATAAGATTCGCTATAGAGAATCATGTCCGCTTGACATTGCTAAATCACAGGATGATTGGTCGGCAGTGAGCAGGGGTCGGCATTGCACAAGCATTTCACTAAAAGGTGGCAAACAGGTTAAGGAGCAGTGGTCTTATGACCACTGCTTCTTAACTTCCGTTTCAGGCAAGCTTGAAACGATGGGGCTCCGAAGCCGCATTCGCTGCTTCATAAATGGAGCCCTAAATCTTAGATGTGGGCATTCGGATGCTTCGTTAGCACCCAAATGCAGAAGAAGGCATTTATTCTTCTGGATTTGCACAGATTGTAATGTGTTTAATGTGTAATGTGTGCAATTTTACAATAAAAAATGCGCTCCAAATAGACTTGAACGGCACGAGGGGACGCCTACCAAGAAGAATAAGCAAAATTGATAATGGAAGTACATTGGGAAATTGTTCACAATTTTATGCTCTATCCAATCAATTTAAAGGGACATGAAACCTAAAATTGTTCTTTCATGATTTGGATAGAGCATACATTTTGAGACAACTTTCCAATTACTTCTTTTATTAAATTAGCATCATTATCTTGATATCCTTTGTTGCAAAGAATATCTAGATAGGCTCAGGAGCTGGAGCTAGCTTCTGATTGGTGTCTGCACATATATGCCTCTTCTGATTGGCTTACTGATATGTTCAGCTAATTCCTAGTAGTGCATTTCTGCTCTTTCAAGAAAGGATACCAAGAGAATAAAAATAATAATAATAAAAGAAGTAAATTAGAAAAATGTTTACAATTGTATACTTTATCTAAATTATGATAGAAAAAATGTAGGTTTCATATAACTATAAAGGGACACTGAACCCAATTTTTTTCTATTGTAATTCAGATAGAGCATGTAATTTTAAGCAAATTTCTAATTTACTCCTATTATCAATTTTTTTTGTCCTCTTGCTATCTTTATTTGAAAAAGAAGGCATCTAAGCCAGCCAATTTTTGTTTCAGTACCCTGGACATCACTTGTTTATTGGTGGGTGAATCTATCCACCAATCAGCAAGAACAACCTAACTTGATTACAAAAAATGGGCAAGCATCTAAACTTACATTTTTGCTTTTCAAATAAAGATGGTAAGAATAAGAGAATGAAGAAAATTTGATAATAGGAGTCAATTAGAAAGTTGCTTAAAATTGAATGCTCTATCTGAATCATGAAAGAAAAAAGTTGAGTTCAGTGTCCCTTTAGGTTTAATTTTAACTTTAACGCCACCTATAATAAATGTATTAACCCCTATCCTGCCGATCCCGTACCCCGCCTCAACTAAATAAATTGTTTAACCCCTAAACCGCCGCTCCCGGACCCCGCCGCCACCTATATTAAACGTATTAACCCCTAATCTGCCCCCCCTACACCGTCGCCACCTATAATAAATTTATTAACCCCTATCCTGCCCCCCCTATACCGCCGCCATCTATATTAAACTAATTAACCCCTAAACATAAGTCTAACACTAACCCTAACACCCCCCTAACTTAAATATTATTTTAATAAATCTAAATTAAAATTTTCTTTTGCATGTTAAAAAAAATACAACCCCCCCCAACATTAAAACCCACAACCCACATACCCCTATTCTATTGGCTGATCGGAACAGCCAATAGAATGCGAGCTCAATCTGATTGGCTGATTGGATCAGCCAATCCGATTGAACTTGAATCTGATTGGCTGATTCAATCAGCCAATCAGATTTTTCCTACCTTAATTCCAATTGGCTGATAGAATCCTATTAGCCAATCGGAATTCGAGGGACGCCATCTTGGATGACGTCCCTTAAAGGAACCTTCATTCTCCATTAGTCGTAGGTCTGGAAGGATGCTCCGCACCGAAGGTCTTGAAGATGAAGCCGCTCCTCGTCGGATGGATGAAGATAGAAGATGCCGCTTGGATGAAGCCTTCTCCCGGTCCGGATGTCCTCTTCTGCCCGAATAGGATGAAGACTTCTGCCGGTCTGGATGTCCTCTTCTGGCCCATCGGATGAAGACTACTGGACGGATCGGATGACCACTGGTGCCCGGCTAGGTGAAGACGTCTCAAGGTAGGGTGATCTTCAGGGGGGTAGTGTTAGGTTTATTTAAGGGGGGTTTGGGTAAGAGTAGGGGTATGTGGGTGGTGGGTTTTAATGTTGGGGGGGTTGTATTTTTTTTTACATGCAAAAGAGCTGTTTACTTTGGGGCATGCCCCGCAAAAGGCCCTTTTAAGGGCTGGTAAAAGAGCTGTTAACTTTTGCAATTTAGAATAGGGTAGGGCATTTTTTTATTTTGGGGGACTTTGTTATTTTATTAGGTGGCTTAGATTAGGTGTAATTTTTTGTAACTTAGATTTTTTTATTTTTTGTACTTTAGTTAGTTTATTTAATTGTATTTAATTGTAGGTAATTGTAGTTAATTAATTTAATTTATTTATTGATAGTGTAGTGTTCGGTTTAATTTTAACTTAGGTTA